>NC_050586.1:14380000-14737500 GCF_013368585.1 Megalops cyprinoides
GTTCATCTTTTCCTCCTCCTTTGTTATTTTGCTCAGTGATGCAGTTGCCAAAATAGGAAGGTGAAATAATGTCAGAATAAACGATTTTAAAAATGTGGAAGAAATGTGTATAGGTTGTAGTGACTAAAAGAGGAAAGAGATATCCTAGCTCTAAGTATTCAATGAAATGATATTTGACAATTTTTTTCCAGACTACTGCATTGTAATCCCTACCATAATTGCAAGATGATGCATTTTGCTGAAAAGGTGGCATAAACGCAAAAGAAAACAGACCAGCAAGAATTAAAATGACCACGCTGGGCACGTTTTGAAAGCGTGCATGCTGGCCCACAGATAACACATGTGCAGCTGGCGTGTCTGAGACATGTGAAGGGTTCCTCGCAGTTCACATCAATTATTTGTGGGGCTCGCTCCTCAAGAGGGACTTACGTAAGTGACATTGCCACGTTCCATCAGCAGGACACACCACGTTCTGTCTCCCTCTTCCCCTTTGCTGCCTATCCCTTTCTCCGTCCGTTTGCCTCCCTTAATCCCTCCCTTTCACTTTTCATCTGCCGGGCACTTTCTCTCTAGACATCTCTCCATCCGATCTGGCAAACTAAAATTTTTTCTTAATATATGTCCTGCTACTGCAGATGGGGTGTTGAGCTATTTAGACAAGACCCCTAACGAGGCAAGCAAATCTTTCCACAAAGGGTCAGGATAATATGCATGCATAGCACCAGGCAAGTCAGTTGTCTCTTGTTGTTCGTCTTTAGTTATGTCTTCGATTTACTCCTGTATGCAGCAGTGTAGCATAGTGGTAAGGAGCAGGACTTGTAACTGAAAGGTTACCAGTTCAATTCCCCGCTGAGGCACTGCTGTTGTAGCCTTGGGCAACGTATTTAACCCAGAACTACCTCAGTAAATATCCAGCTGTGTAAATGAGTAATGTGTAAAAAAAGAAAATTATAACCTATGTAAGTTGCTCTTGATAAGAGCATCTGCTAAATGCCAAAAATGTAATTTACTCCTGTTTTCTCTCCATCTTGTCTCCTAGAATGTGCTCATATGTCCATTTTAACACTCCATTCCATATATATGTGTAACTCCAAGTAAACACAGTTCTTTGTTCCTTCAGTGTCAATGCCCTTAAAAGTACAAATATTAATCACATCCCATCATACACAACAAGGCACAGACAGAAAAGCTTACAAACTGAAGCATGTTGTAGCAGCTGCAGGTGTCTAATCCGGACACTGTGCTGGGTAGAAGAATCAGATGGCGTTGCCACCCAGTTCCCCACCTCCTCCCCTATCGTCGTCATTGGATCTTTGAGTGACTGCAGAGCCCTGGCTTTCATCATTTCAGTATTGACTCCGTGCAGGGATTCCTACAGTCAGGCCACCGCACTCATCTCCCTCACCTCCGCTCTGGCCCACGTTTTAGCACAAGCCACAGCGCCGGAGAAAAGGGAATGAGGAAATCCACAGAGAGAAAGGGGGGATTAACTATAAAAGGGTGCATCTCCCTTTAAAAAGGGAAATGATTTCATAAATCACCTTCAGCGAGGACAACCCGCGCTGGCTCCTTATCTCGGTCTTCCTCGAATTCCACTGCTACAGAATTTAATCAAAGGGTCACGCAGGAAGAGGCGAGAGGGGTGAGATGGGGATGAGACCGATGAAAGAGGGAGCACAGGCTGAGTGACATAATCGAGACACTCAGTACATCACCGGCAGGCATGAGTAACACAAAGCAAACACACACAGAAAAATCAGGCATGCACATGTACAACCATGCTTCATCCATCCTCCATTCTCAACCATCACTGCAAACACGGCTAATGCCCACATCAGCAAGTCAGTCTCTCCTAATGCTTTCCAATTAATTCTATCTTAATCTGTAACTGGCTAATTAAATATTGAGGCAACTAAGAGGCTCTGAGGACATACTGTCACAGTCTCTATCAGCCATTACCAGAGCTGACAGCTTAATTACTCCTCAAATCCACTTGTTCTGAGGTTCCTGTCCAGCTTTCCAAGTTCATTTGATCTTGGAAAGAGAGAAATATAAAACATAAAAAATATACTAGTCTTTTGTGTGTTCAGTTGATACAAAATTGCATTTTTCAGGTAAGCCTATTGGCTATATTACAGTCCACTTCTTAATTCTGGCCCGTGCAGGGCCAATACGCATATTTGTGTACATTTACGATTAACATGATGTGCAATTTTTAAATATTTCTTGACTGGTACATCATGAACTCTTCCCCTCATTCCGCCTACGTACATCACAGGCTCAATAGTCCCAACCTCAGAAGGAATCTAGCCACATCTATTAAAATGAGCAAACAACACAATACATCTTGCTACATTTGCACAAAGAATGTGACTATTATCCCTTCCATTGGACAGGAACGAGAAAAGGAGACAGCAGGCATCAGGATTATAATAAATCAACAGAAATTTAATCTGGATTTCCCTGCCTGCCTGTTTTTTTTGGGGATGTTTACTGTTGCACTAAGGTCAGGCATAGATGAGGGGGATGCAGGGTGGGGATTATGCAGCTACCAGATAAGGGGAAGGAATTAAAGCCACACTAGTGGCCTGACTCACCCCCAGAATTTAGGAAATTACTGCGATGTACAGCAGATTTTACCATCACTCATCTATATGTGGCAAGATTTTTTTTCACAAGAATACGCACAGGAACATTGTTTTTAAAACTACCTCACTACCAAGAGCCATACTGAAGGCCCAATTTTACCACTGGCCTCAGAAACCTGGTACGGGAACACCAAGTGTTTCAGTTTTTAGTTAAGGAGGGGAGCTGGTATACTGCTTGTTAGGGTTCTGAAACTCTCTCCCTGCACGTCAAGACAAATAGTTCTTGAGTTAAGTTCCACCTCCTTGTGGGTAATGATTACAAAAGAGCAGCAAAGAATGTGAGCACCACCCTGTGGTTACAAACAGCATTGCAAGATTTACCAATCTAGAGGGTACTTTGATTCAGTGTGTGTTAAGCAACTCCTCACTGCAAAACTTTTTTAATCAACCTTGCTCAAGGGATGAATTTAACTCAATGTGCTTGCTTAATTAGATGGAGAACAATTTAATCAGGTCTCAACAGGGAATTTCATGTTAATGCAATTGGTTACTAGTGGGTTTGAGTTTTGGTCATGTATTTAGTGCAAATCTCAACAGTTTTGAGATTATACCACAATACATCATAATATATTGAGAGCAAATATAGCACCATATTCACCCTGCACCTTACCTTTCGTCCATAGCTTAACCAATATTGTTGGTTTTTCGCTTGAGCTGTACTCTACCTAACTTGTAAGTCACTTTGGATAGAAGCATCTGCCAAATGAATGTGCATGCCTAAACTAAAATGAAACTTGCCAAAACTTGCAGAACTTCAATCTAAATTGTATATTACTGCCAAAGCTAATCTGTACCTGCCACTGTAAAACATGGGCTGTCCCGATTATCTCAGCCTCTTCCACCGACACCGAAAACATGGAGGTGACTGGTGGCTCAACAGGGAAACTCCACATGCTGGCCCGCTGATTGAGGGTCTCTCTGCGTGTACGCTCAAAATCATGACTTGTGATTTTAAACCAATGCGAAGTCAGATCAGTTTCAAATGGTTTATTACCGGGCATTTGGAAAATACAAAATCGGGTGGCAAAAATATTTACAGTTATTTATCTACAAATCACGGCGAGTGGCTGACCCGCAAAACAGACGGGGAGGGTGGAAAGACTGAGGAAAAACAAAACGGAAGATCATTCGGGAAAAGTGCTACTCAATCATTGGATTGCCGAGTGGCTAAACAGCCACAACAGACTCCAGTGGACACTGAGCCATGACAAGAAAATGATAATCTGCCTTGAACACAAACCACACTGGGTACATCTGTGGTCACTTTAGCTGTGAACCATCTTCTCCTGTCCAAATCAGCCCCTCCGCAATGATGTCCTGACATTTCATTCTGCAATACCAACTCTACAGGAATACAGCTTTGCATCCCCAAGCACCTTACAAAGGCCATACATTTCTCTTTGAGTTTCACTGATCCTGGAAGACACAAAATGGCTGTAAAAAGGAAATAAATGTTTTTTTTTAAAAAAAATCTCAAGAATCCAGGAACAGGAGGCATTCAACAGCCAACCACTGAACAGTCACTCTCCAATTTTGACCGCTACCCCAGGAAGTGCCCACACCGCAGTCCTCCACTCTCCATCTTTCTTTCCGAGTGGGACGCCCCTTTTAGGAATCCTCTTCATCAATCTTGGGTGCCAGATAATACTTCACATGGCCCATGTCTGCAATCTTGTATTCCACCACTGTCAAGAGAACATTAAGAATGAATCTGATGTAGACATTTTAAAACAATCATGGTGAGATATCATGATCGCCTTATTTACCCTACACAACTGGAAACAAAAAATTGTTTAATAAAATTGATTTACTTTTCTACTGATTCACTAATACATTAAGGGCCGGTTTCACAGACAGGGATGAAGCCTTATTGTACACTAAGGCATTCCTTTTGATGGAGATTTCCATAGAGGAACTTTTTAGTCTAGACCTAGACTTAATCCTGGTCTATTAAACCTGCCAAAAATATATTAAATGTATTCGTGCACAAATGCATGGTCCAATGTGGCGCTTACCCAGGGGGATGTCTGCAGACATGCTGAGGGTGACGGTCTTGGAGAGTGGTGTGGCCTTGGTGAAGAAGTTGAGGTAGTTGAGAGCGAAGATCAGCTTCACCGGCTCATTCATCTCAATGGTCACCTGGAAAAGGGGGGGTGGGGGTTAACTGAGTCTGTACTCACCCAGAGATCCCGTCCAAAAGCTCACCTACACTGTGATACCTAGTGGCTTAAATTTCTCCTCTAATATCCTAACAGCCTTCCCCTGCACTGACTCACCGCCTCATCCTCCTTGTCCACGTTGCTGGTCTGAGACAGCTTAATGTTCCCTGTCCCCAGCTCCCCGCTGGCGGAGAACATGACCCCGTCCTTAGCACAGGAGATCATGACAGCGTCACCGATATGGGACAGGTCCCGGCAGATACGCGCAAACTCCCCAGAGGGCATCTTCACCACGCAGCTATACTCCTGCTCCTGGGTGGGGGAGAAACAGGGGCTTGCTCACAGCACTGCCACAGAGGAATAAAGACCCACACAAAGGAGGCCTGAGCCAGAGACACCACTTACCGGGATCCCCAGCTGCTCCACATCCAGGTCCATCAGCTTCATCTCGTAATCAGACACTTTCTCCTCATCTGAAATCAAGACAGAGGGCCAACACTTACAACTAACGGAGAACGTCTATAAAGCAGTCCGTATACAAGGTGAAGAACAATGGTATTTAATTCCTTGAAGACTACCCTTTCCAAACAAGCTTTTAAATTAAACCCAGAACAGTTTCTCTAAATGATAAATCACACCCGTGTTACTCATGCTGTACATTTTTTTTGCAGGACCAAATGTACTTAGGGAAAGGCACAGGTGTAAAACGTTTAATATATAAAGCTATTAGGAATTAACTCAAGGATTCAGGGAAACTAGTTGGAGTAAACACAAGCACTCTCACATCAATACAGAAACTGAGGCTCATAGCCTTGGTGCCCCACTGAAGGACCACCTCAGAAACACTCATGTCTCCGGCAGATGAAGCATCAACACATATGGCATCATTGGCGACTCACTGAGCGTCTCGAACACCAGAGCCAGTGTGTCCGCATTGTCCTCCGCCCTCAGAGTGATAATGTCTTCGTTTCCAGCACACTTCAAGATTGTCGACATGCTGCGATCACAAAGAGCATTTAGGGATAGCGCATCAGTCTCTGTCACACACGCGTTAAATTCGAGCCATTATATTTAGCATCACGCCATATTATATACATTTACGTTTACATTTATTTATTTAGCAGACGGTTTTATCCAAAGCGACGTACAAAAGTGCATACAGTAAGTATAGCGACAGTACGGGGACAGGATGTGTACAGTTCCACAATGAGACAGTAGTTCTCATATCCCATCGTATATGTGTGCATTGTGTGTATTGTGTGTTTGTGTGTTCAACTGCAGCAAGTACAGTGTATTTTTTATTTGTTTACTTTTTTAATTGACAGGTGTCTTAATGACAATTAGGCGATATTAAACATCACTTGCACAAACGCATGGCAACACCAAGACATCACGGCAACAAGTTATCATCTCGTTACACCTGCAGTATCCATGACCAACTACAAAAGAAAGGTAACGTCAGCTAACAATAACCAGGTCATCGATTCAAGCTATCGTGACCAAAATTATTCCCATTAATGAGTGACCTGCTCCTCAAAATACTGATATACATATCACTGGAACATGATTAGCCCTCATCGCTCATATTTTCCCAACCCGGTGACGTTAAGACATACTGACTTCAGTTCAAGACACTGAATTCGCAGCAAATTCCCGCCAATAAGCGTACTCTAAGAATTACTGGCGCCGAAATGACGTCGAGGTCAATTTCAAATGGCGCCTTTTCTCCATATTACCGGAGAGAGCTCGCTCATACACTGTCATCGCAGGATGCAATAATCTTAATTCCATCCCTGTTCTTCCGACTCAACAACGAAACGGCTTCATATAGGTCATGAACAACCCCCGCATGCAAAGTTTACCAAATACAGGACACTCAGTACACAAGTACTGAAAATTTAAAACTCTCTGGTGGAAAGATCAATCAGACTAGCCGGCTTGATGTCTCACCTGCTCAGATTGATGCCCATGGCGAGATTTCGGTCGCAGCGGTAGGAGTCAAATCCGTCGCTGCGGAGGGTAAGTTGCACCAGGGAGACATGAGACGAATCCATGCTCTGCAGCGAGATGCCCGAAGAGCTGACGTCCCAACATGCCTCCGTGATCAGGTCCTTCAGCGCCTCCAAAACCTTCTTAAGAATCGAACCTTGGACCAGCCTAGCTTCAAACATGACTGCGTGAGCTGTGTTTTTATAAATACAATAAGACTGTAAAAAGCAGAAGCTTTGTTGTTAAAAAAAATAATCTCCCAAGATGAACCACAATGGTGAAGTATCCAGCTGCCTGGCTAAAGATGTGCTGCGCACAACACCGCTGTGCGGGGGGAAAAAGTCAAACCGCAACTGCGCGCGCTGTCCTGCTGTTTTGATGAGCCGGCGTTTTTCTGCCGTCATTTCCGTTTATCGTGTAGACTCCTCCTATAGCGCAACTGTGGTATGCGCGGTGGCCATTTTGGATCTACACAATGTTGATACATCTGTTTTGACGATGCTCTGAGCCAAAATGGTGTGCATTTCATGACGGTTACCGTCCAGACTCACTAAACTGTAGGAGGAGCACAGGAGAGTCAGAGCGCCAACAAGATGTCAAGTCAAAGCCACAGGTGAGGAACAGTTTTTCTGTGTAGTCAGAAGCGGACGGTGGTGCTAACCAGTTAGTTAAGGTTCCTGAATCACAGTCGTATCCAGTGCCAATGTTGGCTTTGCTGCCCCTTCTCTCAGCAATATTGAGAAGCTCGTTTTTTCAGCAGCTCATTTTAGGCATTTTCCCGATCTACTGACAAATTGATTCAGTTGTTCCAAGCCGAGCAAACCACGCTGTGCCAGAATTACACATTTTACTGTGATCAGACAACAGACGGCCGATATTCCCCCCATTTTTATTTCAACCGCCTAATATTAGCTTCACAGACTTTAGCTCAGTGTGTAGTGCTCAAGTTAACCAACTGTCCTGAATCGGTAGCAGGGTCACATTGTGCGCATGTGTATGTGGGTTCTACTTCCAGCTGTGTTCAAAATTAACCAGGTTTGATTAAGCTGCCAAAGGAACACTAATCGGGGTTTGACAGCACTTAAACATAAGCTATACTTTGTTGCATGTTTGAGTCAGTTAACCTAGTCCTGCAAGTTTCTGTGCATTTAAGCTATTGAAAATCGTAATAAACATACAGTAAGTATTCAACCAGAAACATCAATTACTTGTGCCTTAGACCCCAAACAAATTAATTCTAACAATTAGACCTAAACCCTAAACTTGTTCAAGGGTCAGATATTGACAAAAATCAATTAAACAACCTAATTTTAATCACTGCACACATGCACACACACCTCTCCATCAGCATTTCCTTCCAGAAAGAATTAAATATAAATTAAATGTAGAGATGTCAGAGACTGGTATACTGTTAACAGGTCAGTCAAACATGCTTTGAGAGTTCATCTGTAACAACAGCCAGGACACACATTGTACAGTATTCCTAGAACACTTGTTGGGAGGCTGTGCTCTGCATGGACTATATGCCTTTTCTCAGAATATATACACCCTACAGCTGAAATCCTATTTGTAAAGAAGCAGGGCATTTGGTTATGCTGAACAATCACACCGGAGATGTACAGTACTGTTGACAGAAAAAAAACACTCACAGGAAGAGATGTAATTCAATTTTATGTATTTTATGCATAAAAATATGCATTAACGTACATTGTTAAACATAATGTGCACCAACACCATTGCTTGTAAAGTGGAAGGAATTTGTCACTTTTTGTTTACTTTTTTCCCTCAGAGGACAGATTACTTAGTTTTGTAATTGGACAGGATGTATATATGCTGTTCGTGGACAGATAGAAGCAGGAAGCTTTCAGAGGTTGGGCAGGACGTAGTGGGTCGCCATGGCGAGGATGGGGGCTCCAGTGGGAACACCAGGAAAGGGTCCGCTGGAACCAGCGATGTCAATGTGGGAGTATGGCAGGGGTGAGTTAGAGTCCACGCCATGCTGAGAGAGGGGGGGAGGGGGAAGTAAAATAAGCAGACAGAACTTAACATGTGTATTAATGAGGATGGATGTGAAAATGGGGTTAAATGGAAGTGGCTTGTGTTGTATTGTACAGTTGAATCCAGGCCTGTAACCTATGTAGTGTTCTGTTAAAGGTTACCTCCACTGGTAAAATATACAGTTTTCACAACTTCAATCTGCTTTCATGAATGACTAACATTGTGAAATTAACAATAAAATGAAAAAAAAAAAACATCCTGCTGAGTTTAAGTGTTGCTAACATGACCATTGCCCCTGTAAACACCCAGTGAAACACTCTCTTCAGGACCTTCCTCTTGTTTGCTCAAGTTAGTTCTGTGAATTAATTTAAGGTACCAGAATGTCTTGAACTTGGAACCCACATTAAATTTTTTTATAAGTCATGCCTACTTAGCTACCTATGTTGTACAGACCTAACAAAGTGTCATGCTGTGTCAAAAGGATGGCTTACCTTGCACAGGTCTATAATGTGCATGACAAAGAACTGTGCAGAAGTGTACTGACAAGTAACCTTGTGCTACATCATATTGTTGGGATACCATGTCCATAACACAGCGTTCTGTGTCACAGTGTCGTGTTACCTTGTCTAAGCCAGACGCCATGATGAGGAAGGCAGCTGGGGTCTGGTGTCCTCGGGGAGTAGCACTGGACGGCAGGTTGTTGCACTGCAGAATGTCCTCGTACTCGGATTTACCGCAGTGAAAGTCGTAGTCCTCCCGGCGAATCCTGGACACCTCGAACACGTCACCCAGCTCCTCCCCGGCTGAAAGGCAGGAAGAGGTGGAGCCTCAGCCTTATTGTATGGTACACATGTGGCACTCTGCAGCGCAATACTTTGTTTTAAGGCGTTTGAGCAATCCAGTGATTCTTCCTCACGTGCATAAGTGGAGGGTTCCAAAACAAATGTAACGCTAAAATAGAAAATGTTTGTGTCCAAATACCAAATATCACACTACAGGAAAGGAGGATGGGGTGAGATCCTGCCCAGTGGGGTCCACTCACCCTTTTGCCACAGCTGGGCGTTGCCAGAGCGGTGAGCAGCTCCATTATCCATGATAATCTGAGAGAAAGAATGCACACATTAATACATTTCCAGTACTGCTGTAATTACCATTTTATTTTTATATACATCAGTTTATTCTTATTTTATTGATTTTTTTCTCTATTGTTTTGTGTAGTATGTCTGTCTGTGTGTTTCTTATTTATGTATTACTTTACTTCTGTGTATATCAGTATGTAAATTACTGCCACCATTACTGCTGTTATTGTATGGCATTTTCCATCTTCTTGCCAGTACTGCACATTGTATAGTTGTGCCACAAAAGCACAATTTGAACCTTGAGAGAGAAGGGACTAGATAGTGGGGGAGGAGTACCCAATCTGACAGTGTAGAAACCCATTCCAGCGCTTCTCACTGTGGCGGCTACACCCCATTTCTCCTGTAAATCTCACTCAGTGTATATTTTATCATTCAAGGATACCATATTGGCATTGGTCGTTATCCACCACTCAAGAGCGTGCATGCATTTATGTGCACTGTGGTGCTCACGGAGTAATTGGGGCCCATGGCTCGGATGGCGTGTCCGGTCAGAGTGGCAATGGTAAACAGCTGAGGGGACACTTCCCGCTCCGCCTGAAAAACACACACACACACACACACATATACAGGTTAACACCAACAGTGTGCATTCCATCTGTAGTTAGGCTTCTTCCTCCAGGTGAAACACTGAATGGGGTAAACAGAGGGCAGGATGTGAGAAAGGTGGGACAGAGACAGCAGCAAAATGGAAGAGACAAACACACAATTCTAAACTCAGCCGGTGGATATTTATTTAATATATACGTAGAGAACTGTACGATTCAACGTGAGTGTTGTAATCTGCCCTTATTTTCCAGCCATCGTTCAAAGCGAATTTCTATAGGTTTACAAAGGAATCTAGAGTGGACTCGCCTTCTCCTTCATCTCACACAGCAGGTCTACCATCACCATGCGGCCCTCTGCATCGGTGTTCCCCACGCGCACCCGGCGCCCCGCCCGCGACACCACCAGCTCGTCGGACACGTAGCAGTCTGGTGGGGAAACGGCACGGACATGAGGCTCCCTTAATGCGCAGTGCATGGCAGCATGCATGTTGAAATCTGAAGGAGCGGCTGCAGGTAAAGGAATGTGGGAGGTGGCGGAGCAGAAGCTACCGGAAACAGCACATCAGAAATCCCACTGACCTGACCCCACACTGTTCCGCACCATTGCCATAGCACCTATCACCTTGATGTGTTTGGGTTTGAGTTCAGCCAGGACCTGGGGAGAGGCAGCACAGGTACGTCTCATTGAACGTCTCCTTGAGGGTGTGTGTGCATTCTTTTATCATATTTAACAGGTCTAAACGTCTGCATTTACAGGTAGAGAGATACCCCTTCACACCATACAGGGCCGTGTACATGGACTTATCCTCTGACTCAGTTCTCTGGATGCACAAATGTGAAGTTTACAACTATGATGTGCTTTGCTGTAACATACTGTTACTTTGTATTGCCCGAATACACATTCTGTACATATGCATGCATGCAGAGCATGTGACATAGTACACATGGTACACACATGTTGTTTTTGATTCTGTCCTTTTATGTAGCCTGAGGAAGGCTGATTGAGACAGAATTGTGGCTATGCAACTTTCCTGGAAAAACATTTGTGAAATAAATTACAAAAAAGGTTGAAGGTTGTATTGGGCCTTCATATTCTCACTGTTTGTATATAATGTTGAGAGCTTGGGAACTGACTCTCAAGGGTATCACCTAAACAGGAGTTGCGTGTGACAGAAAAAAAAAAAAACTTTATTGACACTCTAAACTTGAACACTGGCTGCAGATGTCAAGTCCCTAATACTGAAATACATGCAATGCAATAGTATAATGGCAAAACAAGGCTGGAGAAGAGTGAAACGGGAGCCACCAGTCAGTACCTGGAAGAAGCCTGCCACGGCAGCAGCACCACACTTGTCCCTGTGCATGCCAGCCATGATCCCTCCAGCCTTGATGTCTGCTCCACCAGTGTCGTAGGTGATGCCCTGGGAACAACAAGTGGTTTAGACATACAGCCCCCGTTGTCACGTAGCATCTGTAATGTGTGACCCTGTCTTTGCCTGTCGGTGGCTCTTACCTTGCCCACCAGCATCAGTGTCACCTTAGTGGGTTCCTCCCCACAGTACTGCAGCTTGATCACTCTGCCCTGGTGACGAGGCACACCTACAGGGCAAAACACATAACGCTACATTATGTTACACTGTCATTTAGCAGATTCTCTTATCCAAAGTGACTTAAATAGGTTACATTTTACCCATTTTTACTGCTGGATATTTACTGAGGAAACTGTTGTCAGCAGTGCTCCAGTGGGGAATCGAACTAGCGACCTTTTGGTTTACAAGCCCTGCTCCTTAACACTACACCATACTACTGCCCACACACACACACACACACCAGGCTGACCATCCCTCTCTGTCCACGTAACCCTTTCCCCTACCTGCCCTGTGCCTAATGAGGATAAGTTATCTTAGTGATCTTTCTCTATAGCAAGTGTAAGGGAGGGGTAGGGAACTCTGGCCCTGGATGGCCCGTGACATTTTCGGCTTTTCTTCAATTAAACAGAACAAAAACGAGAAATCTCTGGCATTCCAAGACAAGGGTTGCCACACCCCTGCTGCAAAGCTGTCACAGTTCAGAGTCTAGCCCGGGATTAAGCACACAGAGGTCGTCCTGCTCTCATACCACTGGCACAGCGGTTGACCGCAGCCAGGCAAGGGTACTCCTTCTCCAGCACGCTCACGTCGCTCACCACACTGACCTGTGAGAGGAAGAGGAGCGTTACATCACAGCAGGGGAACGGACACATCGTTATGATCAACAACCGGTAATTGCACAGGGTTAGAGTTCGGGTTAGGATCAGAGTTAGATTAGAGTTTGTGGCTCTACAGTACATCCACAGGGCTGTCCTTGAAGAGGGCCTCGACGTATTCCGCCACGCGAGGGGCAGCCATGCGCTCAGGGTCAGACCCACCAATGTCGCGACACACCAGCCTGCGGAGAGGAAGGAAGAGGAGATCCCGTAAATGGACTTTTCCACCTCTTCTTCTTCGGTACAAACAGTCTTAGTGGACAAACGTTCTCCATATTTCCTTCACTGGGGGTGTAATAAAATATTGTAAAACTGCATTGCTATACAAAAACAGGATACATATAATGGAACTGAAAAATTGTTCAGGATATCAGCTTCTCTTCAGTTTTAATTACATTGAACAGCAGAGGGCGTAATAAACAAGTGAACGCTCAATCTTGTTTTGCCATACTTCGTGGCTTGCACTGGAAAGCACCGCCTGGGCATCTTCTTTTAAAAGCTAAACTTGATCATTTATTTTTTAAATTTTATAACAAGACATTCCATAATTTGCACTTGAAACAATATATTATTTTTACAGATTTAACAAGCAACATTGTTTTTGCACATTTTATACCTCAGAAATAAATAAGGAATCTTGTTTAGTCATAACTTGTTACCATTCAAATTTTGTTCAAAATATTGTGACCTTATTGAACTGTGAAGCCAGTATCACATATTAAACCAAACCATGACCTGAGAGTATTGTTCCACCCCTAACTCCCAGCAACAGATATTTCATTGACCTTCCAGCCTCAAGTGCAACAGCCAGATGAACAAGCTTCTTTCCCTCTTCCTCCGTCTTGACCCACACACCCAACACTGTAACCTTGTGGGGGGACGGTTTCAGCTTAGCTTCCCGAATCTCAAGGGGCTGAAACAGTAATAAATACACAATTTAGGATAAGCCATTCTCAAAGACACAAAAATCTTAAGCTTTTTAAGTGAACTGGAAAAACGTGGGCCTCTCACCATGTACAGTGCATGGAGAGCTCCGAGAGTTGCCACAAGGGGGGTGTTTTCATAGCTGCTGTGGGGGGGACACACCAGCAGAGGGCGCTGAACGCCAGCTTTCATTGCCCTAGTTGGAGGAATATATAAAAGAAGACCCAATGTATTCTGGTTCAGAAAAAAACAACACAGGCAATTGGAGAAGATGTAGAAGAAAAACAGACCTTTTGATCCCATTGACAGCAGCATCACTGAACCTCCTGACATCATCATAGTCCCGATTAACGGGACCCGTGGAGGCAAACACCAGTCTATTCCCGGGAATTCCTGGCACCTTTATCAGCACCACCTCCTCATTGAGCCCACAGTCCACCTATTGCAGAGAGAAGGAAGGGTAAAAAGCCTGCATCAGTGCAGGACGAGTGGCTGTGCTCGTGTGTGTGCGTGTGTGTGTGTGTGTGTGTGTGTGCACACGTGTTGGGGGGTGTAACTCACAGAGCTGTAGTCCTGCAGTGGTCTCTGCAAACATTTCAGCTCATCGGGCAGGTCCTCAAAACCCTTGGCCACCAAAACTATGCCATCAAAGCTGTGAAAAGCACACACTATTACCCAGCGCATTCATGCACAATCCAGTAGACAGACAGGCTCATGATTCCCACAGGGATACATTTCAATACATTTACATTTACGATTTTATCCAAAAGCTTTATCCAAAGCAACTTACAAGTGAGGTAGAGTACACCACAAGTGAAATACCATATGGAGTCAACAATATTAGAAACACTGCATGACCAGGTTTCAATGGTTGGCCAGGCAAGGTACAAACTAGCGGGTAAAGATAACGTGTGTTAAACCATTAGATTACATTTTTGTTTTTACAATTTTATTTTATAGTTTAATAGGAGAGCGTTTTGAGACATGTGTAGTTCCTTTAGGGGTAGTGTGTCAGGTACTCAGGTGAGAGTGGAATTGCTGTGTCTTCAGAGGTCTCATTAAAAACTCACTGCCCCAATACTCACTTGTCATCCTTGCAGTCAGTGGTGTATTGAATGGGCTGGACGCTGGAGAGAGAGAGAGAGAGAGAGAGAGAGAGAGATGTCTCAGTTTGCACAACCATGGGTGAATGGAAAATGCAGTGAAAAGAAATACAGAACTGATCACTGAGAAATGGAATTCGTCCTTTTGGTAAAAGACTACTGAAAAAGTGAAAAGGGACAGACCTGTTGCCTGAATAATGCTTGCCAGGATGCAAAGTATGCAGGAAGTTTACAAAGGCATGTATTATGAATTACAGGTGTGGTGCAGGAGAACCACACAATAAGCTGCTCTAATGGGAACATATTTATGGTAAATATCATTTGTTCTTGAGATACCACAGTTACTGCCAAGGCACAGCATACCCAGCATGGGTGCAGTACACCACCAGTTCCACCAGCTTTTTAGGCAAATTCCATCCAGATCAGAATTCTGGGGCATTCTACTCAGGATCACATATGCATTTGCATTACAGTTCAACAATCAAACTAGGATTCCACTGAATGTTGATGTTAGCACTCCTTTTTCTGTAATAGAAAAATGCCAGGTGGAGCCCAGCCAGAATCTAGCCTATCTACATATGGGTTTGCCATTGCTGCACTCTAGCTGTAATTAGTGAGGTAGATTTGAACAGAAGGAGACACATAAACTTGGAATCATTGTGGAGAACCAGGCATGGCCGTACCAGGGTTTGTGAGCTTAGTTCTGGCAGGACATTGGAAATTGGTGCAAGAAACCTGCAGCACTGGACTGTGAAGAGAATTACATTACATTTGCTTTGCATACACCCTTATCCAGACTGACTTGCAAGGGTTACAAGTTGTTATCTATGGTATCATGGCTGACAGCAGAAGCCCAGGGGCCTTAGCAGTCTTGACATATGGTTTGCTTTTCTGTCAACAGGTGCATGATGGCAAAGGTTTTAATTTCAGGGCCATTTTCAAACTATGAGCAAAAAAAAAATCTATGCACAATGTACACAGCGGTAAAGTGAAAGTGAAATTCTTTAATGTTGTCTCGATCTCATAGATAGAAGGGATTTACAAAAGACGTTAAAATGTTGCATCATCCCTGAATATTACCTGAAAGTTAACTATTGCCTATCTGTGACAGTTTTGGTTGCAACAAGCCTGACATCTGGCTTGGAAGATTTGGCCCATATGCACTCAGCAGCAGAGTAGTTTCTATTCCTTTAATTCCACATTCCACATTGTTAGCCAACAGCCACTCACTCCTGGTTTCACTTCCCTTAAACATCTCCCTTTGTCTTAAATAACTAACAAACACCCCACAATACCACAATGCACTGCTACAGCTCGTTTTAATTTGTCCTGCATCTATGGTGTCATGGACAACAGCAGAAGAATATAGGCCATGGAGAAATGTGACATTTCTCTCATACAGGCTTTGCCTTTCTTTCAAAAGGCACACAATGAGAAAGGCTTTATTTCCAGGGTCAGAGTCAAACATTTACAAAACATTAAGAACATATATTTTTACTTTAGACAGGAAACCCACTCAACAACCCATAAGAAGACTTCTCTTGGTCTTTTACTCTTCCTCTCACATTACAGCCCACTGTTTTTGCATCCTATGCACACAACTTTGCATCTCTCCACATCCTTGTTCTTTATACTTTCCTTTTTCCTTCTTACTTCATCCTCCTTTCCTTTTTCTCACTCACTCCCTTCCTGCCCCTCCATCCATGTCAAAATGTGTTAGCACTCGCTGTGATGAAGCGTAACATTGTTCAGATCATACATGTGGAAGTATTTAATCTTTCTGAAGAACACCTTCAGGTAGGAATGACTACCACTGTGTGTGCAACAGCGTACACAGCCAAGTGGAAGCAGGTTTATCTGGTTTCTTGATTCTGTAGTTAGACCTTACAAGAGACATATCACGATGTTGCATCAGCCTTGAATATTCCCAGATGGCTGCGAACCCGCCAAAGCGTCCAATTTGTTTTGACAGATTTGGTCTGAATGCAGACAACAGTAGAGTACAGGGTATTTATTTAATTCTACACTTAGATTGTGCGATACCAGACAAAATTCCACACTTCTTCTTAAGAATCGACTGCTGTCCCATGCATACTGTCAGAATAGTTTTAACGCCCTTCGGCGAGTCCATAAAATCAAAATGTCAATAACTTGTTGCTTTGAAGAAAGCCAGATAGCTAGCTGACGTGATTTAGCCAGGTTATATTTCAGTCATAAATCATCACAATTTGTTATCTGAGTCAAATTAAATTTGGCTAGCAATACGTGAAGTCTGGCCATTTACAGGAGCACATCTGAGCACACTGTATCTGATCTGCGACGAGTTTCTTACCTTACGAACCCCATTTCTTCCCGTCTTGAAGAAACTCTTCTCTCCTGCACGTCTGTCTTCAAGAAGCAAGTCAGCTGACTAGCATCGCTCCGTCCGTCATAAACCTTTGTTCACATGACCTGGGCGGGATTATTTTAGGGAAATGTAGTTCCTTTATCGGAGGTATACCTCGATATCGACTGGGTTCCGCCCAAGAAATACAACAATAATGTGTTAAGTGTTTAGTTTTAGTCACTTGGAACTTTTTTATACACAGCACATTAGACGAATAAAGGTTATGACTTAGAAAATTAATTTATGAGATTATCTGAGGAACTACAAACACTAAACCAGGAAATGCGATTACCCACAGTGTGCAGTGTGAGTGTCTGGTCTTTCGTTCAAAGTACAACCAAACTGACGATTATTCAGCAAAATGCAGCTATAAAGAATCTATCGCACTTTGCATAGCCGAAGTAGCTTCTTGCTTTTTTTTGATAAACTGCTCGCGAACTTAGTCATTATAACAGTTTAAATGTTTAAATACCGGTACAGAAACGCTGTAGCAATTTAGCAAGCAATTTGTAAACAGGTAGGACATAACTTTTGAAAACTAGCTTTCGTAAACAGATGGGACATAACGATTAAAATACATTTCGAGCTTGTCAGTTTATTCAACGTTTTACTTTCGGTTGTTACAGCGCCGTGAGCATTGTTTCGCTGCAGCTGAGCTGACATTTGTTTAACAAAGACGAAAGGCACGCACTCTGACTTTTATGCGTTGATAAGGATATTTGCACATTATACTATGTCCTCTTTATCAGAAGTTGTTAAGGAGAAGTACCTGTTATCAGACGCCGTTAGACTCAGGTTCATAGTATTGTGGTATCTTGGCAGTTACATCTATGCAAATCATAGGAACAGCCAATATGGTGTTTAGATTTTAAATGGTCTTATTAAATCGATCACCATTTTAGTGAATGTTTGAACCAATTCATCCATTCACTGCTTCTTAGATTAATACACGATGCACATACTTTATTCGCCTCCATCTTTCTATATCCCTTGCCTGTCTGTCTAACGTCTAACTCGATGATATGTTGTGATTTGTGTTCAGTAGATGAGACTACCCATCCGCTTCTTAATTTGCGCTCGGAGATTTGGTGGAAAGCTGTCCGCAGACACTGGGAGACGGGGAGTGTGTGGCACAACCATGCGACTGGTACAGTTCTGTCGTCGAAATCAAGAGGGGGACGTGAGAGTTGGGGTGGAACTGGAGACCGGCCAAGGTGTTGTTGACCTAAAGGACTTTGACCCCTCGTTGCCCCACACCATGAAAGAATTCCTTGAGACAGGGGAGAGGGGCATGGAGTGTGCACACAGGTACATGCAGACACGGAGAGCTGTATACACACACAGAGAGGTTACACACTTCAGAAAGGTTAACACAATTTGACTTACTTGCAGGGATTTGCATACACAGCAGTTCGTTTATTCTGAGTTCTCTAGACATTGTTACACACAGGAACAAAAGCAGAAGAAAACAGAAATGCTGGCTCATCTAAAAAAAAGCCCTGTATTTCAGGGATTTGTACCAGAACTTGCACGAGCTGGATGAGTAATACAAACACAA
The DNA here is from genome assembly GCF_013368585.1 of Megalops cyprinoides. Classification (NCBI taxonomy): domain Eukaryota; kingdom Metazoa; phylum Chordata; class Actinopteri; order Elopiformes; family Megalopidae; genus Megalops; species Megalops cyprinoides. The sequence goes on from NC_050586.1 coordinate 14,398,695, forward strand.
GGTCATCAAACAAGTCTGTGAGTTTTCAGTTCAGGTTTCATCTTTCAGTTCCTATTTCTGTCATTAGTTTTTCCTTACTATATTGTTTCCATAGTTATAGAGTTGATTCAGTTTATGCCTATGCCAACAACTCTTACATTCCTGTATATAATGTTATAGAAATGGTGTTTCTGGGCAGTACTACTTGCGTATAGTGTCCACTCATTCTCAGTGGGCACGGGGAACTCTGACAAAAGACACACGCAGTCACTTGTCTCCAAAATCATTGGTCAAGCCTGCAATTGTCCTCCACTTGGCCCCTCTCAGAGCACTGTCCAGTGGTCAGTGTGTGGTGCCCCTGCCTGAGGTGAGGCTGCTGCCCCCAGTGACTGACCCAGAAAAGGTGGTTTGTGTGGGCATGAACTACCGCGACCACTGCCTGGAGCAGAATGCCCCCATCCCGGAGGAGCCCATCATCTTCAGCAAGTTCCCCAGCGCCATCACAGGTCCATTCGATGACATCACACTGCCCGATGAGAGCAAGGTGAGCTTAGTGGAGTACTTGCAGCTGCAGGTCAGCTGGTCTGTATATCATCAGGTAGACGTTGTAGACACAGGTGATTATGTTTGTCCATCCCATATGATGTCAATGTTAGAGGATCTTCGCAGTGCATTCAATGTTATGAATACAAACAGGTGGAAGGAGAGGCCCAGTTTGGCTGAAGGCCTATGACGCAACACATTATTTTACATACATAGTAACTGTTAAACATACATTATATAGACAAAAGTATTTGGCCACACCCGTTTTTCAGGGTTTGGGCTAGGCCCCTTATCTCCAGTGAAGGGCAATCTTAATGCTTCAGCATACCAAGACATTTTGGACATTGCTATGCTTCCAACTTTGTGGCAGCAGTTTGGGGAAGGCCCTTTTCTATTCCAACATGACTGTGCCCCAGTGCACAAAGCAAGGACTATAAAGACATGGTTTGATGAGTTCGGTGTGGAAGAACTTGACTGGCCCGCACAGAGCCCTGACCTCAACCCCATCGAGCACCTTTGGGATGAACTGGAACGGAGATTGCGAGCCAGGCCTTCTCGTCCAACATCAGTGTCTGACCTCATAAATGCTCTACAGAATGAATGGGCACAGATTCCCACAGAAACACTCCAAAATTTTGTGGAAAGCCTTCCAAGAAGAGTGGAAGCTGTTATAGCTGCAAAAGGGGGACCAACTCCATATTAAAGTATACGTATTTGAATACAATGTCATTACAGTCCCTGTTGGTGTAATGATCAGGCGTCCGAATACTTTTGTCCATATAGTGTATGTTGTGCCAGGCATTACAAGGTAACCATATCATTCATTCACCTGGAAGTGAAACTTCTGTAAATGGCTACAAATAAGCAAATGTGATAGCCCTTGCATGGTGCATATGTACATGTACATGCACAGTGCTATACATAGCGTAATGAAATGGGAGAAGACTTACTCTGTCATTCTCTTTGAAGGAGGTGGACTGGGAGGTGGAGCTGGCCTTTGTAATTGGACGGAAAGGGAAGCACATCAAGGCAAGTGCCAATGGCGCAGAGGAATGGCTATAGCATTTCTGATGCTATATATATGGTGCATTTGACCTGAGATGCCAAGATTGCAGAAAGATCAAGGCAATGAAGTGAGCTGGCTACACAAAGTATTGCCAGACAATGTCAGGTAGTGCAGGAGAAACCTGATGTAGGTGACATATCAGTGCTAAGACCTAAATCATGTGTTTCATAAGGGGGGAAACAGAAGTTTCCTTCAGAGCTGTCAGTTCTAAATTTCCCTTCTCCTTAGGCAGAGTATACATCCAGTATGTGTTTTTATTGAAGTATTTAAATACATTTAAATAAATTCAAATACATCTCTTCTTTACTTCTTTATATTTTATGTTTGTGTACATATTAATGCATTTTTTGTTGTTACAGTAACTCCAAATATATGTATCTGTTTAAATGAATGCATTTACTAATGCACATATCATGTAATACAAATCCTGTATTGTTGTAGACTTCTTTCTCCATTGTGCTGTAAAAAGAAGTGTGTTTTAAAACTGAGATAGATGACTGAATGAGACTGATGTAGTTTCAGAGGACCCTTCTTGTCTGTAAGTTGCTTTCTTGGTTTCACGTAGGAATCACTGCGCAGGACCTTTGTAACCCTCATGTCAATATTTCCGACCAAATTCCTGTAGTCAGATTTTTTTTTTTGTTGATGTGTGACAAGTTTTTCGCACACTGCACAGTGCCATCCTGTATAAGCGCAGTCACATGGCCTGCTGTGGCAATAAGTAGATTCAGAAGAACGGACTGCTCCCATACATGGTACTGAGACGTTTTTCTCAACTCCTCTCACTCTCCCAGGAGGAAGAGGCCCTCTCCTACGTGGCAGGCTTCACAGTGGCCAATGACGTCAGCGCACGTGACTGGCAGATGCGGCGCAACGGGAAGCAGTGGCTTCTGGGAAAAACCTTTGATAGCTTTTGTCCATTAGGTCCCGCCCTGGTCACCACAGCAGCTCTTAAAGGTGTGAGTTGTAAAATGGTATAAGACATGAGTGTGTTCAGGGGGAGAGCCTGAGTGGAGGAGGGGGGATTTGCATGCAGAAAGGAGCCATTTCTAATTCTTTTCACAGACCCCCACAACCTGGGAATTCGCTGCCGTGTTAACGGAAGCACAGTCCAGGATAGCAGCACCAATCAGATGATCTTCAAGACAGAAAAACTTGTGGCTTGGGTCTCACAGTGAGTGTTGCCTACACTGGGATGTTCGACAGTGACTGTATTCTCAGACTGTGTCCACCTGACGACAATATGGAGTTCTGTTATATTTTCAACAGGCTACATTCTTTAGGTTGGAGCACTAGTGATTTATTTGCCCTCTGGGAGAAAACACTGGTTTATCTTACACTGGTGCTGGGGAAGAGAGGTTGTGTGGTGACTGAGGCTGTGTGTCTGCATTCAGGGCATTGCTCTGACTATGCGTTTTCTCTTTGCGGCAGGTTCGTCACTCTGCGTCCAGGGGACGTGTTTCTGACAGGGACCCCTCCTGGAGTAGGTGTGTTCAGGAAGCCACCAGTCTATCTCAAGGTGAGGACTGCCATTACATTACATTTAGTCATTCAGCAGATGCCCATATTCAGCGGGACTTGCAAAACAAAGAGACACAAGTGTACATAATAAGGCCGAAAAAACAGTACATACACATAATGTCAGACCACAAGCCACAGTAAAATTAAACAATTTCCTCCCTTGGTGCTTATTGTGTCTAAATACAATGCATTGTAAATGTGCAAAAAACAGAAATTCTCAGTCTCACCACACAGAGGGCTTAATCAGCAAATTAAACCCATAATCATGCAACTGATTTGCTTAATTAAACCCTGTGAATCTATCTCCAGTTCTCAGACAGCTGGGGTAATAAGTGTATTCCAGGTCACCCTGGATAATGGCATATGCTAACCAAATGAATATTTTATTTGTAAAGCAGGGATTTCATTTGCAAATGAAGTAATTCATTAAACCTAATTGTTTTTTTCTTTGATAAACATTTAAAAATAGTTTTTCTTCTCCCAAAATAAAGCATGTTTTGTTTTGTTTGTTTGTTTTTTTTTTTTTTTTTTGCAGAAAGGCGATGTGGTGGAGTGTGAGATTGACAAAATTGGAGTAATCCGTAACACAGTGATTTGACTGAAGTAAATACAACAAGCAATGCAGCTTCCCTCTTTCCATCTGGTTTACTTCAGCCGTGCTAAAACAGTAGCTGTTACTGATTTTTTAAAACTGTGATTATGCTGCTTAAAATAGGCATTAAATTGAAAATTTAATACTAGACATGACAGCTGTGTACTTTCCTGTGACACCACCCAGCGATTCATCTTGAATTCTGAATGTCACTGAGTCTGGATTTGCATTTAAATCCGGTAAGTGCCTTATTCAGTGGTGGGTAAGTGTTTTTGTAACTTACCCACCACTAACTTACCAGATATAATTCTTTTAACATTCACCTAAAACTGCAACGTCAGCACATGTACTCATTCACAAAACCATGCGGAATTTAAATCTGTTTTAAAACTGTTTCAACATTCATATTAAAACTGCTGAAGAGACCCTCTACTACGCTGTGAGTGTGGCACTTGCTATGATCTGGACTTTCAACCTGTAGTTTGAAATACACCAGGTCTCTCTGTAACTGATAAAGTTCATCACTCAACAAGGAATGGGCTGTACTGAAGTGATGATTTATTTGATTAACAGATTGATGATAGTTATGATCCCTTTTATCGTTGCATAAGCAGTTGGGTCAGCAAGAGGTGACGATGGAGGTAGATAAGAAAGCAAAAAGCTCACACAAACAGCTGCAACCCACTGTGTATACTGATTTTCACCCAAGCTGAGCCTCTCTGTTGATCAGGTTTGACTGCTGCAATGAGATTATATTAAATACTGCTGACTAATATTAGATCAATGGGCATATCAGTCTTTTAGTAGGCGTGCAATAATGCAATAATTAGTCACTTGATTACTTCTTGAGTTCATTAAGTTATTGTAATTGAATGATCGAATGCAATGTGGCTTAACGGGGAGGCTATGTCAGCACAGTGGTACAAGAGGGCCGAATTACAGGCTTCCAATTCGAGTTGCAAGAAAGGCTAGGCCCTAACTACAAGGCATTCCAGTGCAGAGTGACAGGTTAATGATTCATGCAGGAGGGCTGTGGCCGCGCACACCAGCCTCTCGTTTACAAAGGCCGTGTGTTTTACTGCCAGCTTTTCCCCCTAACACTCGGCACCCTGTGTTCCCAGCGCATCGCTTAAGGCCTAATGCAATAACATGCATCTCACTGGTTTAATGTAAGTTAAAATGGGGCTATTTCAAGTTTATATAATTTAGATGCTGAAAAAAGGGCAGCTTTATGAAGGAGTGACATGTACTTGGCAAGTGGTTAAAGCAAAACAGACTTGCTCTGTTTAACACTTCAGCCTGGCCAGACTGTTCCAGCTGAGATTTCTGAATCTCCAGCTCTTCCCTGCTACTTGAAGGTGAACAGGACAGCTTGCTGGAGTCATTTAGTATCTTTGATTGTCCCCTAAAGCTACAGTTGCCTGTCTCCATCTCTATGATGCTTCAGCTACGCAGGTCTCAGTAACACCTCCAATTAACTTCATTTTCCTCTAATGACCAATATTTCTCCACAGCTTTTTTTTACATTGCAGGCTCAATTTAATTGCTTTTAACAAATACCTGAGAACCAACTTGATTTAACTAAATGTGAGCTCATTAAAATGTGATTTGTTATTGTGTTGACTATAATCAGTGGACTATGTAAGCTATTTCAAGATGTGTTGTGTAAGCAAAACAAAAGGACAGAGTTGGAAATACATTAAAGGTAAATTTCAAATTCTTTCCAGAATCTGTATTGGAAGCAGAGACCTTTACAGTGTTTAAGACCTGGCCTTGCACTCTGCAATAAATCTGTCTAGGAACAAATTTATTCTGTTTAATCTCCTATCTCCCATCTCCTATGACAAAACAGCAAAAACTTTTCCATGTAACTCCAGAGCAAAACTCACAAGGTTTTATTCCGTACAGCTTCTCTGACAAAATCTATTTACAGCAGCACTCACTGTAGGATCTATTAAAAGAAAAAACTATTTAAATGCAAAGTATCTTCCTGTGAGACGTAAGAGCTGTGGAAGAATACTCCAGGGAGATTAGCCTGTCAATAGTGTACAAGTATCAGTGTCAAAATCTCAGCCTTCAAGCATTTTTTTCACCCTTTAAAGGCAAATTTTAACAACGCTCACAACACACTGTACCACTAGGTGGCAGCAAAACTTTCAAGTTTGCCAGTGAAGGGAAAAGGTCAGGAACACTGATAATGGTTTGGACTTTTGAATCCAACACTACCTAGTTATCACCAAAGCTTCCATTAAAGGGAACAAAAATTGCCGTGTGGCAGATGAGGTTGTTGGGTTTTTTTTTGTTTTGGACTGGCAAGCATGCTTTACTCATTGCTGTACTCCTCATACCTAATGTGTGACACAGGACCAGCATTGCAGCCCACTAACAGCAGTGTGTGAATTGCAACCATGTAATTGAACTTGATCTGTTTTTGAAGCGTACAACAGCAGTAAATGAACAAACATACTGGCACAGTGACTAGAACAAAATGGCACTGTATTTCTAAAATAAGGAAAGTATGACAAAGCTGGCCTTTGCTTTGTACACAGAAACAGGCCTTTAAAAATACTAGTTAATATTTCATAACAAAAACAGTCATAAAAACAGACAATGTGCAGGCACTGTTGCAGGGAAAGGAACAAAATATTAACCACACCACACTGCTCCCTTCAAACTCATATATATTTTTTTTTTTTTAAACTTTTTTTTTAGCACACCCTGACCCTTCCAACACACTTGCATTTAGGGTAAACAAATCAATGCCCCAGCTCGATCCCTGCTGTGTCATCAACCAACAGTACTTGGGAGATCACAATGGTGGAACAAATTGGCTTTGTTCTGCTGGGAATAGGGGTGGGTATGTCGGCAGGACGTCCTCGTCCCAGCACTCTCAGGCACCTTGTGAGTAACCAGGAATTTCCAAGTTGCTCAGATGTTAACAGTCCTCTAGCTGGCATCTATTCATTCATTTGATACACTTTATTGCTCTAATACAACCACAGCTTATCACAGTGAGAGAGGACCCTCCTGTGCAACTGGCAACTCAAAATCGAGTTGTGTAGGGAAGGGAAAAAGGACAGGAAAGGGAAAAGCATTAAAAAAAATCAATGTCTGATTAGACACAGGTGGAGATCAAATAACTGAATTGCCTAAGGCCTACAGAGTATACAGGCACACCACACAGCAACAAATAGTCACTGTGTAGTCACTTTACAGGTGCAATTTATGGTTAATGCTACTCAAAGGTTGTTGAATACAATGGGCCTAGTCACAAATAGCTAAACTTTAACGCAAACACAATTACATAAATAGTCATAAGATCATAAGACTTCCTTTTCTATGGCTGATCTTCACCAGGGTTGCCATTTTTGGCTTTTTTGAACAAACAGTCCGTCACAGATTTTTGCGCACTTGTGGGATTGAAAGGCCAGCTGGCATTATTCACTTTTCAAAAAAACTGCATAAACAAAAAATGTAATTTGAGATTTAATAGCAAGGTGGATTTGTTGCTGAGCAGAAAAGTACCCAAAACAAAAAGTACTAGTTTGTTGTAAGCAGCCAATTGCCAATCTGTCACGGTTCTGGCTGACAGACGATGTCATCGTTGGCTCAGGATTTTGACATCAGGCCAACAACCCTGATCTTCACAGCAGCTCAAACATTCAACACAATATCTGTCATTTGTTTAATTAAGCAAGGCTACACTTTCAAAGAAAAGAAACTATAAAAGTAATTCATATATCTTGTGTTGGTAGTCACTGTGGAGTCTAACACGTTGTTCAAAAAAGCCGGTCTGGATAGGAGTATGAACAGGAGAGCACCTCATAAACTCTTACAGAGGTGATTTAGCACTGCTCTTTTTAATGGAGAAGTGCTTATACCATGACAGTTACATTTATCCTCTAGCCCAAGTGCTTTACTGAAAAAAAAATACAATTTTTTGAGTTTATTCTTAAAGTTAATGCATCATATATGAAATAAAAGTAACTCTTGACTTAAAGCTAATTCTCTGGGGCTAGCCTGAGTTATCGACCCACTTACAAGCTATTACATAAGCATATGCCCGAAGTCAAGTAAGTTGACAATGGCATTCACGAACGTAGAGAGAGAATAACACAATTAAGCATCCACTATTCCTTTTACCACGCGAACAGTTTGATCCAGTAGTATCTTTGTAAAGACAAGGCAAGGTCCAAGATGTGGTTTTTATCTTTCCACTGTGTTTGAGAATATAGAGAAGTCAGCGGTTTAAAAGTTGCCTATACAATGCAACTTTGTGTCTTGGATTACTAGTTTCCTGAAGATACGAAGGCAACATCACAAGAACCTTTTTTACCCCACTAAAATCATCAAGCATTTACCCCATTAAAGTGTCATGAGCACATGAGCACAAAATGCTCAGATACAAGCTTGATTTTCTGTGTTTATGCTTATGCATAAAGTAATGCAACTAGTAATGCACAGATGTAGAAACCTAAGTACACTCTGAAGAAACTTTCAGGAAGTTCATTAGCTTGTGAGCAAGATAACTAGCATCATTTTTTAATGTTCATTAGCTGTAATATCTACTGTTCTTAATGGCAATCCAACTAGTTAGATGCTACTGCCTAAACAAAAGCTGGTTAACTACACTTATATAATTTCTCTAACAGTAAATACAATGGTTTGCTTTCTTACTTAGATATGTAAAATTAAAATAAATACGATTCCATTTTTATATGGGCTGTGTGGGTAATCACTGCTTCTCACTCCAGTATTATCTGTAACATGTTACTACAATTACATAAAACCTCATGTTAGCTCAGAATTCAGTGCACTCAATTTATACTTATAATATTAAATTATTATTGTAGACCGTTCACATCAAAATATGATTGCTTGGCCACAATGTACAAACTAGCTGCATGTTCCTGACCCCGTGATCTATTCTGAAAAATGTTTGGAGTAACTATTGCATTTTTAATACTCTCATTTGTTGGAGGTAGATCTATGAAATTAAGAAACATAGTGATTAATTTTTCAGCAGGCTCAATGAAATGGATACTGTGTACTAATCAAGGCCAGACATTTCAAAAGCATTACAAATGAACAATTAATCAAGGCAGCTTTTCAAAATGGCAGAAAATACACTTTAATTGAGCTAAAGGCAACATAATGGAAATGTTTATTACCATGAAACAGCAAACATTGCTTGATGTATTCCTGCTGTGGCACTAATTACTAAATCATGTTTTCCCATTCAAACAAAGCTGTCAAATCACATTTAAAATAGCTTGTATCCCAAAAGAGGAAGCCAGCTATGTCAATACAACTGCATTTAATGTGTTAAAGGAGACACTGCTACAATCAAACTAAGATGTCCTTGTGTTAGAGCTTGTTGGAGTGCTGTTTCAAGTTACCAGTACAGTACCTCTGTGATCACATTGTTGTAGGCTCCATTCTCCAATGTCTTGTCCCCCCTCCCTTTTCTTAACGGTCTACTGTCTACCTAACTGTTTTCCTAACTGCCCTAACCTCATCTGTCAAATGTGAAGTATGCACTCAAAACTAACACTGACATTGCAGTTGTTCCCAAATTGGGTTAAACAAACACCAAAGGGATGTCAGATTTCTTCAAAGCATAATAAACACATTGTACAATGGCATATTTGATTTTCCTGAATGGATCTATTTTCATCTTTTACAATACAAGTAAGCTGTTCAAAGCTTTAGTACTACTTGTACTTCCATGTGTAAAAGGCAAATTAAGTACTTTAGTGTCATCTGCTTTCAACAGTTTCAAGCTAATTAAGAGCTAGTGTTCATTTTATAGTCACCTTTCTTGTAGAGATATGCCCTGTTTTTTGTTTCTGACTGACTACTTCACAATTACGCTAATGGAAGCATAGCTATTGAAATGAATGTCTTGACAAACTACTGTAGATTACTTTTCCAAAGCTCTAACTTGGAGAATATCTTGTGTAACTGATTTCAATACAAAAACCCAACTTCGATCCTTGTTATTTTCTTCCTGAGAACTCGCCACATTTCCTTGGTGTGCCGCTCATCCTCTGCACTCTGGTAACATATATATCGATCTCAACTCACCGTCTTACAAGGGTCATCCTACTGCTTGTGTTTTTGTCAGATAGGATCTATTTCAGTAGTTCCTTTGCACAATAATCATCCATTATTTTCTGGTCCTTGCCAAGTGATTGTATTCTTTGCAGGGATATATATATTTTCTTCATGGACATGTTCAGTGAACATTTCAGTGATTGGCTTTATAACACCAGCATGTACATAGGCGGAATAATAGCATGTGCTCTTGAGAAACTGACCTTTACTGTGTAATATATATATAGGCAATTTCCGGATCGGGTTACATTTGTGGTAGTAAGAAATGATTCACAACATACTTGAAAACTGAGGAACATAGATCTTGGGTTTCCAGGAAAACAGTAATGTATTTATTGGAAAGAAAAAAAAAAACAACAGCTCTATTCACTTGCAAAAAGCCCTCCATTGATTTGAACATAAAATTCTGCAACACAAGACCAGTTTCTACAGTCCCTTTCTTTCTCAAATCTTATGACATTTTTCAACCTCAACCCACACAATTAAGATAACTTTCAAAGTAACATTTGAGATTCTGCTGATCACAGAACTTACCACTTTAAAATTAGATAAAACAAAAGCAGAGCTTACTGGTGCGTACCCAAATAGTCCAATGATCAGACAGTTAAGAACAAACCAATGAACAAGCACACACTAAATTATGTTCTTCAGGCTCAAAAGGAGTTGTTATCTAGAGCATATGCTTAAGTGGTTAACAACACAACACTGTTAGGAACTGTAAGCATGGAGGACAGACTGGGATTCTTCAGCCATTTTGTTGAAAACAGCCCTTAAAAAGGATTAATGTTGGCACACAGAAAACGAGGGCAGGCACACTGACCTCCCAACTCCTGAGAGGGACAGGCAACTGGGGTGTTTAGGGACAATAGCAATGTGCCATGCATGTGCATGTACACAACCATCACACAAGGGCTGCATTTTTCAAACACGAGTGTGACTGCTTATGCTGTTTAAGATGGGGGAGAATGCACACTCACACACAGCCGATTATCTGCACCAGTCAGACTTGGAAGTGAACTGGATGGCGCGTATGAGGAGCTAGTTGTAGAGGAATTGGCAGACGAAGCTATGGAGCTTGCTCCTGTTCTCAACTTGCTGGAAGAGGGGGCTGAGCCCAAGGTACACACTGCCTCTCTCCTCCTTCTCCTTCAGAACCTGTCAACCAAAACACGCGCATTAAAGACACACACACACAACCCTGCAAACACTTCGCAACAATGCACACGCATTTATCGGCTCACAGGAACTCTACTGCCTACCGTGCTATACTTTGGTCTGTCTGCATCAGCCGTCCACCACTCCGCCCCCCTCTTGTTTCCTGTCAGTTCAGTTCTAATCCAATTTTCTTGGATTTATTTGCGAGACAGGAGTGGTTCCAGAGTAACCACAATCTACAATGCCAAGATGCTGAAGCAGGAGATAACATGTACGGGACGGTACAGCAAACTGAGCAGTAATCAGCAAAATAAGCTCCCCGCCCTATCAGCAAAACCCAGTTCTTTCAAAGGTCTCCTTCAGCAAACCCCTCTCAGTGCCACTGTCTTTCACACACATATTGGCATCCATCTCCTCTGATTCCCTCTGTACCTTCCGTCCCTCTCTCCCCACTTCTAACACAATTCTTGTTTGTATCGGAGAGGAATAACTTTCCATCAAGCTGTAATGGGGAGCTCAGTGGAGAAGTCATTGCAGATGCCCATTCTGAGAGAAGGCTGCTATGACCTGGAGACTTAGAGACAGTAAGAGAGGTCATTCCCTCCTGCAAAGACCACCCTGAGGGGTAATTTCCATCTTGCTCAGCACACGTACAAACACACAGGGGCTGATGGGAAACAAACAGCAGCATACCCTCCAGTCTGGTACACAGCATGTGTGAAACAAGACATAGAGTCAGGCTATATATCCACCACAGGGAAATCATCACTTGGTCAACACTCCTCTAATAAACAAGACTTGTGAAGCCAAGGAAAGAGTTTAAACCAGACATGAGAAACTAAAGAAAGTACTGACTGTAATCTTGGAAATGTTTTATTATTTGAAGGTTTCATTCTGTTCAAGCAGTGAGGAACAGGACAATGAGCTGAAATCTGCAGTGGTCCTTGTCCCTCTAAGGACTATTGTGGTACTCACCCCTAGATCAATGAGGGTTCGGACTGCAGCTCTCACCACATCTGCGGATGAGCTCTCTGTATCAAAACAATGCAAACACACAAAAACAATCAATATAACTGCCACCGCGTTCCCTGTAGAATACATTTCATTTATTAAAAATGCAGCAGAATATACAGTATCCATGAAAACGTCTTCCATCAAAAGTTCTAAACTGCTTTCAAGTGGATTTTATTGCTTTAGCTGAGTCTCGCAGCTGTGACTAAATTGATGACATCTACATGGCAAAACAGTATTTACGAGGTTCCATAAATGAAAAATATGAAAATGCAAACACACACCAGCTAGACAACAATATACAGAAAGAAAGCAAAGGCCTCTTCGGCAGATGCGTTTATTTGATTAGGCTTCTGTAAGCAACCCTGGGATGGAAATAACCCTGGGTATGGAATTTCATGAGGTAAATTGTGGCACAAAGCATGCATCAGCTGTGTGGTTAGGTTAGGTTGTACAGGAAAATGCAGCAGGGAAGATTCAAATGAATAAAATATGAGGACCGAATCAGGTGAACTCTGCAAGTTAGACAAGAAGTACTCCTGCAGTAGTGTGTAGACTAAGTGAACTGCTACTATGTGCCATGGCCAACTGAGGTACATTCTGCCAGGCTACAGCTAGCTTAGCTAGATAAGTTTAGCCACAACTCAATTTAGCGAACATTTTTTCTGTGAGTCTAAAAATGCTACACTCGGGTGAAAAATGAACCCTTGTTCCTACAGAAGAATGATGGGTAAAATAAAGCTATGGGCAAATTAACTCTATCTTGCTGATAAATGCTTCAAGTTTAGATGGAAGATATGTTGAAACCTTATATGTGAACTGCATTACAAATCTGAGGATAAACAATGAAGCTTGAAGAATTTTAATAATGCCTTCGTATCAAGGGCATACCTTGCACTGCATAAAAAAGAACACGCGAAGATGCCATTGATCTCCTGACTTTAAATCACTACTGTAGACGAGTTATTCAAAGCAAAAAGAACATACATTTTATCCAAATGAGCATGAACACCTGTGTCACTGTGATGGACAGAAATTGTAACTATCCTTACCCAAACAAAAATTTGAACATCATATAATTTAAAAGGCTGTTGAAAACAGTTGCTTAATCTTACATTTCAGTGATCTAATGAAGCAACCATACACTTTAAAATGAATGTATGAATACAGGGGTATTGACATACAGCTGTGATATTACACGACTGTGCCTTTCATTGTGTATACTCTGTATGTCTGTTGAAGTTTCAAAAGTTTCAATAAAAAGAGTTGGAAAAAAATGAATGCATGAATGAGAAAATAAGTTCCCATATTCATTTGTTAAATCATCGCAATTGCATTTTTATTCTATATATATATACACATTATATTATTACATATTATATAAATTAGTAATTTAGTATTACTCTGGTTGTTCAACAAATGGCTACATATCTCCCATTTGTGATTCAAATGATAATTTGTGTTACACAAATTTGTGTTACAAATAAATCTAAAAAAAATTACAACCCTCAAACTGATTCTGTACTGTGGGGTCATGTATATGCACTGTAGGACACATCAAGCATATAACTTCTTACAAGTAATCAGTTTAAACATCATGAACTGCATCCTTCATGTATGAAATCACAGCTTATTCTCTTCTATGGCATTTTGCGGGGTGGGAACTATTTTGGAACAAAACCTTATATCTTTCATTTGATGATGGTAAAGTCATACACTGATGTGGTCATCATTCTTCTTCCAAAAACCTTAGCCATAATAGCTTTTGTTCATCTCCCGAAGCATTCCAAAAATTTTATTTGATAAGGCACTTTTGAAACTCACCTTGGCACAGCTCTGGAATAGATACTTCTCTCTATCTCAGACCTGCACTTCATTCTTTTTATCCTTCATGTTATTTCTTTCTTTCCTTTCTTTCTCCCCGTCACTTCACCTTTTTCTCCACTGCCTTTCTTCCTCTCTCCATTCAAAATCAGCTTGGCATTCTGTTATAAAGGGTGTGGTGCTACACTAATGAAATGACTGAAAGACTTGTCAACCGTTCACCAAATGCTTAATTTGCCTCTCTCATGCAGCACAATTACACAATTAGCCATGTCTCCAGTGTAATCTGGATCTATTAGGGTGTGTTGACCTGGTAGACCTCTTACAGCTAGACAAGTTGTAACAAACAGCATTCTCTACTTTTGAGTGTTTGCTCATACACCAGAAGATGCTCTCCCTAAGACCAGAACTCCCTTGCATTCCAGATAACTGTGAGAGCTGTTCTAAAGCCACAGTTCAGTGTAAACAACACAGCATTTGTGAGCTTGTTTTTTTTTTGCTCTTGCTGACAGCGGAGGAGCTTATCAAAGATGGGATCTGCAATGCTTCTAGGTATTTCTAAGCAGCCAGAAGGGATATTTACCGTCTTTACTGCTACACCCCTCACCCCCTCCCCCAGCGCACACACATGCACAGGTTAAACCTGGTGTAAAGCATGGTATTTTACATTCCTTTGACTTAACAAAACCAGAAAAATAAATGAAATTTTTTAGAGGCCTCTTTCGCTTGCAGCTGGGGGCCATATATTATGACAGTAGTTTTCATACTTTGTCTTGAGTGTTTTAAGGGGCGGTTTTTCTACTGTGAATCTGAAGTGGATAAATATTTTGTTTTGACATCAGACCCGCTGTCCTTTAGTCACAGCTGTGAGATGCAACTACCTCAATAAAATCCAGTCGAAAGTCAATTAGAATTTTAGATGTGAAACTTTTGCCGACAAGTTGCAGAACTGTGCTATTACTGCAATAAAACTATTGATTATCCCTCTGGTATAATGCTGGACTTTTCAGTATGGGTCTCACTCTGTTCAGTCATGATACGTTTGAATTCATGCGGAAAATACAATACACCTTTGTGTTTGAGCCGAATCTTTGTTCAGGGTACAGCATGACCTTTAGGGCGAGATCTCATTGTTCCGAGGACTGACAGGAGTCAGTGCTTAAAGACAAGTGGACGGTTCTGGAGAGGCGCCTTTGATTTGGTGACCGTTTGAAGTCCTGCGTTAGTATTCAGTGCGATCCGGGGGCCCAGTGTGGTGTGGTGCTGAGCGGGGCCAGTGAGACGGGGGCCTTACCATAGTGCCGTCGGTCCTGTCTAGCCCTGTCACACAAGCAGACGTGCAGGTGGGCCACACACTCTGACTCTGCGGGAGTGGAAGAGAGACACTGGTATTCACAGGACAGACACACAGAGCTGCTTCCCCTCAAAACAACCAAATCACTCCCCGATGTGCCTGCTCAATCTCATCTACATCCACAGGCCACGAGGGCCAGCCCACGAAAAAAAACCCGCCCGAACCGCCCCTCTCCCCGCAGCAGGGCCTGAGCGAAATCTGAAACCAGTCAATCTGCGTCTAGACAGCAGGCACCAGCGTTAAAGCCTTCAACTCCGCAGCAACCTCCGGAGTGACGCAGATATGTATCGACACCCCCTGCTGGAACTCAATCAACGGGGGAATCTTCACTGCTGCTGCAGCTCGATAAAGCAGCAAGAGCGCTTCACGAGTGCGGGTTGTCAGGCAGATGAATTGAGCTCAGCACGGAGAGCAGACACTTATGAACAATTACGGGCATGGTTCGAGTGGTGGCGGGTGCTCTGCTGTGTTACGTGTTTCTAACCACTAACTAGAGCAAAGAACATAACTGCATTCATATCAGGCCCTATGGTTATTTTTGTATTGACGTCATGGTCAGGAAAAAAGTGAGCGAAAACAATCACAGGCCTGATATGAGCCTGCAATACTTTTATTTATTTTACTTTACTCAATTCGAGTTTGCCCCTGGAGGAAATGCTTTGTGAAGCCAGAGACCTTTGATTATAGGCACTACATGGTGTTGGTGAAGTGCAGACACTCGGGACCCCACAGACCTGGCAGAGGGGTGTGGAGGATCTGAAGCTCCTCAATGGCCCAGGACAGCGCCCTCAGCTGGACACTCAGCAAACTGCAGAGGAAGAACAGCATATCCGGGCACTGGCTAGGCTGGTTTAGCTAAGAAGGGCAAAAAAAAGGGAGAGCCACACGAACGCTTGCATTACTGTAACAGCAGCACATCAGCACCCAGCTTAACATCTGACATTACTGCAGAATGAAGGCCTACATCAGTAACCTCATTACCTGTCATTATGAGTATTAGTAAGCTATCAGCCAGATGACACTAGTCTTGCTTTCTTGCTTTCTCCCCCTTTAGACAACCTTGTTTAGAACTGCACATTGTGCATTAGGCTTGCATCACAGTGACAGCCTCTGAAGTCATGCGGGAGGATGCTGAAGCAAGACAAATGCAATCATCCTTTATACTCTCTTGGGGTCACACGGTGCACCACGGTGAACCGGGGTGCCAGCAGGCGGATAATCCCGCATTCAATGAGTGCCTTGCTGACTGAGCCACTCGGGAGCTCACTTGCAATATTTGTGATTTCTAAAAGAAATGCAGTGCTCAAAATAATTCACTTCAGTTCAATTCAATTCAATTCAATTTGTATAGCGCCTTTTACAACATGAGTTGTCACAAAGCAGCTTTACATTTTTCCCAGGCCTGAGACCCCCTGAGAGCAAGCCTAAGGCAACAGTGGCAAGGAAAAACTCCCTAATTTACAGGAAGAAACCTTGAGCAGAACCCGGCTCAGAGGGGGAGCCCATCTGCTTCTGGCTGGCACTGGGCAGATAGACAGTAGTAAATAACAGTAATTATAAAATGTATCCTAGAGAATGTCCGGTTCTTGGCACACAGTTGGCTTGATAGGCAGGGCAGCGAAGTAGCAGGACTGGAGATCCTGTATAAGATCATTGCTGCATATTGTTTCAGAACAGCAAAAGCAATTGTCACAGTGACTTTTGTGTCTTTTTCCCTTACTGCCTGAAGTGGCGTAACAAGCAGCTAACGGAACAAAAGGACAGACAAGGGAAGTGGTTGAACATCAAAAGCCACCGATCATGGGACCAGTGGGAAAGCCTGCATCAGTACCTTGTAACTGCGGGATTCCTGTTCCTCGCAGTCCGAATCGCTGTGGTCTGCATCGTCCATACTTCTCCACATCAGAGACCCCTGCCTCTTCCAGAAGTCACACACGGGGTGGTCCCGTGGAAGCTGCACACACAAGCAAACAAAACACAAACACAGGAGCTGTTTCGCTTCGTTCAGCCAAAACTGCAGCCTCTAAGGTCTTCTCATTGAAAAACTGCAACAACAGATTTTTAAAGCTTCAGTGTAATGCTATGCAGTAAAAGGAAACAGCAAACCCATATATGATATTAGAGTTGGCTAGCTACATGGAGTAATCTTATCAAGGATAACATAAAAGTGCAACATGTTCTAGCAACAATGTTCTCTTTGGCCGTCGGATCACAAGTCATGATGAACAATGACCTCTGAACTATGATGATGATGATGACGCCCAGAATGTCTTTTCCCTCATACAGTCAGGTTATGCTGTGTCTGCTTATTTACAACTCCCATCATTCCACTCAACGCTCTCCTGCATGAAGCTAGTAAAATGGCAAAGCCAGTTGAAAATGTCTAGTCACTGACTGGATCACGCTAAATGTGATCAGACAGATCAGCTGAAAGTGTGAAAGACTGTGTCTACGGTTTTTGCAGTCAGTTTCCCCTTGTGTCTATCCGTCTCTGCTAAAGTCCCTAAAGTCTGTCTGTGTTTGGCTGCCGGTCAGGTTCACCTCCTCCATGACTAGGATGCCACATCGCACCAGACTGTCCACTGCATCGCATGCAAAGCTGTGAGCCGACTGGCATGGCTGAGAGAGAGAGAGAGAGAGAGAAATCATACCAAAAAATCATACCAAAATATGCTACACAGCACTGCATAAATTAAGAAAAAATGCTGACACAACTTCCCACAGTGACAGTTAAAGCACAGAACAAGATAAGATATATATATATATAAATATATATATATATATATATATATATATATATATATATATATATACACACATAAATATATATATATCAACGTAGGCAGACAGGTCTAGATAATTACCCCAGTGCACATATGTAACATATAGACATAAAAACATTTTAGAACAGAACAGTGCAGGATGGTAAAGATAAAGGCTGAGGAGAAGCACAGAGGAGGCTAGTGACCGTGGAAGAGGGAGAGAGAAAAGAACCAGAAAATGCTAGACGAGAGCGTGAAAGAGAGAGACAGAGAGGGTATAAGAGAAAGAGCGAGAGAGACAGTGGAAGTGCGAGACAGTGTGGGTATTTATGGCTTTGATTAAAAGACTATGAAGACAGTGAGATTTACAGTGCGCCTGACTGGACGAGATTTATACACTCTGAATGGCTGGAGCTGGATTCTGCATCTTATTCAATGGATGTTTAATGGTGCAGCACACCCATTTATTTGACCAAAATGATTTTACTTTAGCAAAGTAACAACATATGCAGCATTCAAGTTGAAATAAAAAAAAAAAAAAACTGAAACATGCACTGAGTTGGACACCACTGCAAGAATGTGTCACTGTGTAAGATGCTGTGGAGGTCAGTAAGTGAATTTTGGTGTGTTTGAGTGTCAGGGGAAGGCTCCGGAGTTACTCACAGGAAAGTGCCCAGGGGGTAGTAAGTGACAGAGCTGCAGGGCTCTCTCAGTGAGCTCCTCCTGGCCCAGAGCCACATCAAACTCCATCTCTCCTGCCCCTCCACATCCCGCAACCTCCCACAGCATGGCCGACACTGCACATGCTGTAAAAGAAGCAAACCAATTCCCTCTGTGCTATAAACCAACCACAAACACACACACACACGCACACACAAAGAGATAGTGCACACACACAGAAGTGCACATGCATCCATCTGTATTCATTGCATGCATGTATTCATTGCATGCAGACGCTCCTATCTCTCCTATCCAGAGAGACTTCCAGCATAAAAGAACTGAGGTGTATCCGTTCAAGATGAATGAGCAACAGTGTCAGACCAGGATAACAACACTCCCAGACCAGTGAGTGTGAGCATAACACTATTCAAGCCCTGCCACAAGCTAACTTGTGCAACCTGACCAGACATACATCACAGCCACTAGATGACAGAATCTAAAACATATTGTGATACTACACATAAAATGTAGTAATACAAGTAGCAGGTGTCAGGGGGGGTTTGATAGAATAGGCAGGAAGATCAGCAAAGAGGGAGTTACGGTAGTCCAGGCCTGAGAGGACAAGGGATGGAACTAGGAGCTGCATAGAATACATAGTGAAGTAAGGGCAGATCTTTCGAATGTTAGATAAGATGTACTCTTCACATTATTAGCATTTAGCAGACGCTCTTATCCAGAGCAACTTACATAGGTAACAATTATTTACATGATACCCATTTATACAGCTGGATATTTACTGAGGCAATTCAGGGTTAACTACCTTGCCCAAGGGACAACAACAGTGCCCCAGTGGGGAATCGAACCGGCAACCTTTCAGTTGTGAGTCCTGCTCCTCACCACTATGCTCCACTCTTATCCCCTCTATATTCATTCAATGAGCCAAAAATGCTGATACACCTATAGATCTGGGCACTCGGCAACCTTTGATTCATGAGCCACGCTTCGACCCACATACTGTTAACACAAGACGAGTGAACCCATTACAGGCACATTTTATGAGCTACATACAAGACAGAAGGAAAAAAGACAAGGGGGAGTGAGGGAGGGTTCACAGCAAAACACTGTGGCATTCTCCACCTCCAACAGCCTCCAGTATGAAGACGTGGGTGAGCAAGTGACAGTGCTGAGACAGGGCGACGATTGCTGCAGCGGAGGGACGGGGAGCCAGGAGGGGGTCCGTTACAGGGGGCAGCTGTATCATAACCAGACAGGGCCGCAGTAGGGACAGGGCGTGGTACATCACTCCCGACAGAGAGCCCCCGAAGCCCACGTCCCGATTCCGGAAGAGGACCTCCTCCAGGAGCCACGAGGCGTCCCGGCAGAGCTGGGACAGACGCACCCCCTGAGAGCGAGACAAACCCCATTAACCACGGCCAAAGCACTTTATGAGCACAACCACCGACAGAGGGAGAGAGGACTGAGGGTTTGGCAACCTTCCTCAAAGGATGAGGTTTTTCTCAACATACATATTGATTGCCTTGTTCATTTTACGATCATGGCCCATTTGTGCACCATTGTGCGATCTGATTAATGAGTCATTAGGCGTGCGAAAGGCCCCAGCTGCTCTCTCTCCTCCTTGGTTCCTGCACTATGTGCCATGACATCACTGAGGGAGACGTATCTCCAGTGCCAGGGCAGCAGGGACAGCGTGGTTTATGGCGCAGGAGCAAAGGCTGTGCACGCTGCCACTGGACGCGTTTATATACTGAGCAGCAGGGAAACCGAGGAGACGCAAGGCCAAAGACAGAGCAGCGATGCCAGCCTGGAGAGGGAGAGAGCGGTAAAAGGGCGGCAGTACCTTGCGGTGTTTATGCAGCAGCAGGCAGGAAACCAGGCTGGTCGACATCACGGCAGCGCAGGAGGTGGCGGCTGGAAACCAGAGGGCAAAAGCGTTTTTCAGTCCACCTCCAGATTTACGAACAGGCTTTTAAATGTAGGCTGAAAATGACAGGGAGATGAGTGGACAGACTCACAGTACAGCAGATGCAAAGTCAGGGCGATGGTAAGCTCTCTCTCTGAGGGGGGCAACTCAGGGCAACAGGCAGGAGGTAGGACCCAGGACACAGACTTCTGCCCAATTGCTGTGTGTAAGCTGGGGGTGGTGTGTACACTTTACTTGGGGGGTTTGTATATGTATATGATCCACACCATACATAAATACATCACACACATGAAAAGGCTGTACAAATGGTACAACTGTGCACATGGCACAGTATACTGTACACAGAGAGAGCTAACAGAGAGCTAATGACTGTGAGCACCATGATGCAAGATCCAGATACCACTGGATACACACTGAACTACACTGCTCTCAAACCTCTTATTGAGAATCACAGGGAGAAGCAGCTCCTGCAGGGGGCGCCCTCCGTCTACGCGACACCTCCCTGTTTCACACATCTCCTGCAAGGGTTGGGAGAGTGAGGAGGCAAGAATGACGGATGGGTCGCTGGGAGACAACGAGAGAGAGACAGGCGGAGGTAAAGGGGGCGACACACGAGGTGACCACGTACTAAACTACACACGGACGCAGACAGACAGGGATAGACGCTCTCGCACAAAGAGGGGCACTTGGACAAACAGGGGATGGCAGGCGGCTGTAACTACCTTCAGAGAGAAGGCCTGTGCAAAGTGGATCCTGACACTTCCCCGACGACCCTCCCAGAGCAGGGACACCGCACCCCGCAGCAAGGACAGGAGGCTCCCCTGAGACCATTCATTAGAATGAATAAACAACAGAATAACACCTCGATGGGACACGTTACAGCGGAACTTGACAAAGGTCGCTTAAAGCAGCATAAGGAAAATTAGCATCAGAGCAGGAGCTGTGCTGACGCTGTCAGCTGCAATAGCCGTACTGATCCAAACTAGGCGGAGCTGGGACAGACCTGTCCGTCTGCCAGGGGGCAGTCATATGAGATGCTAACGGGGACGAGGCTGACGTCTGGAACGGTGCCATCCCTCACCGCCTCCCGCACACGTGTCAACCACTGCCCTCCGCGTCCACTTCCAGCATCTACAGTTAAACTCACACTCTGCCCCTCTCTCAGCAGCTCACCCACAAACTACGCAAAGGTATCAAGGTGTGGAGGGGAGTACAGGGGGGGGGGGGGGGGGGGGGGGGGGGAAGAGAGAGAGAGAGAGAGAGGAGGTAAAGCCAATCAGAGGAGAGGTATGGGAAAAAATGGGACATGAGATCAGGGGAGAAAACAGGGAAAGGGTGAGAGAGAAAACAAGGACATTAACCTCACAAAAAGCAAAACTCATTTCATGTGAACGTATGCTGTGGGGCCAACTTGCGGTTTTTAGGATAAGATCAGCTTGCTCGTGAATCGCCATATGAACCCACTGCTTCAAAAGATGAGTGTTTACGTAACGGAGAGGGACACCAGAGGGGAGGAAATGACAGCAAACAATGGGAATGACAAGAGATATACAGGAATAAAAGATCAAAGAAAAGAGGCCAAGGAAATCAACGGACACAACAGTAAAAGGAGATTTACACAACACTATGTGACCATATCTGGCAAAAATCTGCCCTGCTGCATCTAAATAAGAACACAGGCACAAGCTGTCTCCCCCCGCCATAAATGATCAAATTTATTTCTATTATGCGCCGCTTCCCCTTGAAACAGCTCCTCCTGTAGCTTCTGATTTGACTTATTTCCGGATGAACCGAGGCAGCAGCGCAGCAGCAGAAAACCTGCTCTCAGCAGCCCTTTTCTCCTATAAAGCAAATGCCATTTTCATAGACTGCATAATGCAGGCCAGGCAAAACCGGGCCCGCCGTCTTGAGGAGCACGATAAGCTCGTCTCTTTCAGACACTGTGGACACTGTGTGCAGCACCTTTAAACTTTTCAAATCTATACGGTATATGCATGTAAAAAAAAAATACCACAGCTCTGTCCGCAAATTCAAACCCGCAGTTCTTCCCGGTTAAAGTCTGTACCTGCATATCGCCAACAACATTGTGGTCATGTTACTGAACATGTAACAAAAACTCATGGGTCATTTATGCATTGGTAATATATTTTAATTGTGTATGTTGCTTGCAGGTCACAAAGGGTCTCAATTTTTTCTCTTTGAAAAGATCACTAAAGCTTCTGCAAGGCACTTTCAAGTGATCAAATGGATGCAGACTCACAGCAGTCATGAGTGGTCCATATAGGCTGTCCCTCTCTGCATCTTGCTCTGTGACTGGATGTGGAGGGCATAAGATAACACCCAACCTCTGAAGGACTGACCTGTATGGGGACAAACAGGAACTGCTGAGACCACATTGGACTGCCACATCCACAGGAGACAGAAACATGGGCACACATATTAACCACCATAGGCTACTTTCACTATGGGCTACGTGAGGCAGACAGGTCAGTGTTAACATAAAGGTGTTAACAGAGTGCACTCTGGTAAGAATCTATTGGAAGAGAATGGAGGCCCAGGTACCTTAGCCAAGTGTTGCCCAGCCGGAGGTGGCAGATAGTGTAGGGGACCCTAAGGTTGTGACAGAAGAGGACCAGCGGTACCAGGATGTAATCCAGACTGCACTGTCGCACAGACACAAGCACCAGGGGGGCCTCCTGCAAAACCCAAGAGGGCGCAAATCCTTGTCAGCATCTCCAGACCTGCTGCCAACTGAGAGAGCTCATGCCACACAATAACTGCAGCTCTCACAATAACCACTCCAGAGACTGCTCTTAAGAAATCACACAGCGGAGACAGCGGGAACAGAGCGGGACAGAATTTTCAGCTGAAGAAAAACACTTGCCTGTGATGCCATTAACTGAGAAATGCTTTCATCATTTACTGAAAAGTAATTCAGCCTAAAGAGTACTGGGTCTGATACTGGCTGGTGGAAACAACTTCAAGGTACCCCTCCAGGGACCACTTCAGAAATGGAGGGAGCAGCTGGAGAACCCGCCAGAGCTCTAGTCATCTGGTTGCACCATTTTGGTATTATTTTAATTATTAGCCTGAATGATTCCAAGAACAAATCAATGCTGTACCAAACTCACTTCAAGGCATCACAAAGCTTTAAATCAAAACCTTTGAGTCGAGCAAAGGGTGTAAATGATGGAGTTTTAAGCTGCGTATGGCATTTCCCCCTCGCTCTGACCAAGCCTGTGTTGTGTCCTCTGGGGCAGTAATATTTGCTGAGTGAGTCACTTCCTGCGTCCTCACCCCACAGGATGGGTCTGGCCGGGTGTTCAGCACCAGCGCAGAAGGGAGAGATGCATAAAGGATGAGTGAAAAAGCGTGAGGGCAGGGGTTGGGGGGAGGAGAGGTGGTCAGGGCACTGTACCAGCTGTGAAGCTCTGTGGAGCGCGTCCAGTTGGCTGAGGTTGACCTGCACACTGCAGAACAAGGCGCTCAGGAGCTTGAGCAGCATCCAGCTCATCACCCTGACGAAACGGGCGAGGGAGACGGGGAAAAATGGGAAGGAGGAGGTTAAAGAACATGGCGAAACTTGTGGAGCAAAAGAAGTCTGTAAGGAAAGGACAACACAAATGGCAAAAGACTCTAGCAGGAGGGGCCATACACACAAATACCTATTGCACAGCTTTACCAATATGCACACACACACACACACACACACACACACACACACACACACAGACAAGGCAGACAGACCGGAGCAGCCACGGTGAGATGCGGGTGTCAATGCTGTGGAGGATGTGAGCGGCTTGGCCCCTGGTGGTGAGCATGAGGCGCTGCCCGTCGTACTGCTCCAACACGTTGCGCGCGAGGGAGAGCGCCTTCTGTACCCTGCCGCGCGGAAAAGGACGGCAGTCACAGGATGAAACCCGTTTGGGAGAACAAAGGCGGCGTTGTGAACGGCAGAGCACACGCACGCACGCTAACGAAAACAAGCTTGTTTTGCCTTCCTAGTATAACACTCTACTGTAATGTTCAACAAAAAGGTTATTCAAAGGTTAGGCCCATACTGAATTAAAGCCTGAAGCGAAAGAGGGTGAGGAGAAGGGGGGGGATGAAGACGGAGACAGTGAATAAATATAGAGACAACGGAACAGATGGGGACTGAACTACAGGAGAGTACTCCATCTCAATGCAATCTACATTCCTGTAAATTTCGCTATCCCTCACCGAATTCAATTCAATTCAGATGGCCTTCCTTTGGCTGGTAATTAATTGCACGTTGCAAAAGCACTTCAGCCACAGAAGCACAATCTGAATCACCACCCACCCCACCCTATCCCTCCCCCTGCCTCTGTCCCTCCCTCCCCCTCTCTCACCTGCTGCTGTTCCTGATTCTGTCCAGTCTGTCCGCAGCGGGATCGGGGTACACCCTGCACCCCGACACAAACAGCACACAGCACAGTCGCCGCACCAACCAGCCCCGGAACCTGGCGGACGGAGGAGGGAGGGGACAGGACAGGGATGGGAGGAGCAGGGAAAGAAGAGAGGAGAAGAACACAAAAACAACACCGGATTTTCATCACAATTATTTGAGGTTACATGAGATGGGACTGGGGTGTGTCTGTACCTGGTCTGTGTCTCATTCACACAGAGCAGATCCTGATAGCCCAGGAAAGGTGACGTCCTCAACAGCTTCCACCCCTGCGAGACAAAGCCGCAAGACAGGGTCCCCTCAGAAGTAGCGACAGACACTCTCTCCCCTTTCTGGCGTTTTCCGGATCACTAGCAGAGTCAGAGCTCTGGGGAGCGACTGCAGAGTCTCACTTGCTTAAGTGATCCCATCAGATGTGCAGAAAATCTGCTCACCCAACCACCCCCAGCCCCTTCCCTCTCACCAGGCTCTTGGGGGTACACTGGTGGCAGCACTGGCCCACCACTGGCCTGAACTTCCCCAGGAACGGAGTTACTGGCTTCAGCTTCTTCTTGATCTTGGCTGCCCATGACAGCTGAGGGGAAAAGGGTACACTGGTGAACACTGTACATATGCTGCAAAATGAAACACACCTGACTCCAACTGCAAATCAGCTCATTGAGATAAATAGATAGACAGGCTAATACTATTGACCCTGTTGCTTGGCTATGCTGAGGGCTAACTGAGCTTATTACTTTTGGTTGATTCAAGTCTGTAAGTAACACTGCTTTGGCTTAGTGCTGTTAGTAAGAGGAAGAAACTATGGAGTCAGAGGTCGCCTCCTCTGAATGTGTTTCAAAATACATTCTGAACAGCCATGAAATGGGCTGAAACTAAGAATAGTAAGAACACAGTGTTCAATGAATAGCTATTATTTTTGCTATTGTATAAAATCAGTTTGGATTACACATGAATTGACTCACCACACATTAATGTTCCAATTGTGGATAACCTTGCAGGTTCTCACCGCATTTGCATATCTAAAGATGTCTTTTTATTTAGACTTCATCAGGTATGTCAATGGCTCAGTGGATACCGACATCAATTGCTGAAAGTGCATGACAGATTTTGAGACCCAGCTCCAACAAATCTGTTGATAGACTTTACAGAAACCCATTGAGAACATTCAGATGAAAGGTTCCACTTCCACTGAGGTCAGTTCCAGCAAGAATATTAATCAGTGCCTAGTTGGCCCACTACATTCTCAATGACAAATCAATGAGTTAGAGCTTCAGACAGTGGTTAAAGACAAACAGACCTATTACACTACAGCTGCAGAAGACCTCAACATAGTTACAGGCATGTGAAATCTTACATATTGCCAACAAGTACAACTAAGAATCACTCTCTCTTTCACTCTCATTAAATCACTTTCTTGTTCTCAGTTTATACTGCTGTTACTCACTGAATTCCAGTAATTAAAAAGTTTGAATTGAAACAGAAAAACAGCAACCTGTCTTCCAGCACATTCTGCTTGCAAATTCTAATCACAAAATTAACACCTTTTTTGAATTATAATCAAGTAACAGCAGCTTTGGTAACTTAATGTTTTTTTTTCCCCTCAGAAAAGCAGGTAATTACCATAGCTGGTGCGTGTGGGTGTTTGTGTGTGTATGTATGTGTGTGTGCCCGTGCGTGTGTATGCGTGTCTGTGTGTGCATGCTGATCAGTGGAGAGAGCTCCTCTCGAGCTCCACCAGGACACCTTCTGCTAAGCAGGTCCCACAGAGCTGTGAGGGTGGTTTACTGACAAGCGCATCTTTCCACTCAAAGCTCAGTTTGGAAGAACTCCCAGATTCAGACTACAAACATCCTGTTAACACCTGTGCCGCATTGCTGGAGGTTAGGAACTTGCAATGTTCAAGGCTCAAATCCCCTTTGTGTACAGGTGGACTGGGGTGTCTCTGTTGAGAGGCCTTCTGTGTAAACCACACTTCAAGAGCTAAACCGTACTCTTAACTTATGATTCATCCTCGGCTCACAAACAGAACATCATGATTCTCTACGGATACACTTGTTAAAATAAAAAAGAATAAATTCCACACTTATACACAAAAATATACTTAGCAGATGCCAGGCTGAAATACCAATGGGGCACCAATGAAAAATGGACAGGGTGGTATTAAAGAAAAATAAGCCCAATCCTCACTGGTATGGCCTTTTAGGTACTACAATAAGCCCAGACCCTTAGGTCCTGGGTGGAGCATGCCTGGTGAAGGGCAGAGCTAACTTCAGTGGAATATTTTCGATGCCACTGGCGTCCCAACACAATGTTTGCAATCTATTTAGCTTCAAGGGGAAGGAGGGTGAAGTGAGGTAAAACCGCCCTACAGAGCAGTTTCATCCATGCTAGTAAACCCTCATATAAATTAAGAATCAAAGCAGAGCAAAGAATTCACTTGGGATACAGACTGAAAATACCAAACAACCTGTGAATGTTTAGACTTAAGCGCCTGCAGCTGGTACAAGTTAAATGAACTTCAGCAGTACAACAGGACGGGAGAGAGCGAGGAGGAGTCTTACCGCTGGGCGTTTTGGCAGCGAGACCTGAGTGCAAGCTGTCTCCCCTTGGACATCTCCTCCATCGGGCAGCATGTCTGTGGTTGGTCTGACGGAGGTCTGTCACTGAGAAATGAATCTGCTTACAGGATCACCTGAGAGAAGGGGTGAACAGAGACGCTTTCTTCCATTCTCAAGGTACTGCGAAGAAACACGCTCACACGAAAAAACTCGAGCAAACATACACACACATACATACTTCACTAGAGAAAAAATGCCTAGCACAGACAGGCCTCACACAGGCACCTGGCACGAGTATACTTACAGCACGTAAAGTATTGCAATAAAGATACACAAGGCAGGGTTTCCAATCAATGCGGTAGGACTAAATAACACCAAGGCAATAACTGCAGCTAAGTATATCGGAATCAAATGGTTTATCTGTAGCCTACAATATTACTCCCAAAGTAATAACTAGATGAACAGCCATCCATATCTCAATCACAATAAGGTCAAAGACCTGAACTCAGCAGAACAGTCCAGGCAGGTGAAGGAAGATACTTTATAAAAAGGGACTGCTGGAGAATTTAAACAGAGCCAGCTTTATTATTAAAGAAATTATCTCAGCAGATGAGGCATTATCTTGGTTAGCCAGAAAGCAGTCAATACAGAATAACAAATGTCACAGTCTATGTGAGTTGACTATGGGTGTTGACTAAATTTTCCTCCTTTCTATGAGACAAGGGTCAACGGCAATAGTTACTGTCCACCAATCTGCTCTCCCACCTCCTCCCATCCACACAATTTTCACAGCCAGCTCACACGGGAAAGGAAAAAGACTTTAAAAAAATCAGAAATTAGGCACAGAACCAAGAGGCTCAAAATCATTTCTCATCCTCTAATCCCTTCAATACAATCTGAATTCTCCTATTTATATTGTCTACATCTCTTTCAGCTCCTCATTCTCTTTACTTCCAATTATAGCACATGACCTTACATTCTTCTTGTCTTGTGCTGATAACGGGTTCTATTGACTGCGATAATGATACCGGGGCCTCCTTCGCCTCCCAAAATGGTATGGATGCACTTTAGCCTACCAAGTTCCATCATCACAGTTCATCACATCCAAAGGACTAACCATTCATAATGGAGAGCTAATCCCTCAAAGCAGAGCTCTCTCAATCGGGGCTGTTCTAACGTTATACACGTAATCAGAGTATACACGTGACATGTGCTGGTACAGTTAACGGGATTAAAGAACATCAGCTGTATACCAGCCAGTAAAACGGAGTATGCAATTATCCAATATGCATATACACTTTCCACCCTATCCGATACAGCATATCACTTTCCACCCTCACACCTTTCATCTCTCCTCTCACCCCATTTTCTCATCTTCTCCTTTATGCAAGGATGAACAGCTTTAATAGACCAAGAAAGATAAAAAAAAAAACTGAAAATCTGAATGGATGGGAAGCATGGGGCTGATGGGAAGCAGTGACCAGTTGCTGGAGATGGATGGGCTACGGCGGCGTCTTCTTTAGCTCTGGCATACTGCAGGGCTGCACGCTGAGTCACAACCAGCACCGGTGGGTGGGCACAGGGCTGCCACAGAGACATTGGAATTGAGGCAGTCTGCTCCATATTAGCACACACACACACACACACACACACACACACACACACACACACACACACACACACACACACACTCTCTCCCTGAAAATACAAACCCTGACAAAAAAATAAACTTCAAACATTCACTTCACCGTTTATGTGCAAACAAGTCTGCAATCCTCACATTAAAGTCTGGTCAATATGACATTTTTTGTAAGGTTACAAAGTTTTGACCAAGTTATGACATAGCCTTACGAAAATGTCATATTTAAATGATGCCCACAAGCAAAGTGATGGAGAATCGAGTGACTTAAGTCAAAAAAAGTTAAGCTTTCTACTGAAATACACAGTTGTTTGCCACATTGTTATGATTTCAAACATATCACAACACTGAGACTGAAAAAAGGGGCTCAAAACATGAGAAAAATATCATCTTTCATCCTATGGGGCAAAGCTGTATAATAAAGAAACTTGCAGCACCAATAATAAAAGTGCTGAAACTTGCAATGAGAGGACTGCAGGTGAATCAAAATATACTGAGCGTGGAGCTCAAAACTCCTCAGTTCAGCCTACTAGGCAACATTAATGGCAGCAATCCAAACAAGCCCTTCCCTTCAGCTTTTGTTCCCTTTATCTCATACAGTTTTGTTATCGGTCTGTCCTGTCAGGATACAATTGATCGGGTGTCTCGTATCGTGATATAAAACATCACATCTGGCTTTTTCCCCACAGACAGCGAGTGCTGTTCTTAAAATATACAGAAAGGCATCTAAGGGAACCTCTACCCAAGACTCAGAGTCCAATGTGGCCAGGACTAGGTAAGGCATCAACATAAGCCATGCTGCTTCAGGTTTAAAATTCTTCACAATTCTTTAGATATAATGTCTACCATCATACTGATTCAGCTTCTTCATCTCCTCTAATGGGGCTAACAAGTCGTGTATGAATGCCCTGTGGTTTCATATATGACTAAAATCATGCATGAATGGAAAACCTATTTTGACTGTGAATATGAATCCCTTTCATTAAAATCACACGTGGACACTCTGATGATCTGATGAACAGTCTCTCGAGAAACTCTTTCAGGCAATTCAGGGATATTACTTAATTACTGGTTCTTTCAGATCACTACTGGTGTCAGTCTCTGTGTATTCCTTTTAATGCCATCGCAAGTGGATGCATGATTGGATGCAGCAAAATCATATCTCTCATAAAACTATTAGACACACCAGGTATACTACTTAAATGCAGTTTCATTTTCATCCCCAAAGTGCTTTGCCTGCCACAGAATTTCCCAGCAACCAGCTCTGAGCCACGCACGGTATGTTATGTTTGAGGATATCAATTACATCACGCTTTTTGCTTTTGGGAATCATTACACATACCGCATGAACACTTTAGATTTCCACAAGAAGAAGAATGTGATTAAGAAACGTTTGCTGGACTTTGATTGCAGCAGGCATTTACTGATGCACAAAAGTAAGCCTATTTTGGGGTTGGATGGGCTGAGCTTCAGACTGTTATGAAACAAGGAGAGTACAGTGTAAAAACATATTGCGCAACCACATACTAATGAAATCTACAGATTAATGTCATGATGCATCTTTCCAGGACCTGGAATGCTGGTGCTTTATAAATTGTTCAGGGTTCATACTAAGGCAACGCACTAATTAGTCACGAGTCACTGCTGCCACAAAGTAATGAAAGACAAGAACGATGGGAAAAAGAGAGAGTGGAAGGGCGGTTAGAGGAATGAAGGTGAACTGGAGAGGGGCTGGAACAGGCTATGAATACAGATCAGAGAGGGAACGGGGTGAAAGAGAGGCACTCAAGAGAAAATCGGTGACGTTGTGATTGCGCGCAGCATGAGTCACCTCTAGGAGCCTGTGCGTGCGTGCGCGTGTGTGTGTGTGTGTGTGCGTGTGTGTGCGTGTGTGTCTCTACGTACGCAAGCATGTCTGTGTGTGAAAACGCATACAAACGTGTATATGCATGTGTGTGTGTGTGTTTGTGTATTCTTCTGCATGCATGTCTGTATGTATGTACACAAACGTGTCAACAAGTGTCTGTGTTGGTGTGTGTATCCATGTGTGCTTACGCACGCATGTACGTTAAATAAGACCGACCCATACTGCCAGAACAGATTAAGTGTACTTGGCTCTCACACCCTAGTGATCTTTATCAGCTTGTTCAGCAGATTTCCTCATCCATTTTGACTTAATTGGTTTTCACGACTGCACGTAACACGCAAATCAAAGACAGGTGCAGAGCAGAATGTTGACAGCAGATCACAGCAAAGAGGTTGCACCATAGGCGCATGCTGCTGGTATGAGGGGGGAGGACACAGTGGTGCTTGCGTTTCTTTTGTGGAGGTGAGAGAACGTGTTAGTACACAAGGGGACAAAAGCACAGCTGAGGTGAACCCAGCTGAGTGCTGGGTTGGAGAAGGAACCACTGCGCACCGTGTGTCAGTGCACTGTTCCTGGATCAGTTCTCGCATCCAGGTCAGACGTAGGGCAGAGGCGTGGGTGGCTAAGAGATTGGAGGATCATGATTGAAAGAAGTGTGCTATTTTTACAACCACTTTTCACCCACTCATGCATCTAATCACATAACATGTCTGTTTACTGCTACCGTAACACTAGATCAACAGCCATTAAATTGCCAGCCTCTTGGTTACAGATGGATAATGCACAAAGCAATGGTTTTTACAACTGTATTCTAGCTTTTCTTTGTGAGAACGGTTTTCTCCAATTACACTACATCCTAAAATGAACAATCTGATCAGGGCTTTTTTATGCATATGCTTCAGAGGCCCGCAAAAGCAGAACGTGACACGTAGTTCAGCGTATGTGTTGCCATTGCCAGACTTGATCTCGTTTTCACGAGAGGGCTGTTACATAACATCATTAAAACGGCTCCTGCGTTATCCTCTAATCCCTAATCCACAAATTAACACCCCTTTCCCTAGTCATTCCATCATTTGTTTCATCTTCCACCTTCTCCTCTGAGGCAGGTCAGCGCCCTGGGAGCTACAAATCGATGGAAATGCTCACTTGGGGGACATAATTAATGTGGGAACCCGAAGTCTCTGGAAAGGCAGTTAAACTAGGACACCGCTGCACTGGAACCTTTTGGGTGCTTAATGAGCTCTGTTAATATGTCAATGAAGACACCGGAGGCTGACGTACAGCATGAGGCGGTCGTAAATCAATCATGGGACATCCCTACAGAGTTACACAGGCAGGCCCGCAGGTACGGGCATGTTGCATACCTATGCCTCAGGGATCCCCAGAATCTGCACTTCAGTTCATCATGCCTACAGAGCTTGTGTTTTTTATATTTTCAAGTTGGAGTAAAAGAAAGCCGAGATGGTAGCGACTGCCCAGTGGCTGGTACACTTTATTCATTTATTGTAATGATTTTTCCCTTTTATGTAACCCTTTTTTGATCTTTGCACTTACACAGCAGTGCTGAAATGATATAAATGCAATCCTCAGATGCTCTCACATGCAGTCAACAGTTATTTTTCACACTACAAGTCCTGCAGTGCTCTAAAGTGAAGTAAGCGCTAACTGACATCTAAAAACAATGACGTCTTGAGTACTTTCACATGTGAAATTCTTTCAAGGGCTTCAACAAAGGACAGCACTTTTTACAACTCTTGTGTCATTTGAACTTTAAATCGTGCCAGTCTGCATTACCTAAAATGCTCATGTTCTCCGTTATCTGCTGTCTAACAGCTGGTGAAAAACGAAGAGCACATGAATTTCATTATCTGAATTGCATCGATAGGAATAGCGCCTATTGTCATGCTGCTATTACGGGACTGATTGCACAAGCCCAGGATAAAGGCTGGGGACTCTAACACTGTGCAACTGCCTGAATGATTCATCTAATTAAACACTTTCCCTTAAAAACACTCTTAATGTGCAGCCATAGGCGAGAAATGACCCATTTCCCCCTAATTTTGACATAAAGGGAAAAACCCAGGAAGTTTCTGGGTGCAGTATCTAAAAAGAAGCCATTCATTTAACCTCAGTAAGTCTACTCCGAAAGCAATCATCTTTGATTCACTCTGGTCTGAAAAACAGTCATGTGAGTATCTAGCTTTAGAAATGGGATACCAGGCACCACATAAATGATGTTCTAGGGCTGGGCACTTTCCCACGTGAGATCTGAAATTAATCTAAAGTGCAATTGAAATGCTCTAGTCAGTGCATGTGACATGTTGCAAAGAAACTGTCATGCAACTAGAGAACAAGCGTTTCTTGTTTAATACATACGTCCTTCATGAACATGAATTGGCCCACAAAAGGGTAGGAAAACTCAACGAACATGTTTCTGAAGCATCACATGCTTTTTATGTTCATGATGCATTCACGCATTTAAAAAAATGAACCCATGAAGAATGAACGCACAGATGATAATGGTTAACAATACCATATCAACTGTAATACCAATTAAAACATTCTCTCCAATTGTTATATATTGTTATAGTTTCTAATCAAATTTCACTTATTAAAGCATTGTCCTGCTTTCACATTACTTTCTTGTCACTCTTACTCATATTAAAACACAATTATATCAGAATATTCTTCTTCAGCTTTTAAATGGTTATTTTTGTTTTGTCAAAATATTTACTTGAATAACTAAAATGCTTGAATAAATGCAAGGATTTTAAATTTTTTCTTAATTTTTTATTGCTTTTTGATAGCCCTCCCAAAAAGGAGAGCAATAGCTTTTCTCCATTTAGATTAAATGCGCTGTCACTGTTTTGCAGAGCTCATTATTTTTGAGGAATTCGCAGATTATTCAAACATGTTTAAATATTAATCTTAAATCAGTATTGTTTAAAAAGTCACAAAAAGTTTAGAATATGAGTTATGTGTGTAGCTTGAAATCAAGAAATGTACCCCACAGGTAAATGATAATGTCTTTACAACTGAGCGCTGATAAATCATTCACCAGTTTCCTTATTGCACTCCCATTTTTTGCTGAATAGTGCATAAAAATGTGGTGAGCACTCTGATGTTATTACATAAATGTCACACGTCTCTGCCAAAATTATGACCAACTGCGGTAGAACTTACTGTAGTCAGGGCAGAATTGATTCCTTATCGGTTTCACAAAGCCATAAACAGTACTGACAGATTCTTTATTTTATGCATCATTTGCATGAGTTCTTGTCCAAGTGTTAGTTTTTACTGCTCTACAAATATCCGATTCTTTCTATTGCCATTGACAGAGCTGCACAAAAGCTGAACTGATAAAGAAAAGGAAACTAATAATTTCCCTTACAGTTACAGTGAGAATGTAAACTGCTGAATATTTATAATACAGATAACCCTGCCAGGATACTTTTATCCAGAAAACTTCTGAAGTGACCAAAATGGTTATGCAAGGTTGTTGTGCATCCACCCCCTTCGGCCTTACCATTTTATGATTTACGACATGCCGTTTCAGACCGGACGCTTTGAGCAGATGAACCTTTTGCTTGTTGCGTAACAAGGGCAGCGAGTATTATTAGCAATGTATATCATTTTAGATTCTGTGGGATGATAATCATCAAACAGCTTTTCACAGAGACAAGGAGGCTTTTCCAGATTGCTCTCAACTAATAAGTACTTATCTAAATAAGCACTCTTTATAATCATCTAGGTACGACAAGCTGGTTTAGCACTACTTTAATGAAGAGTATACTTAGTCATATGTTGCACATCATGTTGCTATGTGTGAGAGCATTTCTTCATGCATTATGCAACAGGAAAATATAGTCTGATGAGACTGAAGAATACTTTCCGGAAGAGCAGCACGTTATTTTATGCCATTAACTACAAGCGTGAATTAATTGTGCCCATGGTGTGACGTGGTAGGGCTAATGAGTAACTGCATCAGTGTCACACAAGTACAAGCAAAACAATCAACTACCAAAATAAAGGAAAGCTGCAGCACCTTATTAGGGCGGTGGGCCACCATGAGCCATCAGAACAGCTTCAATGAGCCTTGGCACAGATTCTACCAGTGTCTGGAAATCTACTGAAAGGATGCAACACCATTCTTCCATGAGAAATTCCATCATTTAGCATTTTGCTGATGGAGAGTGCTGTCCTAGACGCCACTCCAGAATCCTCCATACGCGCTGAATTGATTGAGGCAGCCACAGGATATGATTTACACTGTTTTCATGCTCATCAAACCATTCAGTGACCACTCATGTCCTGTGGATGGGGGCACTGTAATCCCAGAGGAGACCACTTCCATCAGGATAGAAATGCTTCACCACAGGATGAATGTGACCACTCAGAATGGCTTTGTGCTCATTGGCATTTACCTTGCCGTCTAATGGGTTGAGCAAACCTAAACCAAGCCAGAAGAATGGATCCCACACCATAACAGAGCCACCTGTACCCTTTACCATGGGAAACAAGCACTCGGGCCTATAGCTTTCCTTTGACATGCATCACATACGCTCTTGTCCACTTGCTGAGGACAGGATGAAGGATGACTCATCTAACCATATGACTTTTTCCATCACTCAGTAGACCACATGCTCTTTGCACCACTTTACTTGCAAAGGAGCATTTTTGGGTGTAACGACAGGTTTATGCACTGCAACCCAACCACAGTATCCCTGTTCTTGGTACTTGCCATCTTGCCAGGCGTGCCACTGTTCCTCATGAAACATCAGCACGTTGAGCAGTCTTCCCAACTTAAGCCCCTATCAAATGTGCCCCAAGAATCACCCCTCGAAGTCACTGACATCTCTTCTTTTAGTCACGGTAGCGAAAATAATGGACAACTGGGCCTGCTCAGAATATTTATATGACCCCAAATTTGATGGAATGCTAACGAATGATTAGTATTAGTACTGTGTCCTCAAACAGACCTCAAACAGACCTTGCTCTCAGCTGAGAACTACTGTCTCATTGTGGAACTGTACACATCCTGTCCCCATACTGTCGCTATACTTACTGTATGCACTTTTGTACGTCACTTTGGATAAAAGCGTCTGCTAAATAAATAAATGTAAATGTAAAAATGTAAATGTAATGAACCACACCTGTGCCAAAGCACCATTTTTCAATATACTTTGTATCCCTCATTCACTTGGAAGTCTCCTTTATTTTGGCCATTACCTGTTGGTCAAGACAAGGGCAATTTAAGCAAACATATGGAATGAGGAGGAATAACACTGGCATCAGTTTGGTGAAAATTTTACCACAGACCAGGTCCATAACTGAATGATACGCATCCGTATAACATGTTCATATGGAGGCCCCATGTGTATTCCATATGGCATTACAATGTACATGTTCTATCAAACATACACACTGTTGAAGGCAGTTAAAGCTCTGCCAACCTTATGCCAACAGCCCACAAAAACCCTTGCTTTTTCGGGACACATCTTAAGTTCAACAGCAAGTGGCTCAAAATCTCAGTTGGACCAGGAATGTTAAGTCTTCAGATGGAATTTTGGAGGGGAGGCTAGAGGAACGAGGAACGGAAAAAAGGAAATAGCAAAGGGATTAACAACCCACAGCTTGTACCTCCTGGTATACCCTGTGGATGACACTATCTCTACAAACAATCCCAGTAGGCTCACTTTCCTAAATACGCTACCTTATTTAGATAGAGTCCGGGGCCCTCATTCAAGGTGTGTTTAAAGATAACTGCTATTTAAGGGAAAGAAAGGTCAACCTGCTGCCAAATCCATTTCCATCAATGATATTTAAGCACAGAGAGGAAGTCTACATGACCTGTTGTGTACAGAACAGTCAGATCATCAAACCACAGAACGCAGCTCTCAGATAAGGAAACTGGGTAATTCCTACTTTGTCATGCTGATAAACATACAGGTTGGACACTAGTTAATCAAATGTAAAATCTGAGGCGCTCCATACGCACAACAACACACAGCCCCACAAAAGACCAGTGGTTCAGTGATAAATTTCAGGAATTTTTTTCCTGCATCAGTTACATGCTAATATGGAAGGGTTTACTTCAAGGTGGATATCTCCTCTCCTTTAGTGGTGGATGCTGTTTTGGTTTCAGATTTTTGCAGTTGAGATAATATTTCTCTCAAAACTCAACAAAATTTCACCTGAATATATCCCAGACAGTGCAGACAGCTTTTGCTTCAGGTGGGAAACCAACTGAGAAAAGAACAAGTACTAATAATAAAAGGTCCCATATCTGTGAGAACATTCAGTCCTGCTCATACAATCTGAGGCACAAACTTTTACGATTCAAAACATTGCATAGAGTATGTTTTAGAGCATCCAGACAATGCAAATACACCCAGTAATGTAATAATGTTGGAATTATGGAACCATTTCCCAAACATTATGGTCATGCTCTAAACTGAGATATGTGGGAGTCAGCCATCAATGTGATTTAATTTTGTATTGGCTCTGATGTACTGACCAACTCTCATTTTTGTCTTCTGGGGAATTTTGAATAGTAGACTTGGCATCAAAGAAAGTGCTGCGACTTAGCTCTAATAGCTGCAAAAATGGTAATTAACTCGAGATCTCTTGAGGTACTGTCAACTTCCCAGTCACTTAGAGATCTATCAAACTATACTGCATTACACTACATGGAGTAAACATAGCTATTAAGCCCACGAACCCATTAAGTTCAGTGACAAAAAGGAGAAAAAAAAAACATTTCCAGTTGATGATTATCTTGGCAAATACATTAGCCTCTTCTGGACATGTCACTTTCTATTTCATGCTAATCAGACTTTCAGATTTTTGTTGTTAAGTTAATGCTGGCTGCATGTCAGCACTTCTTAGTGGTTACTTTGAAACAGACAAAAACTTTGCTGGTCTTTAAGCCACCCATGAAGATCATATTTTACCACAACTGCGGGCACTTTAATGAATGAGAATTCATATTTTCTGTAAAATTAAGAGATTAATGTTACATAACACAGACACATGAACCGCATTTTTTTAAACTGTCACACTCAACCTGCTGTATGGTGCTTGGACTTAATGTGCTGTAACAACAAAATTCATATGGTTTACTCATTGCCTATGCATTCCAGTTCCTATTTGCACACTATATTAAATATTTAAATATTAACTGTGCATCAGCACACGCAGCATTATTTTTTAAAAGCATTCTGTTGTAGTTGGGCGTAAAGAGTACAACAGCATAAAAATCATTTGCATGCTGTAACATGTGAAATCAAACATATTGCATGTTAACTTCTACACTGACTTACAATTGCATTATATTGTAACATGTTAACTATATTCATCCCCCAGATAATTTATTTTTGCATATCCTACTCACAATATCTTGCATTCAGATTTTTCAATTGCCAAACACTGTTGTTCCTATTAAACCCAGCAAGCCCCCATTTAGCCCAGTAATCCATTTACAGAGACATGAATGCAGCCATTTTTTGCAGTTATTGCAGAAGAGTTAGAAAATGAACCTATATCATCTCATCAAATTTACTGTATGCAATAAATATGAGCTCTTACATAGCAGCTTCAATTGATTCACATCTGGTGCTCTTTTGTACAAAGCTATTTTATTTTTGCTTGGCTTCATTTCACTGGGACCAAGAAAACACATACAATTTTGCACAAACAAATTTCATTTTGCTTGCTTATTCCACTCGCTGCTACACACACCGCAGTATAAAACCACATGGCTGGTTTCATACTGCAACCTTTTCATCATTCTTGGTTTACAGACGACCTGCAGTGGAGGTTTTCTGGATTTCTGGTTCTCTACAGGTGAGATGGAGAATTGCTGTGTTCTTTTCTGTCCTGTGTGTGAAACCGGTGATTTCCGAAAGCAACTCGCAGAAATGGAAGATAACGAAACAGCGTTGCTTGCGTATGTCCGAGAAACAATCAATGAACCTTTATTTGGTAGAGTGCCCTTTAAAATCAAATTGTTACAGGGCACACTGCAGTCCTTCCACAGGGAATTTAAGAAATGTTTATAGATATGTTTATGTTATGTTCAGCTCTGTCCCAGCAATGTTATAGTCCCCAGTCTGGATCATAGCCAACTCCATCGGTAACAAGTTGTTCCCTTGGACAACTCAGTTGGAGGTCTGCTGTCCCGCCCACTAGCCTAAAATGACCTTTTAACAGTTTATTATGGGAGTGAGTAAAGTTGGACGGAAGTCCATATGAGTGCATCATTCACGATTTCTGGGAAAAGTCAATAAGCAAACCATGGGAAACTGTTTAGTTGACCGTACCAAATCAATAGCCTTTAAAATACTAATTTGCAAAATCTCGGTACAGGCAAACTACTTAACTAGCCACTTGCTTTAATTTTCCTGTATTCTAGGCCTATGCATCTTCACTATCCTTACGGTTCATCTTCATCCTACTTTCAGGCACATACTGTAAACCACATTAACTTCTGCTTGGATTTAGCCTCATTTCAGCCAGCTTTAGGTCATGTATTTTTAAGAGAGTAAGTAGATCGAGCGACAGTACTGATGAGGATCAGCTCTGCCCATTCTGTCCCTAGGGGAGGTATGCTCCAACTGAACAACCGAGGTAGCTGCAGGGACAACTGAAGAACACTGAACAACAGGACTCTCTGAGGTGCACTTACACATGAAAACAAAGTGGAGCCAGTGGGAAATGATAAACACAGAGACCTGCTGCCTTCCTAGAAAAAAGCTCACATTTAGACTGCAGATAATTTATTGGGGTCTTATGATCATTGCTATAAAATGCAGCTGAGCTGCCTAATACAATAAGAGATTAAATCTTAGCAGTGCGGAGGCATGTGAAGGTCATTAGGGATTCTCAGTAAAGCGGCCAACCTCGCCTCTGCGATCCAGACTCAGGCGCAGACTGAAGTTCCTCCAGCTCGTTAAAGGCACTAAAATGATGTAAAACATGTAAAAAAACAAAAACAAAATAACATTCTTGCAGCCCAGTAAAGAAAATTAGGGGAAAAAGAAAAGGATTTTTTTTCCACACAGGAGAATGGAAGGGTAGGAGATCAGACCCTGACAGTCACAAATGAGTGAGGAGAGGAAGGTACAAGGAAAAAAAAAACAGTATGAATATTTCTGTGTTTGGGCTGAATAACTGGTAGGATATCAAAATTAATGTCAAGCCCAATTTACAGCACAAGCATTACTTTCATGCTACAATCCATTTAGGGTCATCTTCAGTTGCTCAGTCCAATATGAGCATCTGTACACCTCTGTGGTCAATTGAGGTACCTGGCTGGATCACTTAATAACCATTTTTGAGGTGATTTTAATACAAATGAACCACTTAGACTCCAGGTATCAATAAGACATCAGTAAGTCACAGAACCTAATGACTACACTCCACACCGATTCCTGTTGGTTTGGAGTGCACCGAAAGCACAGCAAGACACACATTTTTAAAAACCTTGCAGGCGTCTGAAACAAAGATAATTTTGCTTTTGTTTACATGAGTCTAAACACACTTGAGCCCAGGTAATGGGCTCAAGTTAATGGCCAAGGTAATGGCGAGCTAGGGGCTTTCCCACGGATTAATTTGGATTTCCCCTGAGGACAGTCTGAGGATATCATGAAGAGATGGTCACTGAGTTAGCCATCAATCTGTGATGATTTACAGATATACCCGTTTTCAGAATTCCCCAGGATCCCCTGCATCTCAGAAGCCATGCAACAGCCTCTCTCTCTCTCATTCTTGGCAGTGAACACAGATGACACATTTAATTTAAAGCTACCAGTGAAGGGTGGGCTTGTAAAAGTCAAAATGTCTCTCACTCTTGCCTTCTCTCACCACTAATAACGTTTATTTTCCCCCTGACTGAGTCTAAACTCCATACCTCTCCCTCTTCCATGGATCTCTTCGTTTGTTCCCCGTCTATGGGTCACACTCTTATGTGTTTCTGTAATTCTATACACACCTCCAGGTGGGAAATTGCATTAAGATGGCTCGAGACAGAGAAATATGCAGTTCTGTCAGCAAGATTCTGAATAGTGCTGAGGTTACATTAAAACAAATTGAGGTTTATCACCAAAATGGCAAAATGTGCAATAACCTTCATTTTCCCCAGGTGAAAAATGGTGGAGTTAGCATTTCTTTATTTCACATTGGCAGTGGAAGGGAGAGAAGTGAACGCATACAGGTGACGTGGAGATACACTTACACTGGACGAAATCCATATTTCTACAAAACTCTGCTCCAAGACATACAGCCAAAGTAGCCACCTCACTTAAGTTAGTATCGTTACGAGGATATCATCTGTTCAGAATTATTTTTTCATTACAGGTGCATTGGCGAAGGCATTCTAAACTGCATGATTTATTCATGGGTTTTGCAGGGAGGAAATTTACTGTGGAACGCCCCTGAAGAGTGCAGCCATGCAGTGCACACGTACACACTGCATGACTGCAGTGCATAAGAGGGGACAACGTGCGTAAAACTTGAGACTTGCTGTATAACCCCCTAGGTAAGGCTAATGAGATCAATCCCCTGACCTCATAAGAACACATCAACACTTCCACCTAAAGCCTCCACAGGCCTTTTCACTGAGAATTTCATTCCATTCGTGTACACACAAGGCAATACGTCAGTCCGGGTAACACAACCAGTGATAATGGCTGCTCCACTTCATACACACCCACACTAACACAGTCACTGCGTGGCCATCCCCTTTGTCTTACCCCACTCGTTCACTACAGCATCAGAGCTATCTTAACATAAGTAAAACGCGCTTGGATAGGAGTTACACACACAGCACATCCTGCCCACCTTTGCCCACTCCGATTTGACACTCGCAGCGGGGAGATTATACCGCTAGATTCTTCAGGCAGGGTTAAGCCCAAAGAGGCAAAGGTCAAGGATTACAAAGATTCTGAGTATAACTCCATGTGGATTTTTACCCATGTAAGAGGTTCAGAAATGTTTCCTTTTATTAAAGCTTAGTGTTGTGTATCCTTATGAGATAAGAGTTTATGTGTGCAGAAGCACAGTTCAAAACATTTATTTTTTTTATTTGCTACTCTATTTAATTTGGATAATAATTCAAGTAATAAAGCTGTGTTCTTAGTGTTTCAGAATTTGAGTACTTATGTTCATCTTTAAACATTCAATATTGAGCAATCCTTTCAGAATCCATTGGAAATTTTGTTTTCATATGCCCTTTAAACAAAAAACTGAGAACTGGGAAACCATCTATACTATACAGTGTATGCAGTTCAACTATCTTCCAAATTTTAGCTTCTTTAAGGTGTACAATGGAACTTTTTTTTGCCAATTGTCATAATCAGAATCAAAAGTTAAATAGATTTTTTTGTTCATAGCTTACTGAATGGCGATTAAAAAAAGCTACTATTGAAAAGTTACTATTGACTACTTGTCATTCCATATACTTCTAATAAACACCTTATTTTGCTTGCAGGCAAGTTACTGCAACAAAACTGAGGTGGTTGTTGTTAAGTAAGTGTATAATTGTCCTAATTGTGCATATCTGTTAGGTCTGAACTTGCCAATAAATCCACTGAAGAAGCAGAGTCTGTTGCAGCTCAACAGACATGAGTTATAGCAGAGTGGTGGACAACAACATGCAAATGCCTCTGGCAAAAAAGGAAGAAAGGAGGAAAAAATGGAATATGCTGGCTGGAGGGGAAGGTCGCATGTACAACTTAGAGATGAATTTTGCAGAAGGGGAAAATATGAGAATACATGAGACTCTGAGACATGCTTGCTGTGGACTGGTAGGTGAAACTGTAGTTCACCAGCTTTCCAGCTATTATTTTGATTGTTGCATCCAGCTAGCCATTCAGCTATTAAAAAGGAGAAGACATCTAGTAATGTATATTTATCACTATCACTGATAATATGACTATAATCAATGTAAAATTACGATGGTTAGCTCCTTACGCTGGCTAGCTGCTTACAAAGATTGATTGACTGAACAATGAACATATCTAAAACCGCAATGCAGCTAAATATTTTGGAGAATCTGGATTCTTAGTTCTACTTTTCACTGAAGTCACTCGTCCTGCATGTCACTCCCATTTTTTCCAAGGTCACCTAACTAAGGTTTTAGTTAGTTGTTTCAGTTGTGATATTTACCAGATCTCAGGGGCAAAAGCAATTTGTGTTCTTATGAAATACTTCATATGAGCATTAAAATAGCAATGAGGGCATTAAGTCTTTAAACAGAACCATGAAAAAGTGTGTATCTGCACAATGAATAATTGGGGGTAATTATGAATGCAATTTGTAGCTACAGCTACAGTAAACTACCATGGCTTCTTTCACCAACAGTAATATCTGACATATTTCCTTAACTCAATCAAAATATTAGTAACTGTCTTATAGTGTCTAATAGTGACTGAAAAATAACAGTGAAATGTAGAGATATTCAAAGATGAATAGAGGGATTTACTATAGACCTGCTTATTTTCGATGTAAAAAATGACAAATTATCAATTTCTGGCAGATACAGGTGACAATTTAGGTGAAAAAACAGCTTTGAATTAATAATACCTGAAAATGCTCTCCTAAATATCAGAGAATAACAGGATGAAGGTAAGGTTTTTTAAAGTATCTTCCTCAGTATGGCTGTTGGTATAGCATTTTCTAGCATCCACCCCTAGGTCGAAATACGCATTGCTTGAAAATGCACCAAATGTACTGATATACACTTGAATATTACACAGCTGATGTGTCCTTCCCTGTGCTCCTCTCCCTCAGCTCTCTCTCTTTC
This sequence comes from Megalops cyprinoides, assembly GCF_013368585.1. Classification (NCBI taxonomy): domain Eukaryota; kingdom Metazoa; phylum Chordata; class Actinopteri; order Elopiformes; family Megalopidae; genus Megalops; species Megalops cyprinoides. The sequence goes on from NC_050586.1 coordinate 14,442,513, forward strand.
AACTCCCTGCTTACTGCTTTGTCAATACCAGCAACTCCAAAGACTGGAGAGTAAAGACAGTAAGACACACACGACTGGCCTCCAAACCCCCCCCCCCCCCCCTCCCCCCCCACCGTTTCTATTTTATAGAAGAGGGTGACCTCGTTGGTGGCTGCCAGCTGCAGTAAGCAGGAGAGTATTTGCCGCTCCCAGAGTCAGCAGATGCCTGGAAACAAAGGCTCATAATTGCTGTGTCAAGCAACAGCATCCAAAAGGACTCAGCTCTCAATTTTGCTATAGTGAAAAGCAGTTCAATTACCAAGGCTGACAATAAACGTTTTGTTTAATCCACCTTCTAGTTTTCATTCTTTTACTTGGCTTCGAATGGAACAAATCTACGGATGCAAAAGTGTCTCACATGACGTAAGTTATATAAGAGCCATGGCTCAAAATTCCAAAGGAATATATTAAGTTTTACAAATCTAAACAATATCATACTGTTCAACTTTTTTTTTTCTGTTTGCTGCAACAGAGACAAGTGACTTCATTTTCATATGCCAGTTTTTATATCTGAAACAAACCTATGAGGAAATCCATTAATGTCTGTAAGAATCACTTACAGTAACGCTTGCTGAAATGTATCATTTGAGTAAAAATGTTGCTGTGCTCAACAGAGACCTATCACATTCATCAGTAAAACATAATGGGAGGTCTCTATACAGAAATCAGTAGGTGTGCTTGTGTGTGTGTGTGTGTGTGTGTGTGTGTGTCTGTGTAGTTAAAGTAAATGAGATGTATGTCTGTTTTCAGTACATTGTGCATGGCAGCATAAATCATGGCCAAAGTTAACAGTTTTCTGTGCTGGCCACACAGCTTGCTTAACGAGTCAATGTGGAGTCTATTAGTGGGTAATGGCCCCCAGTTAACTTCTTTCAGGTCCATCCCTCTGATTGGCCTGAGAGAGCAGCACTGCAAAGCAACTCGGCAACAAAGAGACAAATAAAATTCTTGGAACAGCTTAGACAGACTCAGAACACAACATTAACATCACATTAATGCAAACTGAAGAACACTCAGGACAGAACTGCAATGTACTCCACTCCGCACAGCTGAGAGACTGGCAGTGACACAATACTATTTCAGTACAGAGGGCAGCCTGGTAAGAAATCGAACACACTGACAACAATAGTGTCTGTAGTGATGTTAACAGCATTGTACAAAAAAAGAAAAAAAAAAAAAAAAAAAAAAAAAAAAGAAACACACTCAACTAGATCCTGCTTATGCATTTGTGCTGCTGTCTGTAAACTCACTCCAGTGAAATGAATGGGTTTTGTGGCATAAAATGCAAGGACTCCACTCCACAAATGCAGAGTCTCGCTGTATTAGAGATGGAAGGTAATGTGCTGTGTGATGTGAATAGCCCTTTGGTCTCCCAGACTTCAAACGCGGCTAAAAGCGTCCCCTTCTCCCCAGCCTGCTCATTTCCCCCTACTCCCCTCTCTCCTCTTCCCTCTCTGTCACTCGTTCTCTTTGTGTCCCTCTGAGAAGAGAGTGAGCAATTTTCCAAACAGACCATTTATTTCTTTCCTTGGTTACTCCACCTCCAGGATGCAATCCCTGTTTGATTTATTTCCTCATTTCTTTCGCATTAACAGGGCTCTTCTTGGGAATCATAATATAGAATAACTAGATAATAATAACAATAATGATCATGCTGATGATGGTAATAAAGAAGCAAAATGCAATTATCCAAGCTTATCAGACTACTGTAAGATTAAATGATTTTTTTCATAAATTAAATATAAAAATTGGCATTCAACAAAATTAAGTTGCTATCTGTGGAGCCAAACAATAATTTTTCCTATACGCTATTGTACGGTAACAGGCTAAATAAATCTTTAAAAATAAACGTTTGTGGAAAAAAGTGGCAACTTCTGTCAGAATTGATGCCTTGTCACTTTGATGTCTCAGCATTATTTCCACACAAAATTAATCCTGTATTTCAAGGAAAAGGCCTGAAATTTAATTACCAAGCATTTCCAGAATGGAAAAGAACATGATGAGGATTATGCTTTCAGCTTTTTATTAACATTCATTAATGCTGCTAGTGATGAATGCATTGCAAAAACATCAATGGCAATGCATAATCAACATCAAATCAACATCAAATAATTAAAGTTTTCATCGATTCTGTGCATACTCTTGGAGTGAATCTACATTTATCTCATGGTTCATCATCTCATCTCTTCCCTCAGGGTGCATTCCTCCTTCTCTTTCACACGCTGTCGTATCAACCATGTGATTAAAGAGGGGACTCAAGTGAAAACTGTACATCTGATAAGGTATCGGAGCTTTGGTATACCCAGGTAAACACACCGCAGGGTTAGGATTCCTTTACCATGTATAAAGAATGGTTCTAAACACAAATTTCCACGGGTGGCTGAAATAGGATTTCAAAGAAATCTGATGTCACAAAAACAGTGCTGCGTTGCGCATTTCCAGGTGAGAAGACCACCCCTTGAAGTGAGGGCACACCCTGTGTGTGGGTTTGTATACAAATAGGGCAGTTTGACACCACACCTTCTCACAGCCAGAAATGCAGGACCCTCAGCTGCTCTGACAGGGGCGTTTTCATGCCTTTCCACTGGAGCCCACAGCTTGCCATAAGCAGCTAAATTGCATCTCATTATTTAAGTGAGATTGCCCCTCGAAGCCACATTATGCATCACATATTTTTTATGATGCCACTTCTTTATAAGCCACCTTTACATGATTTTGTTCAAAACTTCAGCTGGGACAGGCACCCAAACATGGACATTGGCACAATTAATGTGTCCCTCTAACTTTCTACATGCATATTTAAAGCCAGTTGCAGTGCTACTCTGAAGCATCTGTCTGTCCTCTGCCTGGCCACAGCTCCACACAAAAATGACTGAATTTAAAAGCCGTTTATGACACATACTACTAAAACTAAATGCTTAAGATGCAGATATTAAAATGGCAAAAGAACTTCTCAACTACTATCAGGCAAAATTTAAAGAGGTTTTCTGAGTCGTACTGTTAAAAACACACAAACAAAAAAACACCTTTAAAATTCCACTGCAATTTCATCTTTAGCATATAGCTGTTGCTTGTCCTACTAATAATATAAAATGTATTATTTGTTATTAATATCTGTACTGTTTTTAACTACAATAAAATTCATTATTCACTATTAGCTGTTATTAATTATGGACAGATTTGTATCACACAGTCTCTCGACTTCCCACCATGCAGATGGAGACTGAAACAAAGCATGAGTGTGAAGGGCGGCTGCAATCGATCATTATTACCCAACTCCAGAGCACCTTCACAGTTCAGGCCCTGTAGAGTAATGTTTCCCCGACTAACTCCCACAGGCCAGCTGCTTATTTGCAACACCTACACCTCTCCTCCACAATACAGTATGGAGGAATTTCTCCACGAAGTAAGAATCCGCTCCTTTGCCAGAGCTCTGTGCTGCTCTGTGATTTATATTTTATGTGTAAGGCAGACCTGAGCTTGACTGCTTTGGGTGTAATTTGTCAGGGATACAATCCCCTCACGTACCACCATGGGCAGTACTTGATTTACATACTAACCACAGATGGATCTGCGGGGCACGGGCAACACTGGTCTTCGTGGTGCTGTGTTTGCAGTTCGCTGGCTCTGTATCTGTCATCACCTCCAAGGCTCTGCGTGAACACGGCCGCTTGGAGGGAGACAGCCGCTGATGCTGTGTCCCCTACCTCCCACTTGGAAGTGACCTAAGGTCTTCTGATGTAGCGCTCCCTCCCTGAATGAGTCCCCTCAAATGCAGTATTCTACATTCTCTCTCCTCCTTCTTAATTCCCCCGGTGACTCATTAGCCCGGTGAATACCACATACTGACAAAACTTCGGCAGTGACACCACCCATCCCCCCACAGCCTGTCAGGGCTGAGCTCACGAGGAAACTGGCTAAAAAGGACGCGTATCTAAGCTAACACCGGATGAGACGGGAGATTGTGCAGCACTGCTTAAAGCAGACTTCGCACAGGCCTGTGTTCTATTCAATTATGAAGGCATTCTGCAGCAGAGCCGGCCTTCTGCCAGTCAGTTTGTAGGCTCTGACTGAAGGGGTCTGACTCAACGGCCCACGGGGGAGCCGCCTCGAAGTCAGTGCGCTCTCTCCACAGCTCATTTCTGCCCGCGCGGTTCCAGAGCCATCCCTCAACAGAATCTCTCTTTGGAAGGTGCACAAAAAAACAGAGATCAATACCATAAAACTCCTGCTCGTGCCAATGCATCTGACAACACCCGAGACGCCTCACGCGTAGATTGATTCGGTTAATAATTTCACAGGACGTTCATCTGGATGGAAGCAGTGTTTTTTCCCCCCTTTACCCACTTCTCTTTTTCTCTCACTGCTTTGGGTTCGGTGTATAACACCCTGCTGTAAGTCATAAAGTAAACACATACCCCTTCTCCTCTCCAATACAGCAGAGCAGTTGTGTAGTGCATCTCTTTTTCGACAGCAACTGTTCTAACATGGCTGTGTTATCGCCTCAAAGGCCACTCTGAGATCTCACTGCAAGAGGGATCCTTGATGCAGGCTGCTGGCTGTGTGGTCAGAGAGGGCACTAATCTCTGTGAGAAAGGAAGTATTGTCTCACTGTCTGGATGGGTAGACCATGAACAGAAAGGAAGTGTTTTTTGTGGCGCAAACAACATAACGGGTGTGAGAGAAGACTCCATCTTCAGCATCTCTGCTTTAGTTCCATTTCATAGCAATACACTGACCTCATTCTTGAGTGATTGTTCTATGAAAGGGTAGTAAATAGCACATACTGACTCACAGCAGGTTCCAAAATGTGGTGGTGCAGCACCTGACCGAGTCAAGCGGGACTTCAAGCAAACTGTTTAACAGATATGAACTACAACTCAAACCATGTAAGAGATATGAACTAAAACATCTCCTTTTGTACACAATTCAGTTTGCATGAAGGCCTGCAGGTTTCATGATAGACCCCGCATCTAAATCCAAAACCTGGATACATTTTTAACAAAGGCTACTTTACCACAAACCAGATGCTGGGATGTTCACTGCAGTGTTACCCCATTCAGCCTAGTATATCATCTTGCCATTAGTCTGAATTAAAAACATTTATTTTAAAATAGTCAATTTTGTATATCTTCAGAACAGACAGATTAACATAGTACTTTCGGTTTATCTGGCCTAAAGCTCACTCTCTTGACAGAGACCTAAAGATTTATAAGGGATGTGATTCTACCCATTTGGACACAGCAAATTCTTTTTACACACCCCCTTCCCTTAACTCTGTCTTTGTTTTATTACTTTTGCCTTAAGCTGAGCAAGCTTTATTTTTCAAGCCTAGTTCTACTAGTTTTTTTCTAAATTATTTTATATATCTTGACAGGTAGCTTCTCTATGAACTCATAACTGATAATGTTGTTCCTTCACTTTGCTATAGTAAACTACATTAAATACGGTGCACTAAAACAGATAAACACAAGCTCAGTAATTAGTTAAGATGCACTGATCATACAAAGTCTGGACAAAAAACTGGTAGCAAAGAATTATAAATCAAGCAGCCATTCATTAGTCACCAAAAGGGCAAATGTCACATGCTGACAGGGCATGAAAAAAGTGTCAAAAGAAATGGAAATGCATCCACTGTGAAACTGGCTCCTTTCTTCTCAATATGCATACCTACTGGACTGTAAAGGAAGATAAAGCACGGTTTCCCTTACCATTTCCTGTCCAAAGACCCCCACCCCCTCCTGCCCAACAGAACTGAAAATATGATGTGGAAAAAACTGAAAAGCTGAAAAATATCACACACACACACACACGCACAATTTTTGCTAACTACCACTACTCAGACAGGTAGTGCTAAGTTCATCACATGCAGACAATGCCAGTTACAAGAGTGTCCTCATCAATGGTCCAAGATAAGCTTTCACTGTCCAAATTCATACTCCCTGTTATGAGCATAAATCAAAGCTCATAAGCTATAAAAATGATTTGCAACATCCTGACCATTTTAACACAGATATGAAATGTAAACCAAACCAAATCAAGACAATCCTTTTACAAAGCAAAGTATTACTGCTGTTAGGCTAAAGATAATAATATTTTTATCTGCACAATCAAAATAGTGGAGAGGTATAGGCTGCTTGACAAGTGGTAAAAAAGGTCATGATTTCTCCCCCTTTCTCTACCTTCCAGCCTCACACATTCTCACATTTTAATCAGAAAGAGTATGACTTTCCACAACCCTTTCCTCATTAATATGTCACTGTGCACAATCACAATGATACCCCAGCCAATGGTGGTTACTCTTGCTCAGAGCATGTATACTTCAGTTATGCTATAAATGTGCTTAGTTACAAATATGCACAGGTACCAACACATGTTAGAGTAAAAGAGAGTAAAAGACAAAAGACTGAAAGGGGATAACTGTAACATAGAGTCTGCCAAGATTCTGGTGGTTCAGAAATGGCAGGGTGGATTACCGTGCACTCCATTACTATAACTGACCCCAACAGACTGTGAAAGGTTTTAACAGGAAAACATATTGTTCTGCTTTATCTGTCTATCCCAGCAATTCATAGTACACAGAAAGAAATAAAACAGAGCAAAGAATGGTTGGACCAGTATTTGATCAATAGCACCCCAAATAAATTTCATTCTCAGTAGGTCTGCAGTGAAGCAAAGGTTGTGAACGCAATGTCCAGTCACTTGTTTGGATGAGCAAATTTGCTGTTCTTTTCAGTTGTTTATTGGCTGCTTTTGAGTTTGTTGAATAGCCAGGGGAAAGCAGTAAAGATTCTAGCTGACTGAATAGAGTTAGAACAAGAGAAGAGCAGGTGTGAGGAGATGGTAGGAACATTAAATCTTGATAAAAATCAATGGGGAGCTAGTCATAAATTTACACTACGCTCCCCCACTTCAGTGTAATGAATATCTTATACTGAAGTGTGAAATGGACTGAAAGGATGTAACATAAATGAATTAAATACAGATTAATTTCAGTAAAACACAACATAAGCTAACAGCAATATCTATTTTTTTACTGTTGGTTAGGACTTCAGAGTGATTTAAAAATATTAAATTATCGTAAATCACTACTCCCACTACTCCAGAATTAATTCTGAGACTATACATTGCTGTTATGCCCTAAGGTGACAGATACTGTTATAGACTCACACCAACAAAAACAATAAATATAGGTAATACCACAATGTGTACATCACATTACATTATTGTCATTTAGCAGATGCTCTTACCCAGAGCAACTTACATCGGTTAGTTTATTTTTTGTTTTTTAATGTACGTAATGTCATTCTTTATTTAGTTTTCAAGATAGCCTGGAAACCTATTGTTGGTCTTGTTTCCTGACGTTTTTCATTTCTTTGTTTTTTCTTTCATGTTTAATTTGCCTGATTTTGCTCAGATTGGAATGCCTCTTGGTCACAGTTTGTGGTGCTTTGATGTACTTTTGGTTGGCCAAGGTCTGCGGCCACTGCCTAGCATGCTCACCAATCACATTTTCATACAAGCAGCCCCTGTGACCTTGATGTGTGACTTTCTGTAACATGACTGGGCATGTTACAGCTTGAATTTAACTTTTGCCAAAGAATCACAGAACCATGAATCCACAGTTGCCCGGGTGACCAAGGCAAGCGTTTTTTTAAGCTTCGGGCGACCAAAACTCGACATCTGCTTACCCAGTGGGTTTGCCTTCTCCTTTCATCTTCCTCTCCCCAGCATCCAGCTCAATTAGTTGAAATTGAAACTGAAATTGTGGTTCAAGATGTCCAGTTCCACATTATTTGCTGTTGACAGTATTATCTAAGAATTTTAATAGCCTGTCTGCTGTCATCCTGCACTTCCATTCGCACCTGAACGCGCAAATGGTGCTGGAGAATTGACTTGTTGACGTTGGTCAGCCAATGTTATTTTGTCATGTCATACATTTAAAATTAGCTAAGTGTGCAAAAAATGTTAGCTGCTTGGCTAACATCACATGTTAGCATAAGGAAATTTTAGCCACGCGTGGAAGGTTCAATGTTGAAGATTTATTGTGGTGGCCCAAGAGTAATGGGTCACAGGGAAGGGAAGGGAAGCAGCAAATACATAGACATGATGCAGCCAAGGAAAAAAAAAAAACAGGAGAACAAGATGTGGATGTTTTTGATGATGTGGATACAAACTGATAAACATGTTTTTAATGAAATGAGGCTAAAAATGAAACCTCAAGACAGCAGCAATGTATAATTGTTCTGTGTAGACAGATACACCTTTGAGACATTTTCAAGAAGCTCTTGAGCAGGCAGGTAGAAAATTAAACTGATGTTTATGAAAACGTACAGGCATACATATTTGCAATGAATTGCAATATTTGCTTCATATTCTAAGTCGTACTCAGGGCTCCAGACTGTGACCATGTAGTTGCATTTTGCAACCATTTTTGGAGACAGTGCGATTAAATATATATAACTAGGTGCACCAGTGCGACTTGCAAATATGCCCCCTATTTGTTTTGGTTTTTTTTCTGGAAAAGTTAGTCTGGAGCCCTGTGTACTCCTTTCTTATTATCCTCATACTACTCATCTCTTTGTAGAAACACTTACAAGAGCAAATAATTCCAAGTTACTGAAGTAATTTACAAAAAGCCGGACAACCAAAGAGGGAACCTGGGCAAACAGATTTTGCATATCAGTTGCCCAGTGGACAATCGCATGAATTCAAGATTCGTCCACTCCTGCAGATAAATGCAAGATAAGGACAAAACAAAAAAGACATCACGTCCCTTTCACAACAGGGCAAAAAAAGATATATATATAAAATATAAGATACATATATATAAATATATAATATATATATATATCTGTCAGAACTGTTAGTCAAAAAGGCAAGGACACAAATAAACATTGAGAACACAGACTCATGTTCATGAATTGCCTATTCATATTAAACCCCCTGATAGATGAGATTTGTCTCCTTAATGGCTATTTCTTGCTTATGTTTGTCTCATAAGTGTTACAGGCTTGTGACTGTCGGCTCCAGCGTAGGCCTGTAGTGAACTCTGTGCTGGGGAAAGCTGGGCAGTCATTATGGGAACTGGCTCAGTACAGCGTGTACCTGCCACTCACTCCTCTCCTGACAAACAGTGCTAATTGTTCTGTACCTAATACAGCTCCTCCTCTGAGATATGAAATACTTTACTTTTGTAAGTAAGAGGAAAAAAATGCATTATATTAAAACTATGAATTTATTTATGTGTGTGGAGTATAAATGTACTGTGTGTGTGTGTATTTATGCAGGCGTATAATTGTCATATGTCTATAATTACCGACAGAAAAACAGAAATTTCTGCAGCTGAGTGAGACACACACAGGCACATAAACCCACCAGCACATACACAGCCTGCAGAAATCACCATGCACACAGTCCATTCAAACCGTCCCACTTCAGGCAGTGCCATGGAGACCATATTGGCAGTAGGCCTCTTTCTGTGCCTGCAGGAATGAATGGATATGACCTTTTTCCCAATGTAATCCTTATCAATCACAACCAGGGGTAAGCCAAACAACTGATGAATTGGGGCAATTAGCATAACAATCAAACAGCAATTACTTTTCCATTTGTGGAGAGCATCGAAGTTCACAAATATTGCAATTGTTACATTACTCAAAGCTGAGGGTTTGTAATAGCACAAAGGGCACAAACGTTCTGGCCACCTGCACCTTAAGCTTTTTAGAATGCAGTTGAATCTAGGTATTGAAATAATGTCAGTGATATGAATTTTAAAAAAGTCCGGCTACACTGCACACTGACATTGTAAGAATGGACAATGATGAAGAATGATAATGGCAGAATTCTTCTCTCTGCATAAATTCACTACTAGCTTCAGATTTTCCGTTACACTAAACACCGCTGTGTGAGGAGTGCACCTATGACTGGTCTTGGAGACATCTGTTAAGGGAAGTCATATCCCATGCTTTTCCAATTACCTCTCTGCTGGCCAACTACTGCTCTACCTCTGTTAAGTCACTACTGACATTAAGCAGTAGAGGCGCAATGGATCACAAAACTCACGGTTCGGATTGTATCATGGTTTTTGAGTCACGGATTGGATCAGTTTTCGGATCAGCAAAAAAAAAAAGGGAGAAAAATATAACTTTGCTTTCCATCTATTACTTAAAGAACTTACAGAACACTTAAAGCAAGTAACTTCTGCCCATGGTCTTAAATGAAAACAGCATTCAAGATGTCCAATGTTTAAATAAAATCTTAAAATAAAATATTCAATACTCAATTGTTAAATTAAAGTGCAATATGAGTGCTTGTTCTGCTGTTCTTCAGCTGTGTCCGAAATCACTCCTTGTTCACTATATAGTGCATACATTTTACACTTGATCATTGGACTTAACTGCCAGCTAGCTAGCTAACGCTAGTTTCAACTAATTTGAACAGATGAAGCTGGTTACTTGTTCTTTCATTAAGTTAGCTAGTGATAGTTAGACAGGTAGTGGTATTATCTAGCTAGCAGGTTAATGTCAGTTGCAACTAGCTAGTCACTTAGCTAGCTAGCTGGCACAGTTAGACACAAAGATGTTCATACAAATGTTCGAATAAACTTGCAAACATCAAACTATATCTAGAAAATTACTAATTTATTGTATGACTGTGAACAGTGAGTGAATGAACGAGTGAGCGATTTCGGACGCAGCCTTCATCTTCACAGCACTTCTGCTAAGTAAGGTTGCTGGTTTTTAAAATAGCGCTTGTATCTTTTCACTGCAACTCTGCATCGAGATTTAGGGAATTATTACTTTAAAAAGTAACAGCGGCAGTTTATTTCACAATATTATGGTTAAAGTTTGCAAATAATCCGCGGTTCACATGCATGCCAAACCGTAGGGGAGGGATCTGTACGGATCACGGATCAACTACGGTCCGTTACACCACTATTAAGCAGACATGCCACTGTAAGCACATAACGGATCTGACTGTGACAGGTCTCCTGCCCATGTAAGGATTGATTGCCTTGGCCTCAACCTGCCCTATTACAACCTCCTCAGCAGGGGAATCAATAGACATCTGCCTAAACCTGCCTCTGCCCTGCCCTTTCAGATTATAACAGAACAGCTCATTTAAATTTCCCCTCTGCGCTCCAACCTTCTGACCAGAGCCATTGGGAACTGGTAAGAGCTAGAAGGGCTATGTTGAGGAATGTCAGAGGATGAACTGCTCCAACAGCTTGGTGATCAAACAGACGCTGGTCTACCCAAAGCCTTGCAACTGGGTGAGGACCAAGGCTGGCCCAGCTCACAGATGGCAGGAGCTATGCCAGTGGCCTGATAACTATGCACAGAAGGGAGGGTGATAGCGAGGCAGCTATCTCTGGAACAATGCCTCAGGCGTGGGGGGGTGGGGGGGAGAGAGAGACTGAGTGAAACACATTCACCCCATTCATCAGGGAAAATGAGCAGAAAGACGACTCTGCATCATCTGTTCAGAGTGTCTCCTCGGAGGGGCATCAGAGACACAGCCAGTGGATGGGCAGGTAGGAGCTTACCTTCCCATCCTGCTGCCCTTCTCCCTCACTCATGCCCTGGTAAGACCACTCCTGCTCTGCCTCCACCATGGCCTCGGCCTGCTGTTGATCCACCTCTTTCTCCAGCTGTGCCATCACAAGATGCCACAGCCAAAGCATGGTGTGCTTATCCAGTCCCTGAGCTGCTCTCCCCTCTTGGATTTGTACCTCTGCCCCTCTTGGAGTATCACCTCCATGCGTTCAATCAACAATAAAAAAAAATCACTATAGACTACATTTCACTAAATACATCAGCCTTTACAAAGGAGTGGCCGCAGCATACTTCACAGAACTCACTGCAGAAGAACAATGCAAAAATTAGCTGCGAGCTTATCAGACCATCTGCCCATATAAGGACTGAGTGCCTAGGGCTCAAGCAGCTTGTAAGCAGACCTTGTCCAAACCTGTTTCTGCCCTGTGAGGATGCCTTTCGTTCATTATTGTTCTTAGTTTTTTCTACACTTTAGAATTTTCATTGAAAACAAATTTCGGATTGTCTCCCTGTGCCCCGGCTTCTTCATCAATACCTTTTCTCTGAGCTATATTTAACCCCATAAGCAAGCTAGACAGCGTTGAATGAAGGAACAACTTCCACACAAGAAAATATTGTCATAAAATGTCGTAATGGCCATGGTGTAGTGTGACACTGTGAGAAGAAACTGGTGATGATTTCCAAAAATAGTCTTAAAATGCAAGTCATGCTTCCAGTCTTTAGTGCTGAGTTAACTGTAGCTCGCTGAGAATGAGCTCTTCATCATCTCAGTTATATTACACTCTGGGGCAAGCAGCTAATTAAAATTCAAACGCACCTAGCCTGTCAAAAACACCTGCTAGGTTTAATTTTATACTATTATTAATTCTATTACTCCTGCCTGAAAACTTTCCTTAACCGACAACGATGATTGCTATCACCATTTGACAATCATCAGACTGTCTGAAAGATAGATAACCCTTTTGTATTAGCATTCTACACTCAAGTATACCTGAACAGTAAGAACTGACAACTGAACTGACAAATGTACATCCAAATTGGACAATATTGTCTGACTGCTGACTGACCAGGGTGAGCGTGACTCTCTTCCTTAAAGAACTGCAGCACTTTTTTGTGCAATTTTGTCAATCACTGCTACTTTTTAAAAGCAGCAATAAGCTAACCTCCAATATAAAATGCATTCTACCCACCAGTAGCATCTTATAGTGCTCAGACGTAGTTAAAGGCAGATACATCCCTGTATCACCCATTTAATACTTTGCAAGTGCAGCTGCTTAAATCTCAATAGTGGAACTGCACTTGAATCCTTCCTTCATGTCTGGGAAAGCAGTAAAACTCGCAGTCACAAGGAGTTCTGTCTGTGGGGGCTAATCGTTTTCTGCAAATCAGATGGACTTAACCTGCTGAATGAAAATTCCTGGAATTGACTGAGATAAGAGAAGAAAATGTGTCTCAAAGATGCCTGTCTGTGCCTGTGAAGTGCTAGCAGGGTGGGGAGTGCACAGCAATCATCAGTGATGGCTGGCCTCCTCTCCCTGAATTACTGATGTGGTGCAGTGAATTAATCCCAGCGCAGTAAAACAGCAGACAGAATCTCTGCTAATAATGGGAACTCCAGGCCTGCTCAGTGCCCCATGTGTTAGACTGTGCAGAGACCACCTGGAGTCGTGCTGGGCTCCTGCAGACTCCAGTTGCTGGTTGCTGCACCATACTATCCTGGTGCATTTGTGTGGAATGAGCTGCATTAACACAGTGTGGCCCTCACACTCCTTAACATCTTTGTCTGCTCAGATGATCATTTGTACAATACAACCAACAAACCAAATGAACCAATAAGGCTGTGGCAACACATCGCACAACATCAAATCAATAAATTAATAACAACAATAAAATGTACTCACCAATATTTTTCATCTTGTGAATTCTTCTTACAATAGTCACCCACGTTCCTTTTTTATTCATCACAATGCACACAATTGAATTGCAAATTTCATTGATCCTGGAACCTCTGAAGTGGCGGCTCGTGAGCTTGAGCGTGGCATGGGTGAAATCCTACCATTAAATTTATTATTGCTTTCAAACCATTATTGTTTGTTTTGCTTGGTGTTCATGGAATTAATGAGTTAAGCAATGTGATTTTCCTTTAATTGCATCTTGTGGAAGTCTTTATATCACTAAATAGTGCAGCATCTGCACATACTCATAGACTATTAGAAATGCCTGCAGCCACAGTGTACTGATGATGATTTCATATACACAGATTCAGCAGTTTAAATGCTCAAAACCTATAATAACTGTTAGTTTGGTTCTCCTAATGATTGCACTGCTTTTAATACAACAAACTCCCTTTTTGTTTTGAGTTTTTAAACTCAAATAACATGGAAAAAAAATTACCTCATGATATAGAGCACCAGTGGGTGTTGTTTATTAAGACAATTGTCAGGCTTGTTAATCAAGGAACATAACATAAAATGGGGTGAGCCAAGAGTTCTGACTCCGCTGCATCAAGCTCCCCAGCTACCAGCTGTAAAACAGGGCAGACTGCTAACAAACCAAGGTCTTGTCTAAAACCAAAGACTGCAGACAGACTTCAGTTCCTGAGAAAAAATAGCCCTGCGTAAGTCTTCCTTTGAAGTTAACACTGGATATTGCTAACTAGTCTCCTTTGTACAAGTCTCATTTTCACCATTGCGTTTTTCTTTTTCCACAAGATCACAGAATACGACTGCAACTGATTTCCCTTAAAACAGTACTTGAGTTTGTTTATCATGAATTCCGTTTGATTTTTTTCAAACATCAAAACACATAAGCCTGCCATTCAATTTATGAGACTTGAAAAAAGTTATTTTCTCCTAAGTTCACTAGACACACAATGACGGCTTCCAAAATGCACCCGAGGATGTCACAATTAGAGGTCCATATAACGCTGGATACCAAATGTCTTAAAAATAATATGGAATGAGTAATTTCACTACCAAAAATCTTCAACGTCATGTGGCACAACAGCTCACGCAAACACCTGCACGTTTTCGGTAAACAGGCTTTATCTATATACAATTACAAAAAAATAGCCATCTTCTGTCAACATGAGATGTTGACAACACAATGTGATCAACCCAGCCATATTAAACCACAACACAGGTGTGGTGGAGGTGAATTCTCAGCAACATCTTATCGTACAGGAAACCAGCCCTTTTCCAATCCACTGCTGACACAAACACTTCAACAGAGTAAAGCTCATTATCTAATTCTCATAATTGCAACAATGAAAACAAACTTCAAAGACTTTTCTGAAGCTATTTTTTTCTGAAGTATTAGAAAAATATATATCTGCACAAACTCCTAAGTGGTTCAGTTCATAGAGCTGCTCTTGTTCTAAGTACAGCCCAAGGCACTGCAAGTTTGAGCCTGAGCTGTGTCATGCCAACAATGACCAGGGTCCACAGAGTCCAACATACACGTCTCACTGGGGTACTGATGGTTATGTCAACCAGCATCCCCTCATCATACTATTCATCAGCTCACTCTTTATGCCCTTTGAGTTAATCAGATGATAGCAGTGAGAGATGTGCCTATTCTCCAATTACTGTGGAGCACTGTGGGACTTGTAGTGTAAATGATAAGCCAGCATGCAAACGTATGGGAGGTGTGGAAGAAGAATGTGAGTGTGAATGCTGATGATTCATGAAGAACGTAAATGATGACCTTTGCTCTATCTCTTGAAGCTGCATGTAGCCTGTTGCTGACCTGAGAACTATTTTGTGTAACTGAATGTACTGCTGATATTAGCAAGGTGCCTCCCAGCTGGGAAGATAGCTAACCACGTATGCTAGCATTATCTAGGTCTCTCTGTCCAGTAACAAGGACTCCTGCGATCCAGACCCAGTTTTGAGCAGTTCTATAGAACCAAAACAGGAAGATAAGAAGGAAGTCACATTGTGTATGTGTGTGTCATAAATTGCGTAGTAAATCACGTATGCACCTGAAGGAAACCCCTATATAAGAGAATGTATCTAACAATATATCAGAGTTGACTATATCACCTGTCTAGCATGCATGTGCTGATTCTCCCCGCGGGCAGGAGAATAAAGCTTTGCTCCTCTGAATCAGAACAACTGCTCCGCCTGAATTATTTCTTCAGCAGGATGATTGCATTTGTTGTTCTTTAGTGCTCTTGCACAAGCATAGAGGACACTGAGGTGAGCAGAACGCAATACACAACTGACTGTTTCAAAGTTAGAGTTAAAAAGAGTTTAAAAGGCATAAATATATATATATTTTTATAAGTACACACATCAGTGAGCTGGAAAATCCAGTCCCTCCTCCACACCATGTCCTGCTCGCTTGCGCGCTCGCTCTCTCTCTCTCTCTCTCCCTCTCTCTCTCCCTCACTCTCACACTCTCCCACACACAGACACACACACACACACACACACACACAAACACACACACATTTGATTAAATGGGCTATTGGGCTGAGGGTAGCTCACCAACCCAGGTCCTGACAGAGGCAGCTAACCAATGACCATTCAGTTCTTTTTTGCCACTTATTAAAAATCACATCTTATTCAGCCATACTTCATTTTGACAACTATGAAAAATCATACAAGGGCAATCATCATGGCTGCAGCTTTACTTATGGATCTTTTAGTTTACACTTAGAACCAAGCACCTGCTTTTGGACCAGACAAAGTAAATGTTCAGCAGGCCATACTGTTTTGGATGGAGGGGACACAAGCTCAGCGACATGGCATATAGCTTTTGGCAAGGCTGAATGTATGTTTGAGTATTTGTGGGATTTCTTGTATGCAGAGACAGCTTCCGTTCCATCACTGCATACTGGCAATTCAGAGCGAAGCCGGGCTTTTTATCTGTGCTGTGCACGCTCTGGGAATCTGTCCCAGTAACCAATTTAACAAAAGTTAATCAGGTCTAATCACTTTGCCTCATCACAAAATTAACCAATATAAATAAACAGGACATTCTGAACTTTCAGAAATGGTTTGAATATTCAGTCTGAGCGCTTGAGTCACTCATCTCCAATACATATAGATACAGACATACATACACAAAGAGTAAGCCATTATTAAAACCAACTCTGTCCTAAACTGACTCCTATCACTGATCTACCTGACTGCAATTAGTTTTAAAAAGTATCTGAAATGGTGTACAGTGAGTGTTCATATTTGCATAAAAGTGATGCCATATTCTGTTTCAGGTTGCTAATTCTGTGTGGTAAAATGTGTTAATTCATCCCCTGAGTTAGTTGCTGTTTGCCTTGATGAAAGGACATACAAACCAAGGCAACATACAAAAAAACCACTTCCCTATCGCAATCACTGTTGGCTGTTGACATGGCACGTCGTCTTCTGCTTTTATTTATGTATGGAGTAAGACCAAATTGGACAGATGAGACAGGGTTCTCACGTCACTCCTCTAAAAGGAAATTCAATCTTAGTTTTTACTCTTTGTATAAAAATTCACAGGGAGTTATGTCTATGCAGGCATAGTACAGGTTTACAGAAAAAAAAAAACACATGCATGCTCATCCTACAGCTGAAGCATTCATCAACAAACAAAAAGGTCTGTTTGTTCTTTCCACAAATTTAATGGGAAGAATAAATACTCAATAAAGTGTATAGCATTATTGAGTACACCCTTACCCTGATCCCATTAGCTCCCACATTCACTAAACAATGCAAAGCACAGCACGACTATTGTGTTTTCTGCTCCACTCAGAATAAATAAAATATGCGGCTTTATCTTCTTTAAACTGAGGTCAAACTCTGATAAATGCATCAAAAGCAGAACAGATCTACTCAGCCACATAGAGCTTTAGATCAAAGTTTCACACAGGTTTAGGTGTTGGGTGTGGGTTAATGCTATATAACAATAAAATCCCACCCACCATTCACTTTGGTCTGTATGATTCAGATCACATTTAATCTCTAGGGGGGACAAACCGTGCTGTATTCATATTTAGCAAAACAACCATTTAATCTGAGTCCCACACTGTAAATGGAAAGATGCTGGAGAGACCTGCTCTGGGAAAGCTGGGAGTCACGTACCGGGGAAGGACAGAACTATATTCTAACCATTTCCTCGTAAAAAATAAAAGATAATTCTGCAAAGGCTAGTAGCTGTCTATAGGATATTCCTACTAGAACTTCACTGTCTGAATGCAAGTCTATTGAATGGTTGCTAAACTGTCCGGGTTGCATTCCAAAACAGGAGTGCCAGATAATCACAACTAGATAACATTGGAATTAATGCAAAGTGTGACTTAAACGGGCAATCAAGCTGAACACTGAAGTGACGACAATACCATATGCTAGAATTTACTATGATGAATCAGCTGGAGAAATTAGCCAGCAATAACCTTGGTACAGCATCAGAAGATGGATATCACACTAAACAACTGGCTTTTGCAAGGATGTTTTTAAGTGGGTTCTAATATTTTAGCAAGAACACACATACCTATAACGTAGTGCTCAGAGGGTATTCACCTGTAAAATTTTCTGCATTTATGTGCTACATTAAATTAATGTAATGTGGTGTTCAGTTCCAGAGGTAATTAAAACTTTCAGCCAAACTATAAAAACTTTGATTCAGAACATTTATTTGAGAAGTGTAAGTGTTATTGCCAATAAAACAGTACACGTAATACTGGGCATAATGATATAATCCATTTTACTGGTGCTGTAAAACTCTCCAGAAGCCCAAAAATATTTGTTATCTATGAGTGTGTGGACAGGTAATTTTAGCTTTTCAGGGCCTAAGCAACAGAAAGGGGGAGGGATAAAGGATTTATGCACAACTGTTTTGGACTGAGGAGTGTTCAGCTCAATACATGTACAATAACTGACTGATGGATTTTTTTTTTTTTTGGGGGGGGGCGTGGTTTCAAATATAGATCGAATTGTGGAGGAAAGGTCAAAAGAAGGGAGAGAGGGGCACATAGACTTGGAAAAGCAATATCTAGAGAAAGCAAGCTTTGCTAAGCAAAGCAGATAGAAAAACAAAATCAAGAGCCGGTCCTGGACAGTATGAAAAGAATTATTGTTTCAACCATACTACTCAAAGGATGTGATACAAGCAGCAACCCGAGTTTAAAATGTATGGCTCCTTAGCTGACTACTCTAAAACAACAGCCTTCAGATTCCAATGTTAAGATCTGTAATCAGCAGATTAGTGCGTGGGTGTGCATGCGTGCGTACATGTGTGTGTGTGTGTGTGTATGTGTGTGTGTGCGTGCATGTGTGTAAATGTATGTGGAAAGGTTGAGGGCAAATTCAGGATCTCATTAGCACAGTCCACACTGTGTCTGCCTTGGCAACGACAAGTCCACTGGGTCAACCTGTGGGTCCTCGCGCTGCCTGACACTGGCGTCAGCTCCGACAGCGGCCGTACGCGTCTCCATCGAGCCACCGGTGTTAAAGAGCAGCTATGCATTATAAAGCAGGGCTGGGCAGCCCGGGCCAAGACTGCGGCATTGCTGAAATGTCACAGGGCCGCACTGATGAAAGAGAGGTGCTGGGATATGCTCTGCCCTGAGGGGAGGACGCGATTCAGCTCAGCGCTCTGCACCTCACGGACAGAAGCAAAGGTAATAAAGAGACCTGCAGTTTAAATGTGGCTCAAAGGGCAGAAGTGCAGATCTGCGCAGACAATACGAGTGGAGACGACTGGTCTTAATTTGAAGCAACTGTTTTCGAGTATTCATTTGTCTCGGAAGCAATTAAAGCATGTGCATTAAGTAAGGCATGCTGCAAAATGTATTTGTGTTATTCTGCTGAACTAATGCAAGCAATGTAATTAAGAAAATAAGGCGAGCATCAACCTTCTCTTAATTAAAACATGGCCTGGGCTGCCCTTCTGTTTACAGTTTCAATACTCTAGTAGCTGACATGCAAAGTGCATTAGTATTCCAGTTATAAAGAAACTAAGCTTGTTGTTGTTCTTCACTGACAACCATAAAGTGAAAGGAATTTATACAGGGGTGATACAATGGCAATTCCATGCCATTAGTAATTCTGGCATTAATTAGAAATGAGAAGATGTATCAAATAACAATATCTGCATTTGGTTTATTTGAAAGAAAAGAAAAACCTAAGTCAATCCAGCTGAGACGATGCAATGACAGATACTTTCACACTTTTTATCAGGAAAAATAAATGAATAAAATTAATAAAATGAATACGTATTTTCTGTTTAAGAAAGGCAAGCATGGTCACATATGGAAAATGCACACAAACCTCAGAGGGCTGTCTATTGCAGAAATTGGAAAGAAATGAAGAACAATGGCTGCAGCTCAAAAGAGAACAGCTCAAAGCTTCAAATTGACTGAGAAATGAACCCCAGCAGAATAATTACTCTGTGAAATATACACTTAACCAGATCTCCAAATCTCAAGCGATCCACCGCCTCCCTGCAGGTCTGAGCTGTATAATAATTGCTCCTGTTGTCCCGTGCCACTCAGTACACACCAAGAGTAATTCCATAATACTCAATCCACAAATAGACATCTGGAGACTTGACAGGCAATGACTAGCCAATCAGAGCTCAAGAAATTTGCACTAGGGCACTAGCCATTATTTTAAAATAAACAAAGCAATTTAAACCGTTCATGAATCAATGAACAAAGCTGAAGCAGCCTAAAAGGTAAAAAAAAAAAAAAAAAAGTGAATAGAGGATTTATGACCTGGGTTCACAACTGTACTGCAAAAGAAAAGTAAACAAATTCATGCATCCCAAAAGTAAAAAAGAAAACGGTTAAAAGAAAAAAGCAGTGTTGAAGCAATTCCTACTGACAAATCCAACCAGCTTGCAATACATCTGGTGAGCATAAAGGTTTCAATTATGATATCTGTGTCATGAATGAATGAAGACAAGGACTCATGTGAGTCTTGCAGTTGTGACAGTAAGAAACTGACAAGCTGGAGGCCTCACTGATTGTGCACAAAATGTCATCCTTTTCTTCATTGTTAGTTATATTCAGCAAGTTGCAGAACCTACCATTATACAAAGACAAAGGGCAATGATTTAATATATTCAAAAATGTAGGGTAACATTCCCACTGCATGCTAAATAAGAGTTAATACATCATCTGGACACTAATGTTTTAGATACTGGGAAAGGACTCAGCGGACACAAGTGGGCGGAGCACTCCATCCGTCTCCGTGTCCCTCTCTGTAATGGAACTGTGTTACGGCAATAAAACAGAGTTACTCATATTAGATTTGAGTGATCTAATGCCTAACCCAACCCAGGCCATTTAACCCACAGAGGGTGTATGTTACTGTACACTATAAATTAATGCATGTCTTGGCAGCAGGCTTGTCAGTTGCTAAATTGCAATGCAGTGTAATGTACACGCTGTAACAGCCCAAATATACCATGGCCCTGAAGTGGCAACCCCACATTTCAACTAAGAAAATTTTTTAAAATGACAAAAAAATGAATTTCATATAAACAAAACACCAACTTCAGCAATCAGTGTGGAAAAATTAACATACTCATAGTAGGTGTCACTAATCCAGAGTGCATCCTTATCATCTGTGAAAAGCAAGTCCTGTGACATTTGTTTAAAAAACCTTACATTGCAGTGTTGTCTCACATTGCATTCAGTAACATAGTTTACATTACAATGTAATGTAATGTAATGTAATGCAACATATTTTCAGTCAAACCGTTTTACCACCATGACAGCTGTCTGATTCCTCTATTTATTTAACTACTGTAATCTTTCATACTGCTCAGGTCTGCTGTCAGTCCCCAGCATCCACAGTAAAGTTGCTCCATCCTGTGGAGCACTGCAACAGTTGTTTGATCCCTCTGCTTAATTAACTATCACGACCTTCAACACTGGACCTGTCTGTTACCAAAGACAGCAAAGTTGCCCCATCCAGAGGTGGAGATGGCAAAATACATTGTGGGATTTCTGAGACTAAACTTACTGTGGAGTTGATACAGAACCAAAAAAACTTCATTCAAGCTCATTTTTAAAATTGTTTGCTTTTCTGTGCATTGCCACTTTTGTAAAAGCAAGAAACACGACATAAAACTGCGAATGACTTATTCTCAGTACCCTGTAAACCTGCCAGGCCTGGTCAATGCAGTTAGGCTCATCCATCTTCCTACCATTATGCTAGCTAAACACTGCAACTGCTGAATGTAAACCCTATCCACTGTTGTCACCTTAGCCAACAGTGCTACTATTCACCACTTAACATTAGCATTTTCTTCTTGTTAGGTGAGCTGCATTTTTAAAATATTCATTTTAAATCCCTGCCTTACATTCAAGATAATACGATAAAGAAAATATCAGCCTGTCCTGCCCAGATTAGAGGGCTGGGGGTAAGGAAAGGAATAGCCCAGAGTGCGATTAGGCATGTCTGTATATTTGTGTTGTCTGTGTTGTAGCAAATGCCGCACACAGTGTGTCAAGTGTGCATATGCCTATGAGAGTACCGTTTACCACAGGACTCAATGCAGTGGTGGTGGGTGACAACTGAGTATTAACATATCATAAATACAAAACGGTGCGCATGTTCCCAGAAGGCTTTGTGTATGGATTCTCCGTGAAAGAAACCGGCCTCAAGAGATGGTTCCAGCCACTTGAAATCAAAAACGCAGCGACGGGCAGAGATGGAAAGGTCTCCATTCCCTGCTCTTCACTCATCAGCACATCAACCATAATCCACCCACAATGTTCCTCAGGGCCCAGCTTCCGCCGCTTCAGCATTGCCCTCATGGAAACAGTAACTGATGTACATACCTGATTTTCTGCATGGAATTAGATGAGCGGTTTCTTCAATTCGCAGGTGAACGGGGGTTAATGGCAGGGCTGATAGCAGCTTTAGCAAGACAGGACAGAGCGCAGCGCTTTCACATCACGCACATCTCCTGATTCTGCCTCTTCTGGGTCATCCCTGCATCGTATTCCTCTCACCTTCTCACCCGTTAATGTGCTACAGTATTGAGACTTAGCCAATGTTTGTACAGCAATCTATTTTTAAGATGAAAGCAGCGCAAAATGGCATTCATTAGATTAGAGTGGTGTAAGTGTCTGAATATCTCTTATCAAACATAATGAACACTGTGAGAAAACCAAAAACTGGCAAGGATCAAAGACAAAGAATGAAAAGAGATATTTTAGAGAATGTATGATTAAGAGGTAAAGCAAATGACAGCAGGTAAGAATAAAGCAAGAGGAGGAGTGATGAGAGCAAAGAACCCTTTTAAAAATGCAGAGTATAAAGGCCCCAGGAGGAGGAGGAGAAATGAGGATGAAAGTCACGATGGCAAAGGCATGATCCTTTTACAAACAATACTTTCATCCACGTTGGTGCTTTAAAAATCCGACCACATGCACAAATTAGCGATGCAGCATCTGACTAACCCCACTGTTTGCTTTCATTTCAGGCGGAACGAGATGTTATGATTTGAGCAATCGCCTCCTGTTTATCTGCTATCACTTCATTGGGTCATTGTTCACTTTTAGTGAGCTGCACACAAACACACAATCAAATGTGCATTTGCTTAACTTCAACGTCGCTCTCAGGTTGTGTGTGTGTGTGTGTGTGTGTGTGTGTGCGAGCATGTGTGGGCGGGGGGCTGTCAAGGAACGACACAGTTTCCACAATGTAAAGAACTTTTCGCTTGTCATGTAATGAGACACTCCTTCCTCGCTCCTGTCTGGTGCCACTGTCTAGGTCTGCATTCAGGTCAAGCTGGTCTCTCCTCTTCATAACTGTTCCCAGTAGCTCTGAAGACCGACTGGCATCCAGTGTTTAAATAGAAGACATAGAGTGAGCCAAGACCTCCCCCAGCTTTTATGGGTTTAACTCTCTGCCTCCACTACTTAAAGCAAACATGAGAAATTCTCCAATGCTCAGAAAAACTAGTCAAGCCCGTCATAAACTGAGACAGGAAAAGGACTGAAAGAGAGAGCCCCTTGGGAGATGATTTTAGAAAGTTTGGTAACAGCTTCAACATCGTGACTCTATATGACAGAAGCACTTTAAAGGATAAGCATCAGTGCCAGATAAAATACATGTGTTTGAGCTTAAATGTCGAGGTCTTGTACTGCATTTGGAAAATGGCAAAGCAGAATTATGCTGTGAAGTGTGTTATATCCTCTCAAGCAGCTTATCAGGTTGAGTTGGCAGGTTAAACATGGTCCAAAGCAGAATGCCATGCAAGTGTGCCTCTACAACAAATAATAAGTTTTCAAAAATAATCTTACAGAAATAGTAATTTTACAGAAAGAGGGACAGAGAGGGATAAATCGATTAGGGAAAGAGCAAGAGTGGGTGTAACAGAAGGTTCCTGAGCAGAATGGAGACAGAGGAGAAATGGGCTGAATGTGGCGAAAAAGTACAAAAAAGTGGACAGACATTTACTATTTGCTGAGCACAAAAGGAAAAGAGTAAGAAATATGGCATATACTCAAGATGGGAACTGATGAAGAAAAAATGGGGAACAAGGGACAGAGAAGAAAGGCAGCTGCATTTTCTGTTGAAAACGGATCGAACTATGACAAGACAGATCGGCAACGCAGCAGCCAGAAGACCATCCAGATCCTGCACTGATAGCAACCAAAAGAGGGTGGAGGAAAGAGACGCAACACAGAGCCAGAATTAGAAGGGGGGGGGGAGAGATAGAGAAAGAGGGAATGAGAGGGGGAGAGAGAGAGAGAGGTGGGGGATGGTGGAAACGCAGTATGTGAGGTGAGAGGGCAGGGTTAGTGTAAATATAATCACTATCAGCCTCTCCAACGCCATCCTGCCTCATCCAGCCGTTAATGAACTGGAAACCAAGACACCAGGTCAATGACAGAGCCTCAAACATTCTCACGCTCACATGTGAAATGTATGCACACTCTCTCTCTCACACACACACACACACAAACTCAATTACTCAACCGTATTACAGCAGCTTCTGGTTCAGTGCCCTTGTGGCTCGAGTTTCCAATCTGACCTTGGAGCGCTGCAGAATAAATCCTCAGATGGATCATACCAAAGGCTACGTAAATGTACCCACTCCCTCCGTTTGGCGTTCACCAATAGCTTATGGGTAATGCCAGCCTGTCAGGGGGTATACTGGCACATCAAGCTACGTTACAGCAAAGAAACTGGGATTGAACTCCAGCAAGAACAGCCACCCAGAACGTGGCTCTTACATCACTGCGGTGATTAGAACGGGGCCTGAACCGTGATTTGAAAGTGCAACCTGTAAATGAATGGCCAGTCCGCGAACCGATAGCACCTCCACATCACTTTACCCTGTTCCCTTTCAGACATGCACATTTAATCTATGATCAGTTGCTATCCCAAAGCAAGAAGTTCCAAGACAAATGAAGAAACACAATGCATTACAACACAAACCTCTTAAGCAACATCAGACTGAGCAGTTAACAGTACAGTGATGTTTGTGGAAGGAGCTTGACTGACAGAAAGCAGGCAGAAAGCTGTTTACAGTGAAGAGTCAGAGACTGTGGTCAGAGGCCCAGCACCCATTTCACACAGTCTCACACACACACACACACACACACACACACACACACACACACACACACACACACACACACACAGGCACTGAGGCTCCCATGACACCATGCAGCTCCAGCCATGAGCAGAGCAGAACAGGGCTATTTTCCACCTCTATTCAGCTCCATTAGGTCACTCAAAGATCCAACAGCCTCATTCAGTCCTGCCTTTCATTTCCACCCCAATGCCCTCAACCTGGGACTCTGGAGGAGCGCTTTCACTGACAGCAAAGAGCCTGTGAGATGAGCAAGAAAATGAGTTCTGAATGCAACATGCAGGTTTGAGCTTTTACACTGGACACCATCTGCGATGGCCTTTAATCCTGTTATATTGTAATATTTTACATGTTATGCTGTTACAAATTACACAACTCCTAAAAATTTGTTATATAACAATCAGAAGCATTACTCACCATAAAGAGAGCTATGTAATATTACTCATGTGACATCCCCATAACAGTTAACACAAAAAAATCACTGCATGTATGCACGTATACACACACACACACACCCTCTCTCTCTCTCTCAAAATCAGCATCAATAAATCGTACATCACTTCCAAGACTGAGCATCAATGGTATACCCCTGAGTAAGATCATTAGTGACATGAGGTCTGCATAACTGCACAAGAATCCTCACAATTGAATGCACAGAAAAATCTGTAGAGCAGAATACGGATTGCATCTATAGCACCCTTCTCAGAGTGCACACTTCAGCCACCACCAACATACAGCTCTCACTTATGTGATGCATGGCAGCCATTTTGCGACAGAACCCTCTCCACATCACACAACAGATGAGATTTACATATGAGAAGAGATTTATTCAGCCACTTAAAGTGGGTAATGATCAGATACCCAGACTGGGGAAGGACACAAGGAATACCTCTACTGATTGTGTTGAGTGCTGTAAGAGTCACTGGTGCAATACAACTTTATAGGTATATACATGCACACACACACACATATTAGTGCAATAAAACTCATAGAGAAACATATGTGCATGTTAATAAATATCAATGTTTTTAATACAAGCAATGCTTTCAAAGCATTGATATGCATTGTACACAGTCACATTTCTATTTAGGGCAGTGTTTCCATATATAACTCACAAAAAGCAACTGTCAGTGCAAGATCAAGTCCCTGCCATAACTGATTTCAGCAAAAGTTCCCTGCGATGTAATCAGTTATGGCTCTTCTTATTTTGTGTACAGTATTCGGGTGCATTTTTTCAAGGCTAAAGTCTGACATACTCTAGCATGTGTAGTTCAGGGCAAAAAAACTTAAGTCGGGGTAATGGAATGTCTGACATAACTGTAATGTATGTATTATTTATGAAATATTACAATGCAAATGTCAAAAGTAAAAGTTTTGGATGAGACTATGGATGAGACAAAATATCACAATTTTGATTTCTGAAAAATCAAAAATGATAAAACGTTTCATTGCACTGAGAACATACCTCAAAATCTAATTACCAAAGGACTTAGATTAACACTGGGTAGGATGCAATTTACAATTTTTCCCCAAAAATACCGCATTGTGTCTGGAATTTTTACTTGCTTCCTTCATTCTGTCCATTAGTCATCAGCAGAGCTCTGAAAAAGGGCATTATACAACGGTAAGTTCCACTGTTCCGTTGGTCAGTTTGACCTTTTAGTCAGTTTGTTTTCCAGTTGTTACAATATTCACCAATCTACTAACCATTAATGGAAATTTTAGTTTTAATATCAGTAATATCTAAAATTAATGGAATGAAAACAATATTTTCATATCATTGGACAAACATAAATGTTGTAACTAATCTATTTCCCATTACTAAGGGCTAAGCTAAGTGACTTAAGCTGGAAACATTTATCATCTCTTTCAAGAGGTAAGCAGTTATTGTAGTAAGCCAGCAACTTAAATCAACTGTATAATGTTAACATTCAATGAAATAAGTAAAAATTCACTGATTAGCCAGCAAATCCAGCAGCACCATTTAGTTAGGAAAGTTAGTATGAGCTAGGTACTACTTTCATCGGCAATTTCATGTCATCATTGCAATTTGTTCATTACAGTCTCTCTTCTTAATTTAGACTCCAGCTAAGTAGAGTTCAGCTAATTATGGATCCCATTTCTAAAAGTCATGCGGCACTCAAACCCATGGTGCGTCATGAATACTGTACATGTATTCCTAATATTTAGCAAATTAGTACAAATGTGATAACTCCAAACACACTATTTGCATGTGACCCTGTCATTATCACTTCCAGCCAAGTCGTGAAGCGTGAGAAGAAAAAATAGCATTTAATGTAATGCATTTAAGTAAGAATAAGTGCATTTTGAGAGTTCACCAGTAGGCAAGTAATAGAATTAATTTATCAGCACATTACACCAATTGACTAGTAGCCGATGGTTAGAAGCTGCCATTAACCTTATGCTGAACAATAGCATGTTCATTCTGGGCAACCTCTAACAGGTTAATGGACAGGGTTTGTATGAACCATTTCATCTCTTTCACATTAATGGAAGGTTGCAGAATGTCAAGGGGTGATAAAAAAAAAGACACAAATGGACAAGTCTTAAAAAAAGGAAATCTCCATAGAACGATGAGAGCAGAAGAATAATCATTGCACTGACAAAAACGCATCCATTTATAATTACGTTGTCTTCTACATCTGCTGAACCCATTAAACGGAATAAAACGGTGTGCTCATTGCAAGCATCTTGACTCAGATACGCAAAACAAGCTCAAAGTGTGCCAACAGGCCCATCAGTTAATCTTCATTAATGTGCGAGAGCTGTGTCTGTCATCGAAAAACACGTAGCTACAGTACCTTTTAGATCACAGACCTGCTCAGTATTGTCATTGGGTGCCATGCAATGTTTTGGTTATGGAAATGTGACAGTGAAAACACATTATTTTTGTTATTTTCATTCCTCAATTTAACTGTACTGTAACTTACTGTATTTAAATTATATATCATTATTAGTATTATCCTCCATATTACCGATATTTAAAAACTACTTCTTAAAAACTACTACTGAGTGCGTTATAGCTATTCGTAATAACCAGCTCCACTGCACACTTCTTTAATCACTACTCCTCTCTGATTAAAATATGAGCATATCATGTAACACATGTTTGAGGAGTTAAGGGTAATACACAGACTTGAAATAACACATGAAAATAAAGTAAATACACAAATTTGCATTACAGGAAACCACACAGATTAACAATATGAACTTGTCCTGTTATATTTTCTACTTTTTGCTAAATAGATACTTAGAGTTGCACTAGGCTGTAAGAATACTAAAAAGCATTACTATTGTCTTAAACCCCTTTGGAAAAATCAATTTTAATATTCCAATACCTGTGAAGAGAAATAATATTGCTTTAAGCAGCATTCCATTTGCAATGAAAAGGTCACTAAATCCATGTGATTCTTGTAGAAGATATAATGAAAAGCACAGTTAGGCCTTACAGTAAAAAGGGTAACATGGAACTAAATGAACATAAAACAATATGGAGCAAAGCTGAACATCAAAGGGGATCATCAGGGATATCTCCGGGTCCAGATAAGTGCTTTCAACAGCAAAGACTTCAAAACATATGTACCTGGAGAGAGTTTAACCTGGAGCAGCTCAATCTCGTGTGAAGAGTGTGGAATGAATTGCAGGCTAATATCATCCAGGCAAACTCCACAGTAATATTTTTTCTCAAAGAGACAATTTTAAGCAAACTTTATCCTCCAGCTCTTTCAATTAAATACTAGGCTGTTTTATAAGTTCATCTGTGGTGTAATGCAACTACACTTATGAAGCCATCAGTACAAGGATCCCAAACCTTGTGAAACATATTTCAGAGAAATTAAGTAACTTCTTTACGGCATCATTGATGCGTGTTCTGTATATCTCACCAGACTGGAAATGTACCATCTCCTTGTGGGATATTTCTAAGAATTCTCTGCTAATCACAGAGGCAGGTACTCCTAACATGAATAACTGCTGCTTTGACTCCTTACCAGCTCCATTTTAGCAGCCTGATGAAGAGTGAAAACTTAAGAGGTCTCCCTCCACTCTACAGAACTGGAGTGGTCTTTTCGAGTTTCCACAAGAGTGACTGTCATAAGCGTTGCCTGAGGGCAACGGCAAACTGTTATGAGGCATAACCGAACGAAACCAACCAAGGGAATATTACTGATACCTTTCGAACAGCGCACTGCTCAGTAAGTAAACCCACAGGATAGAGAGCGTTGCATTTCCTCTGGATGAAAGTAGTGTATGCGAGAGGACGCTTCATTAGGAAAAAGTGCGATTGATGAAGTGATTAAGAGAGTGTATTGAACTAGTATAATTACATGGTGCCCGCCGGGTAGGAAGAGGCACCTGGTGAGGCATACCTTTGGACGTCACACCAAACATATTGGCACACCGCAGCCAATTAGGAAACAAGTGTTTTGTTTCAGAGCGGGCGGTGCCGCCTACAGACCCTTCCAGCCGCCCACTCAGCCTGCACTTCAGTGTACAAACAGCGTCCTACCGCCTGCTCGCTCTCTCCTTCTGATCTCCCGACTGTATATCAAAGCAACAATGAGGCTGCAGGGCACAATAAGCAGAAGAGCATTGAGATGCATGTGTCTGTAATCTGCGCAATTAGTCATCTTTCCAACAGTTTTACCATTAGGCACTCAGCAAACCAGCCGAACGCAGAGGTCCCATTACACTGCAGTTTGATCCATTTCCTGCTTCGCGTGACCAAAGCTCTTGCTGTAGTTCACACTCGGCGTGCAGATGAAACAAGGGCAACAGAACAGCATTTCCATCATCTTCCTCAGGCGTTAACACGAAGGAGAACAGAAAGAGTAGCTTGACACACAAACGGCTGGTTTCCCTGTCAGACATTACTGACACAGGTAAACGTTTAGCTACATGTGCAAAAATTCCTAAAACGTCCAGCTCAATAACACTCACCTCCCACAAACACCTTTCATCTCAGCTTTAAAATAGGGAAGAAATGGACTGGAAAAATGGAATTAGATCATAAACGGTCCCTCAGGGTGGATAAGGATTTGTGCTGCATTTACTCCTCTGGTACAGCAAAACGGGCCCATCTGCGAGAGGGGTCTGATTTAGAGGCAGCTGAACACCTGCCATCCAGGACCCTAAATCCTCCTGACAGAGTCTCCTCCAGTCAGCTGCTGTTACAGTGGCCAGCTTTCTCTCCCTCACTTACTGCTGAGGCAACACTGGGGCTTCTGCTCCTGCCTCTTGTATGTAGGGCTCAGTAAACGCACAACATTCTCCCAGCGTTTCTGTAACAGCAACAGTATTTCTACGAGAGTGACACTGGGGGACTGCAATCACCTAATTGGTCCCCAATTATGCTAATAAGGAGCAGGCGAACTCCAGCCTTGCACTGCTGCGCCAGAAGAGTAGCTCCAAGTAATGTATTACTGTCTTTCTTACTATAAGAATCACATTATTTGCTTATTACTACTCAAAGCAGTGTTTATAATTGATTCACTTGGATAACAAATTTCATAATCCTCTAGGGAAGCGTCTGCAAACACTTAGTGATCCCCTGGGAAAACCTGACTATGCAGTATCTTTCTACCACCTGAAAATAACAATAATTATAATGCACTGCAAAATAACTGTACAACCATACTAATTACAACCCAGGTGGTGTTGTGAAGATGATTTATGAGTTGTAGCTCATACAGCGAAAATGCACATTTTCTTTGCCTCTTTCCTCGCTGGCCTCCTCATAGTCCAGCGGGGAACTGAGATGAAGAGTCTAAGCATTTGGTGTGGTGGAAACTGCCAAGATTTTCCACAAAGCAGACTAACTAAATTACCCAAAATGGCATAAACAAGCCTAAATGTGTATAAATTAACAATATGACCTCCACAGGTGAGTCAGCTCACATGAAGGTACTCCTCTCAGAGGATTATGATCAACTGTCTCAAACTCCTTCTCTCTGCCTCCGATTCCCTGTCCATCTCTCAATGCATATCCCTTCCCTCATCCCTCTTTAACCCCAGCCTATCAACATGTTTACCCATTTGCCTCTATTTCTCCACCCCTCCACAGACCACTCTTTCAAAATGTCTCTCCCTTGTATTCATCACAACCACCCACCTGTTGAATATTTCCTCTACACACTTACTGCCTCTCCCATTCACCTTTCTCACTCCCTCGCGCAAAACCGTTATCCTTTATCAACTGCCCAATGTTCCCACTGCACCTTCCCATCTAACACCCACGGTATATTGCACAGGCTAACATTATCGTCTTTCCGTTTCATCACTCTCGCTCATCTGGTGCAATCCATTTCAGTTTTGACAGAATGGAAACTAGTAAATTCTCATACAAAGATAAGTGATAATAAAGAGGACTACACCCGTGCATATTTCTTCATTAAATGTTATAGGAATAAAATACCCAGATTCAGCACCTCATCCATTTCAACCCGAGGTAATCAAATCTTCTGAAACTTCAAACGATTTGATCACTGGAAGAACCTCATACATTTGATGGATAGGTACATGGAGGTAGGCAAGGGAAAGATTCAGAGATTGAGAATATATTTCAAAGGTCTTCCCCCGCTCACTGCCTTTCTCTTGTTTTACACGCCCTGAGAAAATGGATGTTTCAGACACTCATCTTGCCCATCACCTTTACTGCTCTGCTCTGCCACAGAAATATCCCTGCTGGAGCGGACTTCCGTCTGTTTCGTGGACAGGTCACACTGCTGCTCCATGGTTTTCATTCCCTGTGCTTTAAACTTTTATGTATCACAGGATTAAAAAAAAAATCCCTTTGACTGAGCTTTGAAGCAGGGAAAAAAGGACATTTGAATTTCAATCAATGGGGTTTTATTTCAGGTCTTTTCTCCCCATTGAGTATCTGCTACCGGAAGCTCTTGTGTGGTCGATTGAACTTTTGAGTTATTAAGCGTGATGTGAAGCTTGGGGGTGAGTAACCAGGAGCTATATAACACCATCCTATTGACAGTTTGTCAGGGGACAGCAGGGCAATTCAACACCATCCTATGGACAGCTTGTTAGGGGACAGTAGAGCCCTTCAACACCATCCTATGGATGGTTCATCAGGGGAGAGCGAGCTGTTCAACACCATCCAATGGACAGTTCATGGTGCAACAGCACCATGGTTGACTCATAATATAATTAAGATAATATAACACTACCGGAGAGATCAAGCTCATCAGAGATCAGAGGAAACCGATTTATTAGTTCTCAGTTATACTCGACCTTGTTTTTTCCCATATTTACGTTTACAGCAAAACTTCAGCCTAATTAACTTCAGCCTAATTCTTTACAAAGACAACAATATACCGGTGCCACCCTGACGTTTCTTAAGTTACAAACCTCAGGATACTAACTGGAACACATTCACTAGTTTCACGAAGTGGATCTATTGAGGATGCCATTCTTCAGATGCACCCCACTGTATTCAGCGCAGACAGGAACAGCAGTCTCTCTCAGTGAGCCCACCCTCAGCTCCTCATCTCCCACATCAGCACCGGAAAGGAAGGCCTGAGGACTGAGACTAACAGGGTTACTCACACGGGGGTGTCTGGTTTCAAACTTTAACACATGCATTGAGCTCCAATTACATCTCCTCCAACAGTGTGTACAGCACTTTTACAATATATCTATGTAAATACTTAATTTTTCTGTCAAAGCTTATTGAAAAATTAAACCAGGGCAACCGTTTGACTAAAAAGGCAGAGTCAGTTCCAGAACTGGGAAAAATTTCAACAGCCAGTTGCAAATGATTTATATAATAATGAGCCAATAAAGTATTCCACCCAAAATGCAGCAGAGAAACATTATGGCCGGAACGCCACTGGAAGATCAGGACCCCTGGGGCGACAACAAGATTAACATCCTGGGAATTCAACGGCAGATACGTACACAGAACTAACACAGAACAGCAAACACAGATTTGGCAGAGACAAGGAGGGTCTTCCCTTCCAGTGTATAAATAGACTGTTTTGCGCCAATGGGATTTGACACACTCACAGTCGGTCATCACCACGGGAGAGAAATCTCTGCAACAATAACTAAGCAGATCACACACCACAAATAAATGGAAAACGCGCATCTGGCATCCTGTTTCTTTGATATTTCATTCATACGGTTTGTCTATGAAATGACTCTCTTACGTAGCTATCCAGAGTTGGCTAATTCAATTACCATTTATATGCATTTTGAAGGAAAAAACGATTACATAGATAACAAGAGTAATTTTATCTCTTATCAAAGAGAGAGTATCATAGAGTATTTATGGTGTGAGGAAAAACGTAGAATGACATCATCAAGAGCTGTTCCGTGGAATATGCAGAAAGGGGCAGGCCTTCAGTTCTGTGTGCCAGCATTGTTTAACATTATCAGAACAACCATACAGCAGCACACCTCTTATTGTGATGAGGCATTTGAGAAGAGAGACACCAGCCTGGACATTGCTCTGCAAGCACTGACACCTGCCACTCTGCTGTTTGGAACAGGACTGTACCTTTTAAATGTGACATTAAAAAACTGACCTCTTCACAAAGACCCCGAGAGATGCTGTGTGAGAAAAACGCCCTGGGAGATATTTTGGGTTGGACATGCAAAGCGTTTATACGGTGTGCCATCCTTGCGCTTTGAACACATCATGTGTTTGATACATATGACTAGACACTTCCCCCTTCTCAAAGTCTGACTGTACAGTGTCTTCTGATAATAAATTCTAAATAAATTCTAAGCTCCATATAGTTCTTAAATGATACGTGTATGGTAAAGCGCAGATGATTTCTTCACAGAACAGCCCCTTGGCAAGTGAAAGAACTACCGTTTCCTGTGGGAAAAGACTTACATCCATGTGTTATTTTACATTCTCCAGGCAATGTCAATTTAAGGAAGTCTAAAACTGGAATCAGCACATAGTGCAAGACCCTACCTCCACAGTAATATTTTCAGGTGACAGCCGCAGCATGAGCGCTTGACAGTATCAACCCACAAAGAAAATATTTGTTCATGACTGTTTGCACAATTTTTCAATGTATCTACATACCAAAACATCGACGTAAGAGAAAAAATTGCTGTTTTTTTCCCCTGACATAAATCAACCAGATAATCAGATAATTGCATCTTTCACTTTAAAGTCGACTACACTGTTGTGACCAATGGCTCTGAAAGGTTTTTAAAAAATATAATAATGACCAGAACGAAATCATATCCTTCCTCATCATATCATTGACAGAGTTGGGTGATTCCTAACTTTGTTCGAGACGTTGGCAGTTTTCATACCTTTTCACAACTGCTGAAATTATACAAAGAACAGATGCACAAACACTGGCTGTGATGTAGAGGGACAGGTTCCTGACTCAATTAGCCCGTAATAAACAGGGATGAAAACATAGTAATAAAAGAAAACAATCAAAAATGCTCTATTAAACCCTGCGTTTTCTTCAAGGGCTCTAGAAGGAGTTTGATTATTAGTGTTGCGAGCGTTTTTGAATCTTGGCAGGAAGCAAAAAAAAGTACTGCTGCAGGCAACACTCTTGAGGAAATGAGTCTTAATTATTTAAAAAATAATGGCAAATTCATTTCCTGTATTTCAAAAAAAATAAATAAATATAACAAATCCCAATTCCGCTCAACCAGACAATCAGACAATGATCTGCATACATATTACCGTGAGTGCTTTGATTCCCAGTTGCACGCTGCTGTGATTGAAGGGAATAGCGCAACTTACTAGGCGTGAACTAAACTCATCAACGCTTCACTCCAAGCCACCCTCAGCCTGATACTAAAGAGCCACAGTGGGAAATGGGGAGGAGAGGGGTAGGGGGGCGAGAGAGACTGAAAGAGAGAGGCAGAGACATTACAAAAACATCCATTAAAACGTTAATTTGTTGCAAAGATGGAGCCGCCCATGCACTACTTAAGAGCCTTTTTACAAAGACACTTGCATGAACAAACACTCAAAAAACCTCTTAACATTATGCAAATGATTGTTGCATTATAACATGAAGTGGCAAAAAAATAATGTGTTGGCTAAATGGGGGACTGATGGACTTTGGGAATGCTATCTGCATGTCCTTTCTCTGCGTGTCACTCTGAGCACACCTGTCCCCGTTTGCGTGTCTGGATGAGTGCAAGTGGCCCCCCCTCCCTGCCTACCCCACGCACGCTCATACACATACTTTCTGTAGTTGTGTTTCTATTGTTGTCCACTTATTCAGTGGGTGTCTGATTTCTCTGCAGTACTCATGCTTTCAGAATGCTAGAATCCTGGCCACGTGTCTCCACTGCATGAGATACTGTGACACGTTGCCACTGTCACCGGGAGCTCTCTCTCCGTCGCCGGTATGAATGATCCTGCATGAAAGTGGCAAACGGTTGTCCTCAGTCAACATCTCACTCTGAGGCGCACACACACCCTTCTCATTTCCTTAGAGACATGAATCCGCTACTACCGACAACACCGAGGGACACCTGCGAAAGGAAGACTAATCTTGCCATTAAAAAATAAAAATAAAAACATCCTTAAGTTCTTCCCACAGTTCTGAATTCACAGATGAGACACTCACACATGAACTACGTCTGATGTAGCTAACAAGACAGGGGACGTAACATCATCTTGATAAAACTGCTTTAAAAGGTGGTGTATTGCCATTCAAGATTATATATACATAGCACCCCACATAAAGCTCTACACAAATTATTATCAGACCTGAACTTTTCAAAGCCCCAAATACACTGTCTGCATTTACGGCACACTACCGTGCACAAAACACTTAAATGTGAGGATGTGGGCATTTTTATAACAATTTGAAAATATGGTATTATAGTTGACTATTTAGTGTACATAATTCAAAGGAGATTAGGTAAATATTAATGTACCAATGTAAAATATGATACTGTTTCTTAAGCTGTTTATTTTTGAATTACTTTTATTTTTACTTCAAATTATGTCAAGTATGCATGTAACTTTCCAGTTATTTGTAGTCGTGGCTTATTACTGCATATGTAAACACTGAGGTTATTGCTACTCTTAATTATCATTATTGTTGAATATGAAATTCAAAATCTTAATCAATATATAACTCAATTGACCCAATAAAATATGAGATACAATATGGTCTGTATCACCCCTTTGTAATGAGAATGATGATGAGATGATGACGTTTTTTGGTCTCTCATTTTATGAACTAGTTAAAATGTTCTGGTTTCAGTATTGCTCATTATATACATTATGCAAAAACTGAATTGCTGTAAATTTGGTACATTTTGAGATAAATGCAATTCCAATGAGCCCCCCCCCCCTTTTCCCTCTTAGAACAGACCTGTTCTGTGAAAATGATTCAGATTACCATATAGCTATGCATGGTTTTATCTGAGGCAAACACTTACCTCCATTAAATACTGAACTGCTCAACAGAGATTGTGAATATGACTATTAAAACTCAATAAGAGAATCCTATTAGATTCATCACTTGCTTTGGTTTGCCTTCACCCGTGTTCCCTGGGATTCAGGCCTTTATTGTGTTTTATTAGGAAGGTAAAACCGAAAAAGATAAACAGAATTAGCTGAGGGTGACAGGTTTAAGTATACCCCATTGTTTCATTACTGTTTCTAAGGACCAGATTTAACATATTAATAATTTATCTTTATGAGCAGGGATTCTTCAAGGCAAGACTCAGCATTTCACAAGAGACACAAGACAGACATTGCTGGGTTTTACAATCTGCCACGTTGTTCTAGATATGTTCATCTTGTTTCTCTTTTTTGGACTTTTCCCTAGAACACAATGAACAGCAGAACAAAACCATTGAAAGGGCTGCTAATTACTCACCCATACCTCTGGGTGTACATATACTTCTCTCTTTCCTTCTTTCTGTAATCAAGCAGCTCTGAATTGCTCTACGGTTTCTGTCTATACTTCTGCAAAGCAGCTCTCAGTGCAGTGTTCTTTCACCCACTATCTGTCAATCTTAAGAATTTTACATTAATCACATGCAGCGCCTATCTTCAGCACTGATCTAAGTAAGAGAAACAAACCATGAGGTCTGAAAAAATACTGCCACAATATTTAAACATTTCCGTTTAATATCCAGAGAACATGATACATAGAAAAAGAATTTTTAAGTGGGTATCTACGTTTTAAAGTACAACAAGTAAAAAAGTCAACTGAAAACTTCTTCAGGAGCCTTTGTGATCTTCACATTTGACCTTGATCTTGAGGATCATTAGGGTTCTGGGGAACAGTAAGTAGACTATTTATGTCAAATTCCCTAAGTGCTTCAAGCATAAAGGGCTAAGTTACAGGCGAGATATCTGAAAAACTCATCAGAAACATTTTTAATTGATAGGGCACTGGGTACCATTGAGGAAAACATTTGTGTCAGGAATAATCAAAATTCATGCATAATTGGCTGTGTTGGAGGCCAGAAACCTCTTTTATGATGAAGGTACTGTGGGATATTTATGCGCTTTTTGTTGGTGGGGCATAAAAACAAGATCGAGGGAGACAGAGAATGAGAGAGAGAGGGAGAGCAAGAGAGAGAGATTTTAACTAGCAGTCAGAAATCAGACCTCAACGCTAGTGTGATTTAAGAGCACTGCTGGGGAATTGCATTTCAATAATTCAATAACTTATGCTTGCCAAGAGTCACTTCTTAACACCTAAGAGACAAGCCAAACTAATTACACCAGAGACTAATCCAAAAAAAATCTCTGACACATGCTCATAAACACACAAAGACATATTAGAGTCGTGATGCTAATCAGTCAGTGAGGAATGGGACCTTGTAGTGAGATTCTGAGGATCAGAGAGACCGCCTCAGAGATTGGAAAGCATTCTGCTCAAAGGGGCAGTACAAACGACAAAACAGGGCCCAATTTTCATATCAACTCCCACTTCCCAACGTTATCTCCCTGCCTTGGTTTGAAAGACAACTGAAACAATGAAAAATGACTCACCTGCTCTACAAAAAGAAGTGAAACACACACACGCACATGCACGCACGCGCCCATCACACACACACACACACACACACACACACACACACACACACACACACACACACACACACACACACACACACAGTACCAGCAGAGCCACTGCAATCAGGGACTCGAGCTGTCTCTGTATCAGTGTCTCCAAGGTACAAGCGTGAACAAGGCACAGGCTTTCATCATCGGCCATCACGAAAATGGCCTAGTTTTAACGCACGCAGTGTTGGCATGAGCGGGTGTGCTGCGCCCATCCTGCTGGGTCAACAAGAGCAGTGTGAAAGGGTGTTGTGACAGCAGGATAATAAGAGCTGTGTCCGTGGCTCTGCCCCAGGAGGAACAGAGGCAGGACACACAGCAACTCCACTCCAGGCTTTTCCTCGTGCCTCCCAATGACTAAGCTGATGAGGACCTGGAAAAAATAACAGGCTATTCAGCTCCGAGTTATAAATAAATCTAGGTTACCCCCTGGGGCCCCTGATGTCTTGAGTCGAACACCTCTGGGATATAGATAGATACAGATGAAGAAAAGAATCATTCAGATGTAGTGTGCAGACAGAGAGATTCTGTGG
Organism: Megalops cyprinoides; assembly: GCF_013368585.1. NCBI lineage: Eukaryota > Metazoa > Chordata > Actinopteri > Elopiformes > Megalopidae > Megalops > Megalops cyprinoides. Next base: position 14,481,245 of record NC_050586.1, read on the forward strand.
TTTTGCATGCCGGTTAATTTTCCTGTGGAAAAACTTACCACTCTCTGACCCTGTGATCCCAAGATATTTGTGGATGTGTGTGTGTGTTTGGCAGAAGGGAATATCTTATGACATGGCTCCCCGATGATCCAAAGGCCTCAGGATTTCGGTGTGTCTCCCTGCGTGTATGTCTGCGCATGTGTGTGCGTGCATGTATGTTCGTGTGTGCGTGCATGTATGTGCGTGTGTGCATGCATGTGTGTGCATGTATGCGTGAGAGAGAAAACAGGCTGCCGTTCCTAAATTTGGGCTTTTAACCTTAATCACTCAACTTATTCTCTAGCGGGTATACATTAACAGAAATGAACTTCCTCTAGTCTAACACTTTCAGTCTGCAGAAGGATATGACACAAGCCCTGTTTACCTTCACAAACTGAAATTCTTGTATGTGTCTTCATTCAAGCCAGCCATTCCCCAGACCGTAAGAGTAATGACAGCTTGCAGTTGCTATGGTCCCCGGTACTGTAGCAACTGTATGCATCACAAATACTGAACAATGGATTTGAATCAAATTTGTGTGCTTGCATGCGCTCACCTCCCAACATTGACCACCTCCACCTCCCATCCCTGACGCAACATCCTATTAATCTTCCACTACCCACTGAAACAAAAAATCCTATAGCATTATCATGCAAGAAGGACCAGTCCCTGCTGGAAAGGTACAAGCCTTAAAGTAGTGTCAGAACTGATGTAAATCATTCAGGCAATGTGACAGCAGAGGTGCCCGAAAGAAAAAAAAAAAAAATTTTTTTCTGTGCCACAAAAATGCTAATTAAAAGAAACTGATGCAATATACATCAGTTCATTAAAAATCAAATAGCTCCTTAAGGAAAACACAATCACAACATCATAAAAGAAGAGAGTCCCTCTGTCAAAGAAGACATTTGAGGATTAACATGCAAGTCACTGCAACCCGGGCACTAGATTTCCTACTTTCAAGTAAAGAGTCCAGTTTTTACTCAGGAAAGTGAGCAGGGGGGGGATGTAACACTTCACCTCCACGGCTCACGCCTGCTGAATGCACAAACCGGAAAACTGCCCTTCTATGGCAGCCTAAACGCTGATCCCCCCCCCCTGTGATTACGTATTCAGGCCAGCGACACGTACAATCAGGGATAATGAGGCTAGCGCACGCAGGCGCTGAGACCCACTGAATCACAGCTCGTCTGCCTGCAAAAAACAGTATTTAACGTGACGCACGGATTGCTGACACCTCTTCGGAGGGAGAATGAAAGCCTGCAAGTTGTCTACAAAAATCTTGCAGAGGCAAGGAAAAACATGACACTTTAAATCGTATTAAGTACGGTTACACTTTTTTTTTTTTTTAGATTAACAAAGATCTAGCCTTCATCCTACAAGCTCTCCTTTCCTCCTTCTCTCTGTCATCTTCCTCTCCTTGATTCCTACAGTGAAAGGATTCCTACCTCTTACAGATTAAACCAAGAATATCTGGTGTTTTTTTATAGTATTAGGGGGAAAGGATGAGCCTGGGATATTCCCTGCTTCCTTGCCCCATTTTAAACATAATGTCTTTTCAATCTTTAACTCCAAAAGAACCGGCCTTCCTCAACTCCAGTAAATGCATTATATACGGCTTCTCCATCTGAGACAGCAGGATGCAGACGTTAACAATTTGATGACAAAGTGTTAAGGTCAGCAAGCTACTAAAGTAAAATGTGTCAAGGTCTAATGTCCCTGGGGCTGAAATACACACAAGAGGGGAAACAAGATTGCTATTTTGAAGAAGGGAATTGTGGTTTTGTGTTCACTCTGCCAGCAAACATGTCTTCATTTTTACAGCAACACACGGCCTTGGGAGGGGGTTTGTAATGGTGTAACAACGGTCTGTGAAATGGACACATCATACACTCAAGGTACTCGCAAGCACATGAAAGGACATTCCCTTAACAGACCATTTCCCTCTGTCCTTTTAAAAGTGGAGAACAACCTCTTGACTTTATCGAGAGGTCTCCCTACCGTATGAGCGATCAGTCACCCATGGCCACTTGCAGGCCTCTCATTCTGAAGGCTGACTTGATTTGGCAATGTATCACAGACACTGGGTATCTCATCACTGTTTTGATAATGGCCTCATACTATCTTTGCCCTAGGGGTCAAACAGAACGGAAGATTCCAATTACAACAGCATGTCAGACTTGTAATCACGGCAATCTTTTGCAGCAATTATTGCAATGTCAACTCAGTTCAGTCACAAAGCAAATACCAGGAGCTGTTATTCAACAAAATGACCCTTATCAAAAAATGCTCACCAAACCAGAAATTATGCAAAATGCAGGGCACTTTCTTCTCTGAAAAACAGCAACTGAAAATTGCATATTTCTAATTGACTTGCTGGGCTTACACTGTGCAAATCTCTCAGGCCAGCAGCAACAAATTCCCCACACAAGTAGTTTGGTCTACCGCACAGGACGTGGTAGGTGCATCAGTCCATACATACAAAAGCTAGGGCAGTGTGGCCTTTTATAAACCTCTAAACAAGAGATGGTTAAAATTATGAATGCAAGTCATTTCACAGTCCTACATTACATTTTTCCTTAGCAGACACTTTTATCCTTTTATCTATAGAGTAACTTAAACATCTTGATCTATTTTTACAAGCTATCCATTTGTACTGCAGGACAGTTACTGAGGCAATCCAGGTTAAGTACTTTGCCCAAGGCTACAACAGCAGTTGTATACCTAGAAATTGAACTGATAACCTTTGGATTATGAGCCCTGCTCCTTAGTACCACGCTACATGGCTGCCCAGTACCATACAGTTTATGTACAGAATATCTGAGGCCACATCCAAAAGGCAGATGTACAGTTACAGCTATATATGAGAGAAAGGTATGAAATTACAGCAATCAAACAGCAAAGCATTTATAGGATACAATGCGGTGTACTGACGACTTCCTAGATATGGCATTTCTTCACTCTCCTGTTCAAAAATTCACTGCTTTCAGGCGATGGCAGGGGTTGTGTTTTCACCAGTCTGTGCACCAAAAATTCGAATGTGGATGAGTATTAATACAGTCGAGGCTTATGATGAAATTGATGGTATCTCCCCTGTCACACGCATGCATAGGAAAGGCAAATCTACAGCACACAGCAGCAATTCATGGGTTAAAAATCTATCACCATCAGCAGGAGAAAAAAGTCATCAGTGGATTTTTTTTAATTAAAATGACCGTGCTCAAGTGAAATATTGCTCTGATTTCCCTTGCAGGATATAAATTGACAATAAATTGTACTGCTAGTTCCTGAACTGGCACTTAATTGCTGCAACTAAGAGATCAGTATTTGCAGCCTGGGTAGCTGGGCGAGAGGGACCAGGCTGTCCTGGTGCTCTCCGATTCTGCGTGGCGAACGCGTTCCCATAAAGAGTATCTCATGCATGATAGTTTCTGTGCAACCAAAATGAAAATTACAAAGGGTTCATCAAAGATCATCAGACTCCCTATGGTGAACATCTGTGGTCTAAAAATCCAAGCTATTCCATGTAAATCAAATGTTATAGTCTGTGATCTGGACCATCTGTTGCATGGCTGTTTCGAGAAATTGCCCTTTGGCCATAGGCATCTCTGCTTGCACTGCGAAAACGTGTGTTCAGTAAGAGTTTTACACCAGTGGCTATAAATAACTTTGGAAAATTAAGAAACACCGATTAGGCTTGCATATACTTCTGTCCTGTTAATCTGCACTGTTGTGTCTGCCGAATGTCACGTATTCAGACATATGAGGACAATAAAGTCCAATCAGTGAGCCTTTCCCTGGAGGCAGAGGAGGAAAGACAGGGAAAATATCTTTCTTGAAGCATTCAAGCCTGGACCATCAAACTGACTTAATCCTTTGACAGGACAGCTGAACAGGTAATTAACACTCTGAACTCAAGACTCCTTTGAGTATTCTATGGGTATCATTTTCAAATTAAACATTTCCTTGTCTTTACTGAGTATGTAATCTACACTGAGGATGTAACAGCCTTTCGCACATAAAGATCTTGCTCACAGTTGAGAGAGATCTGTCAATCACAACGATACAGCAGTCTTAATGTTTCCTTAGCTGTTGATAAGCAGCAATAATATTTCCTTTTTAAAGCATAGAACAAGAAATATATTGCAGGAGTTAATGTTTTAACATCACCATTACTATCCATAATGGCTCATGCTAAACGATGCAGTCTGCTGCAACTGATATTATGAATATGCTGCACAGAAAATGGATCATAAAAGATTATGATCATTACCATGAGCCTTATTATTGAATCAGATGGAAAATCAGAGTTTATTATCTGCCCACTTGGCCACCAAATAAACGCAAACGAAGATAAATGCATAGTACACTGGCCTGTGACAATATGAATTTTGCCTGCACTGGATAATAACTGCTTTATTCAGAAAAGAAAATGTATTGAGGTTAAATTATGTCACAGAAGACAAACAGAGGTGTAGGGAAGGGAGGGGGTTTGAGCTCATGGAAAAACGGAGAAAACAAGGAAAGCACAGCAAGCTTGTGCAATTGGCATATCTGTCACAAATGACAGAGCTCGTGCTGATTCATTATGGAAAACAGAACACCCCTCAGCCCCTTCCTCTTCAAGTAAAGATGCCAGGTCTTAGAGTTTGTTGCTCTTCCCTACCTGCATCCCTTTCACAAACCCACGCATATAAAAAAAATGAAGAAAATGCGAATCCACTTCCCGACGCCAGGCAATGGCATTTGGTCTGTGTGTTTAAGTGGATGCCCCTGTGTGTGTGTTCATGCATGTCTGATCATACATGTATAATATTTCATTGTCATTCGTGATAATAATGCCACAGTATGCATCTTTCTCTCCAGTTCTTGAACACAGACATTGCGAGCACTGAGCGTATTAAAACCAAGCACTTGAATGTCATACTTTGACCATACTGTTTTTGTTATTTCACTACCATTGTAAAAGATGACTGAAGCATCTTCCTGTCAGTCTATGAGATATATGCACTGTGCTTCTCGACAAATTCACCCAAATTTATTTGTGATGAAAATGAAGTCATGAAAGGGTGCAATGCAGCTTTTTTAAAAATATTAGGCTGCTACATATAAACAGATTCCAGAAAACTGGCAGACTGCAGCTGAAACTGGCTGCCTTTCAATGAGACTTTGACTCCAAAGCCCCCATCGTCCTTACAGTGACATATTTCTTTCCTTACGGCTACCATTAAACAAACACAAACATCCGAGTATCTGTGAGGAAGAATCAAATTGGGAGTATCACGTGCAAATTTACTGGAATGGCAGCTATGCCATGCAGCCAACTTGGCAAGCAGCATACTGGGACCTCTTTGGGACCCAGACATAAGCACTTTTTGAGGTTATGTACAGTAATAACCACAGACTCCTTACAAACATTTACTTATGTCCAATCTAATCTCATTTAAGCATACAGTATTTGTAAACAACTTCATAAGGCCAAAAAGGCCAAACTTGGCTCATATTACATTTACATTTTCTTCGTCATTCTTCTTCCCCATCTTACTTTCCAGCCAATGACAACTATTACAAATACTACAGCACTTTCGAAAATGCTTCTGAAAAATCATGTCTTACGTGGGTAGCCTCAACCTCATAATATTCACTCTGTAACATCTGTTAATGTGTAACCACATTAGTGTGCTCTTTCAACACGAAAAGAATCAATGGTAATATTATTATATTACAATTATAATTATAAGTGCCTATTTTTTTTTTTTTTTTTACTAGTCAGACTACAACTTCTTGTTGCAGGATTCTGCTGTGATAGGTTCAATGGGTGTTCAGTCCTGCAAAATGCTTCCAAACTATGAAACATCGCTGCACTTCAGCTGACTGCTATGTCTGTCACAGGACAGGGCTGGGCGGTAAGCTGAAAACTGACCAACTTTACAGGCCGATGCAATTTGGCTAATGTCGGTGACTTCAGTAATTACTGATTTATATTCCTTCAGTTTTAAAGTCATATCCGTAACCTCAGTGCAACAGCAAATGGATTTCCGAATCTGCATCTTAACCTAAATACATTAGCTAATTGCAACCACCCTTCTCGGGTTAGCCTACTGAGTGCACCTGGTGTTGCTATAACTCCATGATTCCTGCACATGGAATTCAGCGAACTAGAGAAAACAAGAATGGATGGGAATGAAAATGCCTCTGATTAATTTTTTTTTTTTTTTTGCGTCCAAGCAGCACACTACCTCTAGTTTTGACACACTTTGGTTTTATACCACATGACCAAGAGAAGAGAGAGGTAATATGCATGCATTGTGACAAAATTGTGGTAACTTCAAAAGGAAATACCAGCAATTTATTTCCCATTTAAAACACTACTATGTAATTGCAAGGATCAAAAGGCCAAAAAGCAATAGACAGACGCCGATAACCATGCTCCTAGCAGCTCTGATGGCACGAGAAAGCAACAGCTCATCACTGAGCCTTTCTAGCTGGAACTTTGTACACCCACAAACTCTCATCGGTGAAGTGAAATAAGAGACACCAAAACATACCACATCACAAAGAATATGGCTCCCTTGTCTACAGGCAAATAGAGTTCAAGAAATTGTTTATTGTCTTGACAAGAGATACAATATTCCTTCAATGAGGCATTTCTCTCAAACAGCTTTTCCACATCTGTATTACAAATGCCATGAAAAAACTTACTGCAGTTCAGAAGAAATTGTATTTTACAACAACGAGTGATTTGTTGGCAAGCCAAACCATGGGTCCGTATATGAGTTTAACCCTGCACTACACTGATGCCAAGGGCATGTTAAGCTTGCAGTGTACTTCCTGGAGGACCACACAGCTTCAGTCATGTGATGGGGATCCAGGCAATTTATGACACAACGTCCTCAAGCAGTAGCAGGGACCAGGTTCCACAAGACAAGGAAGCTGGCCCCTACGTGGCAAGGCACCGATGTCCTCGAATCAATAAGCAAGGCTTTCTGCCCACTCATGGAGGTCACAGATGCACTCTCAGGTGAAGGCTATGTCAGTGTGTCATTTGTAAAGTCCATCCTTGTCTCTTGTCTTGGCAATGGAGGAAGGGGACACAGACCTCAGCAAGGCTAAAATTTGAGACTACCTGAAGGAGACATATGCAAACCCTGGTACAGACAAGCTGCTGGATGCCAAATTCAAGATGAAGTACACCGGGGCAGACAACATCCATACAATGAAAGCCAAAGTGAAAACAGTAATGGAGACAGTGTCCCTCTTGGAGACACACGCAGAGATCCAAAATTAGTCATTTGAATTAAACTGTTTTAATTCAAATTACTTTTTAACTGGTGACTAAACAAGGCCACATTGGTTCCCTTGGCCTCTCTTTCACATTACCATTTAAGTTGTATTTGATTGTGTATTATTATCCATGTGTACAGGATCCCAGGTAACTAGTGGACCACAGGAGAAAAGTCCTAGGAAGTCTTTTCTTGTTTAGCTAACATATAATCCTATAACTTATTAGTTTGTGTATTTGTGGTCATGTTATGTTATGAAGGTTCTAGTGCCAAATCACTGACTTTTTCCCAAGAATTATCACTGCACTTATTATTCAGGTAAACAGTCCAATCACTGTTGTAAGTGGTTTTCCACAATGCCCAGCCCTGCCACCAAATGTACACACACATAATGTCAATAATGCAAAAGGAATTAACATAATTTTAATGAAACTGAATAATGGGAAGATTTGTGAAATTCTTAGAATAGTTACTAAAGCAGCTGAACATCTGTTGCATCAATTCAAAATAATTCATCATTCTCTACTCCCTCCCATCACAACAGCCATCTTATTTGATGAATATGCAGAAAAGCTCTTCATTGAATGCTTCAGTCCAGACCATGCTTGTTAGTGTGCCTTGATTCACAATGCCTTAAACATGACAGCACACCTCAGGGATGGATCAAGACACAATGGAATTGTCTGTAATAATGTTTCAGGCAAATCTCTATCCCTCAGACTACATTTTAATTTCTGAATGCACACCGCAGAGCATTTGTAATTGGGTGCGAGCTTCTGTACCCGCTGAAGCTGAAGAAGTCAAGCCTGTGTCACCTCAAATACTCACCTTTGCCCTACCTGTCAATCACCCACAGCTAGGGCTCAGGAGCCATACCAATCAGGCTCTTTCCATTAACATGAATTTGAAGTCCATTCCTTTACAATCGGAGTAATTTCATATTCAGTGCCATGCAGTATGGTCCCCTCTGCCAACGCCTTGCCCCACAGCGTTCAGTCTCTCAGCAGTTCAGTCATTGGGGCTGCACATCACAGATGCAACAGCACACACAATACACCTTTACTGCCTTACACTCAGTCCAAAGGGCCACTAAGACTTCACAGGCTTTGAAAAATTGTCCTCAACTCATTAACGAGTTATCAAGGTGCCATTCATTTTTGTTTGTTTTCTGAAAACAACCTATTTTTCTTTTTAAATCCTGAGGCAGCAATATTGGACAGGAGTGTGTGTCTTCAAAGTGCTCAATGCCAATTCTTAAACTGTCATCTTGAGGGAAAGAAAGATCGGATGATGCACAAAGGCCACCAATCCATTGTTCTTCAACCTTCTACCCCTCCTTAGCTTCACAGAATGTCCCCAAAACAACATTTTCTCAAGTTCACAAACTGCTGCATAAACAAAAAATACACTAAGAAAATGCTCAGAGTGCAAAAACTATGAGTCTCCACTCAAAGGCTTGCCTAAATAACAATGTCAGCGGAAAAGAGAGCAAGAAACACAAGCCTCTCTGGAGCCACTGAGCAACAGCAGAAACAGCAATAAACCATGCTTTTGGTATCATTATTAACTGCTACCAATTCTCCCTCACTGTTCTCTTTTAAAATTCATCAGCCTCTAATTTAAAAATGCAGCATAATTAATTTAAGTAGAAAAAATGGCATTTCTAGATTAGTAAATATTCAGCCCTCATTGGGAGACCAGATAAAAGGCTGTGACCAACTGAGTTTTCTTATAATACTTCAGGCCGGAACATAAACCAACAATTTTATCCTTCAATTTCCAGGTACTTTTGCCAGAGTCAACCACCAGTGTACATTATATCAAACAGAGTACAAAACTCCTACGTGAGCCATTCACAAATCAGAGCTGTACATTAACTGAGCCTTTTCATATTCAAACCAATTTTTCATGGTCGACTAACATTATCAGACCCTCGCCTGGGAAACACTCGGGAATTATCCAATGGTGTCTAAATTCAACGCCTCAGCTGCAGTTAAGCAGTCCTGGCGTTGCAAGTTCCAGCCATGTGTCATTTCAGATTAGCTAACCAAAACTGTCACACAGCACTTGAGTTGGAACCATCTTCTTAAGGTGTGAAAAGCACACTGCATGATTAGCTCACATGTGGAGCATTCATTCAAATGCAAAGATGACGAGATTTCACACAGAATCAGTAAACATTCGCCGTATCGTCAATGCAGCTGTGCAAATGCATTTCAGACCATTTCTGTATGTGACATAGGATAACTTCAGTTCGTGGTACAGTTATGTTTTGCCATATCTGAACCCCTTCAAATGTGAGGCTATCTAGATAGCCAGCTACAAGTAACTTCTATTTTAGCAGTAGGAAACAGAGGCACCGTAACACGGTGACTTTCAAACCTAAAGCAAGCTATCTTGTAAGTGAATGTCATGATTATGTATTGTATTGTTAAGCGTATGGAGGAAAGAAAACAACAGCACAAGCGGGAGTTACACATCTACATGGCTAATTAAGTTATTTTGTGTTACTACCGAGCAAACCAGCTGGACATTTACTGCAACTGCAGCAAGCAAGCAGGCTAGCTGCGTTAGTTCTAAATAACTATTAAGGCAATCCAGAGTATTTGCACGCGCTCTTCAAAATATGACAATGAAAATAATGACAAAAAGTTAACAAACAATCGACACGGTCATGAGAAATGACAGAACTTACCTGACTACAAGCGAGTGAGTTTCCTAAAGTTAGCTATCTAGCGTGAGGTAGTCTCCCAACACGATGATATCTAGGTAGCTAGCGCGACAATTTTTTATTTCTAAATAATTAGTTAGGCGGACAGCCATTGAAGAAGTTCATTATGGACAAATTTAACTATAACTATACCTGCATTTGACCACTGAGTAGCAGTAATATGTTGGTCCTTTTATGTTGCACGTACATTCGTATTCGTGGAAGATCGATGTTGCCAGGCGCGTTTTCAAAAATCTACATGACGTCATCCACAAACGTTCACACCTCACAAAAACGTCTGTGAAACCCATTTTGTTGTATGTAAGGGGAAGTTTTTTTTATTATTATTGGTAACATTCGTTTAGAAAGGACGTTCATCACCACAGACAAATATTCAAATGTATACTTACACGTTGAAACGCCTTCCGTGCGCTGATTGAGTAGGCCCAGTTTTGATGACAGTTGTTAGAACAGAAGCACATCTCAGTTTAGATGACAGTTTTCATCAAATGTGTTGCCAGACATAACACATGGCTGGAAAACGAAGCTATGAAGAGATTCAAAACTCGGCAGGAGATTTTTTACCACAGGCAAAATCAGATGGAAATAAGACGTATACAATATACTATTAAGTGTTGACACACTATACAGAAGGCCAGCCGCAAAACAGAGCTACTGCATAAGGTAAATTCTGATAGAGCTGGCTTTGTTAGTGATTTTAATCTTTATTCTGGACATATCTGTTGGTAAACATTTGCATATTATTAATTTAACAAACGTCTTTAAAAAAAAAACCCTTTCAAATAACATTTTTTTGTAATTATTCACAAAATGTCATTCAAACACTATTGTCTAAATAGCAATATGCTTATAAATCTTCCAAATGATATTGCTATATATGTTTATTATATTCAGTGGTGGAAATGGAATTAATTATCTGGGGAACTCAGCTGTGGAAGCCTAGGGGTATGCGCCCCTCAATGAAAAAATCTGTAAAATTAATCTAAATGCTGCATTCTGTTGAGTCTTTAATCATGAATTTGGAACTATTTAATCATAAATGTGGCAACAAATTAAGATTGGTTTGTTGCTACATTTTTAAATATGATTCATCTCAGAAAAAACTAATGAACTAAAATAAAGAAAGAAAGAAAAAACTAAAATAAAGAAAGAAAAAATTGATATGTTTGGGGAAGAGACTCATGTTAATTGGACATAGGAAATGGGAGTGCAAGGAGACTTGAGTTTGCTAGGTGGGTGTTTGGGCATGGAAGTTATTAAGCATGTGTAAGGTTTGATTATTCATTGCTGTCATGGACATAAACAGGGACACTGCATGCAAGCTCAAACTTATAACTTTACTTTGTTTTCCTTTGTATGCCATATCTGCATGAATACTTGTAGCAGCAAACCTGTTAGTAAAGATTCACACAAAATGAGGTTTGCTATACACCCAAACAATTCTTAGTTTAAAGCGCACAAATATGTGCTCTAAGCTGTTTTCGAACAAATTAGCCTTTGAACTAACTCTCTGCTCTGTGCCACTTAAAGCTCCTTTTTCTTGTAGAGCTCACACACAGTCATGTTATCCATGTTCCACTTAAACCATATGTAGCTGCTTGCAAAAGCTGATAAAAGATAATCATTTAAACATCATTAAAGAAGGACTCTGGGCATTTTAAATTTAATTCATAAGCTTTCATGTGTACCAGCTCTTATATATTGATAACTCATTATTTTACACCATGGTCTGTAAGCCAAGAACTTGGTGGTCCTGCTTCAATCAATTGTCTAAAGATTGCCTTTATGCCAATTAGTGCTTTTCATGAGAATGAACAGAAAAATGCAACATCCTGAATACATACCTCTACAGTCATGTAAGGGTACCAAGAATAATGTTAACTAACAATTTGTGTCAAAGTAAGTTTTGGGCATGGTGACTGTATCATTGTTCAGAACTCCCTCAAAACTGGAATGAAACTAGATGGTAGTGACCTACTGAAAGACCCTATGTCTACACTTTTTGTTTAGCAACAAATATGACCTAAAAATAAACATGAAATATTGATGTTACAATAATCTTCTTTCTTAAGTTTGTGGAAGCTGCCTTTCTGCTTCCTTGGGGGTTTTCTTGGGCATAGGGAGGCCGGTGGGAGACATATGGCTCTTACATGATTGGCTGTTAAAAGAGTGCATACATTTTCCATTTAAGTTGTAGTAACATGCACCAAAGGTCATTATTGTCAGTGAGGGGGCATGCGTAACAGGCATGCTAGTGTACTGGACTTCTACACAGTGGATCTCAGGCATTGACAATGCACAGCCAATCAGCTGAATGTGCAACGTTTCCTTTCATTGAGGGTGGAGGATCAGACAGGAAATTGATTGCTGCACACATGGTGCTGATGATAAGAAAAATGTTGACACCTTTATTCTATCTCCACATACTAATTTGTGGTCTCCTGCTCTTTGGTGCTGTATGCCTCCCAGGTCGGCTTGCTCACACGATGTTTTGTTTTTTTCTGGCTCCCCAGCATTTTGGTGTGCAGGCGGGGACCCCTTTACAAATTACCTCTACAACAACAAGTTCTAACTTTGAATAAAGCCCTTGAAACAGTGGCACAGTATGAAAGGGACAGAAACAAGCTAAACATGCATCATGTGGATAATAAGCTCATTTTCACCCACCCATGAGCTAGCAAATTGCACAATGTTCATTCCTCCTAATGAAGCAATTAAACTGACTCCCTGCACATTATCATTTTTATCAGCATCCACCCTGTTATTATGAGGTGAATATTGCTTCAGCTGCCCACTGCGAAACACGATCGTTCATGTTGTCACAATGGTTGCAATTTCACCAAAAATAGATAAACAATGTTATGAGTTTGTTTTTCTATATGAGGCACTATGCTTGTTGCTCTTTCCTCGGTTTGTCTGTGTCCAGTCACAGGCATCAGTTGTGCGTAACTCCCACTATCCAAATGGCATCAATACAGGGGCGTAGTCCAGCTGTTGTCCACAATAAAAGGCCATGCATCAGTGGCGTGGAACAGAGAAATGTGTTGCCATAGTTTTGTTAGTTGTGTGCATATGCTGGCAATGGGTGTACGCAGATAAATGAGTCTTCTTCTGTATGCCTTGTGTGCAGCTGTGGGTTTCTGTGAGACTCCCCACATATTCAGAGCATTCTATGTCCCTGTGTGCTTTCTTCCCATAGCTGCATATCTGAGTTACTGAATCCTCTGCATGTCCATGGATGATTATTCACTCAGTCTGAATTAAGTGCAGTTGATAATGGTAAGGAATGTTGCATACAGAAACTTATGACACTCACATTACTACCCTTGCTCCATTGACCTGTCATACCACCCCTCCTCCTCCCCCCACCCCCACCACACACACACACACACACATGCATTCACAAATTATATAACATCACACATTTGAAAAGATGAAAATGCAGTTATGTATATTCATGTCCTGCAGTTCTTTATTGTGAACCAAATGTTGTAGTTAGGATGGAAAATGTCCATGATAAAAGATAATCACAGCAATCTGTGCATTTGGCATGTCCTGAACCTTTGGGAATGTGTGCGGCAGCTCTTTCTGATTACCAAATAGCCTCTTAAAGCTTTATTCAGATATGTTCATCTCACATTTCAGTAGGTGTTCGCTTTACACATATGTTATTTTGAATTAAAAAAGTGTCATTTTATCATATACAAGTATTAGTATTTATCTGGGCTGCTTGAGTATATTTATGTTTTATATTAATTTTTCCTTTGCACTTTCATTGTTTTAATTGAAAAGCCACATAGAGTAAATTGGTTTAATCAATAAACAAAGTGTCAGTAAAGTTGCATCAAAGAGTCCCACGCTGAATCTTCCTGGCACAAAGACAACTAAAATCATGCAATGAGTTAAAAGTGCAAAATTTTTTTGTCAACTTTTCACCTGATGAGCAATATCAACAAAATAATAATGAGGGATATGACACAGGGAAATTCAAATGCATGCTATTATGAAATCAAGCCTAACATGCAGAAGTATTTGTTGAATCATTCTTTATCAGTAAAAAGTGACTTCCCTAACTCATAGATTATTTAGTTAATGGTAAAGAATAATTATCTGTTATTACCTGATACCTCTGATATATAGGCATATCATACTGGTAAATGCATGCTAAATATCTAAAGAAACAAAGAACTTTCCAAAAGTCAGGTTACTCACTCCACTTTCACTTCATCAGCTGCACTTCAGCATTTTAATTCTAGGTTTACACAGCATCAAACAATTATAGCTTTCCCACAGTACAGTACATAATCCAATGTGACATTGACGTATCAGCTGGGAGTCTGGGATCCATCATGTGAGACCAGCTGCTTTTCTGGACTGTTGGGAAATTTGTGAGGCAGAGCAATGACAATCCTGCAACAGTCCAGTCACTCGTATCTGCTGGAAACTGGGATCAACCTTGTCGGAGGATCTCTTTCAATCTATGACTAAACAAAATATGAAGTACGTGCTGGCGTTACAACTAAGCATGCTTTGTACATCCTGTTCCATCATCTCTGCCAAAACTATCAAACAACACCCCCCTTCCATAATGAGAAAGAAGCCCCCACATCCCTGGATGTTACAATCACAAACATAAACACTCCGGATAATTAGAGAATGATACCCCTAAATACCCACCACTAAAGCTTTGGTTAAAAGCTATAGGTTGAAGTTCTGTTGTCAGAAATGTTCTTTAATTGAGATCACAACCACAGCAGCATCCGTGTCCACATATGAGAAGCATAGCAAAGCAAAGAACAAGCATTAAACAACTAATATACATTTTTGAGACTCACTGGATGTAAACCTTGACCTAGCTTACAAGACGGTTAATTTTAGTTACAGGTAATTTCTGTGACCAAGGTTGCCTATATGCAGATATGCTTGTTTACCGTGGGCAAGATCTACGTCCAATGGATAACTGATGGGACTTGCCCACTATTTCAATGACCTTTTTTGGTGGAAACGCACAATCAGTGACCTAGGATGGATAGGCAAAGAGAAATTAATAACTCTGTAAGGTCTCCCTATGGGGTCCCCAGAGTATGGAGAGAGGGAGGACTTCCTGTCCTACATTTCTGAGCCTATATGAGGCAGAACATTTCAAAATCACAGCCCAGTAGTAAAATTTAACTTCTGCATAATTCTACTTTTTTTGTTGTTTGAATTTTTTATGGCAATATGAACTACCAAGACGGGACACTTCACTGTGGTAGGAATTGCCTAGAACAGGAATGGTCCCAGTAAGTTAAGTGAAATACATTTCACCATTACCCCTATCTTTGCAGAAGTCTTACTGAATTTATTGACTTTAACAGTGAGCAGGATGGGTTTGGCACTCTCTTTGAGCCCACTCTTTTCTGCTATTTTCACAGCCTCCTTGGATTTGATGTCAAGGTGCAAGCAATGCATTATATTTTTGGGACCACCCAAGGCAACAATCTGATGTCTTGTCCACCAAATCCCCAAACGGCTATGAGAAATGGCTTTGAAGCTGAGGCAGATAATACAGAACAAGGGAAACAAAGCAAAGGCCATAACACACAGTGTAACTTGTTCAGGGACAGACATTCACTGCATAAAGCAACCTTATCCATTCATGAGATAAGATCACAAAATAAGGACTGTGGAAATTTAAAATATGTGCATGCAGACCTCTGGAATCTCAAAATAGTTTAAAAGCTTCTTGTGTTGAGCTCCAGAGAAAACAGGTCAAAAACATTCAATCCACAGGAACAATGGAAAAAACACAAAAACAAACAAATGACGAGACTTTCAGCTGGAATGAAAAGGACAAAAATTCCCATTATAGTGCATGCATATTTATAAATTAATTTCTATAACCTAATTTCACAGTCAGTCACAGATAAGGAATTAAAAGCACAAAATTACGTCAATGCACCAGCACAACTTGTGACCTTCATAAGGGTGGTTTGAATGCTTACCAAAAAAGTTGGTGGCCTGACTATCTAAAGTGTTCACTTACTTCAGGAGAAACTGTTACTTGTGCATATGGATGGATCAATTAAACCACCTCACCCCCTTACCACCTTGAACCAAATTCAAAGTTGTTATAAAAAGTTGTCGTGGTTTAATCATTGCCTCACTTTAAAGGATGAAACTGACCAAAAAAATGTTTTTCCTCTTTTTTTTCAATGCCTTAGGATACCTGTCAAAAATCTGAGCTTGGTATAAAAACACGATTAGGTATGGGAAAAAAATCAGCATTTAATGTCTTTCCTAACTCTCAAGGCTGAGGGAAATCTGAAGACCAACTTTACCAGAGAGTGCATTGGTATACAAATGTATTTGAAAATAATTAGGCTTTGTACAATAACATTATTGTGCAAAGATTTACAATCTACATTGTGTAATACTGAATTTCGCTAGCCTTAGTAAGAAACATGAGTAACAGAGACATTGATCCCGGTCCAATTCAAAAGGACGCTCCTTCAAAACAAGGTCCATATGTTCAGACAACTGTGCCAGACATCTGTCTCCCTAAGCGTTCGTACACATCCGTGATGCTATTTTGTTTTCAGCTGGCCCAAGGCAACAAGAGCCCGCATCTATGAATACAGTCTGTAAATTACACATCCCACTCCTCCTGAACAGAGATGTCACCTCCCTTGACGTCGGTCAGTAGTTTTGTGCCACTCATAAAACAATATGTGTGCATACAGCTCGGGAACAAGTGTAGAAATAGAGAGAAAATGTAAATGAAAAATGACAGCATACGTGACAGAACCCCAGATTTGGTGCGTAAATTATGCTACATGCAATTTAATCTAGCTGTATTGTGACTTGCTGTCATGTAGGATGGACAACTGCATCAGGGCTGTGTGTGTATTAAATTGCTAAGTGTGCAGGAAGTGGTGGTATTCTATACAGAATTCCATATGGAATTTAATACGCATTTGCATTACAACCTCATTTACCCAACCTGTGCTTTCATAATTACTCCAACAGTGTGACTGTATTAAAATTCATATTTCCAAATTATATTCAGTTTGGTGGATTTAGCCCTTTCCTCCCACACCCTTCTGCTCATGTTAAATAATTAAGATTGCATGCTGCACTTAGTTGAATTGCTTTATTTGCAGGCAGTGGAAACAAACCAGCAGCTTTATGCACTCTAGAGAAATGAGGCCAAACAATAAAGAAACAGCAGTGATGATGCTGAACATCAGTTAGAATATGAATCCCCTCTTCACTCCCACTCATAATTACAGACATTTCACTAAATGCAAAAAGGTCACACGTTTCAGAGAAAAACAAAAGCACACACTGCTGGTTGCCTCTCACATCCATTCTGTGACAGTCATTCCATTTTTACCCAAATTATTTTCTGTCTTGTTCATTCAGTGTTACTTTTAAATTACTTTTCTTGAACTGAAAAAGAAGCATACCTGGGATAAAGCAATAAATATGAAACCAGCAAAAGCACAGAAGAGAAAAATAAATAATACAAAACTTTTACACCACAGCCCTCAATGAAAACATTTCAGCGGTACCGTGACTTGTCCATCAGGAGGACTACAGCCCCATCTCTTTGCAGTCCACGCACAAAGTGTTTCTTCACCAGTGCACGAGGGATTCCTGGAGGATGGAGCATCCTGCTCTCACTCTTCCACTACCTTCTCCTCCTACTGATTCCAGCTGAGAGATCTACATAGCAGCCACACATACTGTGGAGATATTGGCACTGTCGGGTTGTCCAGCCAGTTTCACAAATCAGATACCCTTCATTGGTTCTGCTATGACTGGAAGATAGACACTCAGTCTCTCTCTCTCTTTCTATCTCTCTCTCTCTCTTACACACACACACACACGCATACACACACACACACACACACTGATTCAAGGCTTCACAGTCTTGCACAAAAATACAAGAGGCAGCAAATTAGACGACACCCAGTTACAAACAGCATATCATCAGCAAAGATAGACTGTCTACCTGACTGACTTCACAGTAATTCCTGTATGACAATAAATGCAAAATGAACCAGTACCTTATTGTAGAGCAGGAGAGAGCCAGAAAAGTCCTTTGTGTCAGTGCAGACTCAAATCCTCTCTCCACCATGACACAGGCAAAAGCAATTCCAGAAATAAGGAAATGTTTGCAGAATACACACATGCGTGCACACACACACACACACACACACACACACACACACACACACACACAGACAAATATATTACATGACTGCTTTTATAAAGAGAATGTGTGTATCTTCAGAACTGGGAAGGCCATGTCCGTCCTTTGAAATAAGACCGTGCTCTTAAGTCAGTAGTCCTGCAATGGCTTTCCATGCTGTGATCAGATGATATTGGCAGAGTTGAAATGTTTTGATTAATGTTCAGTGGTCATTATCAGATACAACAAGCTCTCTCTGTCAATGAAACGCTGCTACATTCAAGACTTTCAGATCCAAAATTGTTTGGAAGTATTCCACATTTTTTAGAGTAGGTTGCAGACATTAGCAGTGCCATGCACATCCAAAGAAAAACATAACCTAATAAAAAAGGGAATGACTCTTTCATTGTGCTGTTGTGTTGTTTTGGATCATTTGTTTTTTAGACTCTTTTTAAGACACTGCTTCATTTCCTTGCTAAAATGTTGTCCCCAAAACAATGAGTTGTACAAAGGTTTTCACAAAGCTGTTCCACAAAAATTTGTGTATCTGTTTTGTTTAAGAGAAGCATCAAAAAAAGCGTAGCATTGTCTTTTATTCAGATCGGTTCTCTGTAGGGGTCCATGCTTTAAACATCCCTGAGGCCAGAGTTTCTAAAAATGCAAGAATCGGGAAGGAACCAGTCCCATGCATCTCTCCTGCTCTTATCTGCATCGCTTAAAAAGGTCTGCAGAAAGCCTTGCAGGTTTCTCTTGTGTATTTTCCAAAGCAGGAATCCCCTGATTTTTTGAGACTGTTGGTCTTGTCCAATTATATTCTTCATGCCTTTAATTTGCTGTTTGAAAAAGGCTTTGACACTTGTCTTCAGAGTTTGTGCATGTCCTGCTCTTGCACTGATCTGGGATTCCAGGGTGGCATTTGTGCAGCAGAGCAGAGTTACAGCATTTTAAAAGAATGTGCCCTTAGTGTTCCTGCAGAGGATCTTTTTGAAAGCCCTGCGAAAGTCCTTATTGAAGATGGTGTAGATGACAGGGTTCAGGCAGCTGTTACAGTAGCCAATCCAGAAGAAGAACTTAAAGAGTGGCTCTGGGAGGCTGCAGACGTCCGGACACACAGCCTGCAGGCTGTAGGAGAAGAAAAAGGGGAACCAGCAGATTACAAACACCCCGATCACCACCGCCAACACAAAGGTGAATCGCTTCTCTCGATTCACCATGGCCTTCCGCCGGGCTGTGTTGGGCGTGCCCTCTGGCTTAGCCTTCCGCCCTATTAAGATTGCCCCCTTTGATGTAGCAAGCATGTCTCTGTACTTCTGCACAGAGGCAGGGGAGGTTGGAAGGCCACCACCTGGCGACCCAGCAATGCTAGAAGTCCCATGGCCACCTGGCCCTCCCCCTTCTGTGTCCGACCCTGAGCTGGAGCTGTCACCGTTGTTATTGTCTGCCTTCTTCCCCAGGCTCTTCGTCTTCTTGCCATCCTTGCGTTTAGGGGTTAAATCAGTGTGTTGAGCTGACGAGGGAGAAGCCGACAGTGAGGGGGACAGGCCTTCCGGTGAGGCGGGAGTGGTGGGAGTTGGGGCTGGGGATGGAGAGGGGGGCTGCAACAGGTTGTGGGGATTGGTAGAATTCCTGGTTTGCCGTGAGCATGGAGAGGGGGGCACAGCAAGATTGGGGGGCCTGGGGGTACAGCTTTTCTTAGGGGGGGCCGGGCTGCTTTCTCCACCTCCGTTCTGCTGGGCTTGAGCACGGGCTTTCTGTGGGGTGGCGGCAGCGGCTGCGCCCTCCTTCCTGGGCTCCCCCGGGGGGCAGCGAGTGCGTTGCTTGGCGATCTGGTAAATGCGTATGTACACCAGAATCATGATAAGGCAGGGGGCGAAGAAGGAGCCGATGGTGGAGTAGAGGATGTACCAGCGCTCGTCGTTGAGCTGGCACTGAGGATCGCCCTCACCGTCCACCGAGCTCTTGCTCTTGTTCATGGACAGCAGCGGCGGGAAGGAGATGACGGCGGCGATGAGCCACACCACGAGGATGGCGGTCTTGATCCGCCTGGGCGTGCGCTTGGGCCCATAGGTTACCGCCCGGGATATGGACATGTAGCGGTCCAGGCTGATGGCGCACAGGTGCACAATGGAGGAGGTGCAGAAGAGCACGTCCAGCGCCAAGTAGATCTCGCACCACACCGAGCGGAAGTACCAGTAGCCCATCAGCTCGTTGGCCAGGGAGAAGGGGATGATGAGGGTGGCCACCAGGATGTCTGCCGCAGCCAGGGAGACCAGGAAGAGGTTCTGTGGCCCTCGGAGGGAGCGGCTGGTCAGCACGGCGATGATGACCAGGATGTTGCCGACGATGGTGATGAGGACCATGAGGGTGATGGCGGTGGCGAAGGCGGCAGTGGCCTCAGGGGAGTAGGGGGCCAGCTTCAGCATGCTCTGGTTGCAGGTGGGAGACGCACTGATGGTGCCCACGCTGACACTGCTGTTCCTGCTGCCCAGCCCTGAGCCCACCAAGCAAGCACTGTCCCGACTCGCCGACATGATGAGACTGTGTGACAGGCAGTGACGGAGCTATTCTATATATCAATGCAGAGTACTCAAACTACAAGTGCACAATTTTGACAATGCACAATGGCTGTTTTATCCAATTTAGCCCTTTGAGATACTTGCCTCCGGTTTAAAACAAAACAAAAACAAATCAAACTATATGAAAAGATAACGGTATGGGCTTAGTTCACAGCAGTTGTTTTAGCGGTCACTCACCCTCTCACTGTCAAGATTATAAATAGAATGCTTGTCTAAACTTTCCTCTCAAATTTCGGGTAAATTCCAGGTTATGGTCTCTCATTGTCGCAAATGCGTCCCGAATCCCTTTTTGTTTTAAGTCTATCCAAGATGTGAAGGCGCACTAAAAATCAACCGCATCTCGTTATGCTGCCCTGTTGGTTAAATGAAGAATGATTATATTTTGGCTGTTCTGGCGAAATCGAATCTGCTAATAAAGTAGTGCAAACTGCATGTGCGTTCCACGGCGTTATGTACCAAACTTACCTAGCAGGCACATACATGTGTTTCTAAATTACTGCAAACACCGTATACTGAAACCACATTTATACATTAATGTCCTCTGTTTGACAGATATATTAATAGTTTTTTTTTTCAGCAAGCTTGTTTGAAAAGTCTTACATTTTTTTCTCTAGTACATGTTCCTGGCCAATCCATGCTCTGTTTTACAACACTATCGGATATTTTTTCCGTTCTTACGTTCTAGGGAGTCACCACAAGTCGCTGATAAAGACAAGAGATGGGCACGGATCTATATACATTGCAATTTTTATTTTATCCGGATTGAAGAATTAGGATGGATAAGAAAATATTGAAGTATAACAATATAGCCCCCTTGGACCGCGACAGTTTTGAATACCATTCCCCATAAGGTTTTGACTCCTACCCTTTCACATCGAGGCAGCGTGCCAATCTGAATTCCTCACTTCACGTACAACTAAAAAAAGGAAAAACTTAGCCACCAGTTAAAGCTCAAAAAACGATGAAAATAAATAGATTTAGGCAAGTGACAAATGTGTCATCGTTAGAATAAAATGCTCTTCGACTGTTGCGGAAAGCAGCAACAGAATGTAAAAACCAGTCCACTTTTGCTCATAAAAAGAGATATTCAGCACTTCCATTGTTGTAAGATGTCATTTTCCAGGGTATTCACCAGTGGTACTTGCTTGAGAGTTTCAAACGCATAGTAATTTGATGTTTGCTGAATTAAATTGGTGGGTACCTCCAAGGACCCCTATCGAGTCCCGCTGGTTTCATCGTTTTCCCAGTTCGCGTCCCGCTCTGTGCCAGTCGCTCTCTGCGCGTTTCAGTGCTTGTGCGCTCTTCCCTCCGCATCGGACCACCAGCTCAGTGCAGTATAGCGCGCGGGTCCCGGGCCAGCTAAATATCAGTGCGTATCCCCTCCTTGCTCCTACAACTAGAATGATGTCAGGACAGGCGTCACAGAGCGAATAGCCTCTCCTCCTACTTTCACTGTCTGATACATTTGGAAAGCTCATGAAACCCAAACGCTTCCAGTGGAATGCAACGTAGCGTTTGTTTGTATTTGCTTATGGTAAGCTCTATCAGGAGGGAATGCAACGCAATGATATGCTGCTTAATTGATAGATTGATTGACAAATGAGAACACGACACGGTCTCGCCAATAACCGTCAAATTATTCATTTTCACTCAGGTAGTGGCTCAGTATGACTGAAACCGCTTCTATAACATATTGCACTGGCTATCAACTGATGTTTGTATACATAAATGCATTCAGGAATTATACTCATCACCATCATATTATTCATCATCATCTTGTTTATTAAACAAAAATGACCCTGATTAAATTCTCTACAATGATTCACAAGGCTTCAGGAAACCTACTGTGGCAAGCCAGGCGCAGAAAGACGTATTTTATGAAAGTCATTATAAAAGTGTGACCAGCATTACAACCCACTAACACTTTGTCGTGATGTAATTTAATGCATTCTTACACGGCCTAGCAATTCACGACCCGACGAAATTGATCTTTCTCTTCCGCTGAAAAAATAGCGTGTATAGACGGCTAATGCTCAATCAACCAAAAGTACGTCCACCCCACAGTAATTGAACGTCGTGTGAAAATGTGTTGTCATAAATGGCAGGGGAGAATGCATTAAGGATTTATAATGGTAGGTAAAGGTTCACCATTATCTTTTACTCACGCTTCATGCAGTGTTAATGTACCAGTCAAGGCCAAGCGTAAGGGGAGGCATTGCATGGCAATAAATTCTAAGCTTACGTTCAAAGTATAGACTCTTTTGAAAATATACTGAGAGCTGTAATGAAACACAATTTACAAACACTACAAAAATGAATATGAAACAGCAGAATGTTTCAAAAAGGGCAAATGTTACATTACTGATGTTAAACAGATACTTCAGCAACAGTACATATGTATTCAGTTAAAGCTCACATGAAGATAATGGAGAAGAACAAATGGATTGCTTCATGGAACCCATCACCAATGCCCCCTAAGACAGGCAGAGAGGTAATGAAATGGTATAAAGGAAAAAAGGAAAAATAGTGGTCTAAATAAAGCTTCAACATCAAAGAACAGCAGAAGTGACCCCAAGTATTTTAAGTGCAGCATTTGCAGACTGCGCTGGTGCAGCTGCTTCATATTATGGTATAGATAGCTTTACAGATTTGTCTAAAATTACTGGATGAACTTCAATGCCTGTATTTTTTCATTTTTATTGAATGCTTAGTGGTCATGTGATTCCAGAATTAGGCGAATTACGCCATCCTGGTATGTACACTGTGTACATTGTATACACACAGTGTACATACAATCCATTTAGACAGCCAGGTAATGGGGCAATACCTTGCCTGGGATTCAAACCCACAACCTCCAGTGTACTAACTCCTTAACCATCTGCAATATGCTGCACTATATTGCATATGATGTCACTGAATAGTGCATCAGAAGGTGGAGAAAGGACTAAACTCCAGCAGGTTTCCAGCACTGACAGTCAAATTGCCTCTAAATTGGTAAAATGCCCCAGCAGTTTTACAAGGCTTCTCTAGCTGCAGATGTTCACAGTAAAACATGAACCCATAAAGTCCCCATGGATATTTCTGGGAAAACATATAAAAATATTGTGGACAGAGAGAAAAAAACTCTTGTCTGAAGAAGAATAATCTGCTAATGATCTTCAGATAATCTTAACTGACACATTTTATTGCTTCTAATGAATTGGAATCAGATACCATACAGTGCAGGTGCATGGTGCAACTCTCTGCCCAAAGAGACTGCATAAATAGTATATAGTGCAGCACAAAAATCCTGCCACCACGTGGACAGCTTTAGATGCTGCGGCCTTATGTGCACTATAGAGTCTTGGCAAGGGACTTTCTGTAATGTACTCAAAACAGTGGCCTTTCATGATGTTTAAAGAAACATGTTGAATTGGTCCTTGAAAATAATTTCTTCATAAAATGTAAATAAATCGGTATTTAACTGTGAAATTCAGGTTTAGAAAACAGTTAATGTAAAAATGAAGCCACTCGTTCTGCTCTTTCCTCAAGTGCCCCACAAAAACACAGAGATGAACTCATGATTCACTTTCATCCCATCACCTTCCCCAGAATGTAAAAGAGCCACTGTTCTGCTCAGTGGGTGTGACTAAAAAGGAATGTTACCATGATGATTCTATTAGTCAGCTGCTGCAGATAGCACACAGATGCATCTTTATCACGGCTGAACCTGATGATGTACATTCAGGAACTTCCATTGTTGTGTATGTTTGTGTGCACATACTGTGGTTTGGTATAGCTGATACATATAAAAATGATCTCCCACAAAATAATTTTCACTGCCTTACTATCTCTTATATTTGTTCTTTCTCTCACTAAATTGTAATCTTTCTCCTCTCTAGTACCCTAGCACATTCATGAACTGCCCACCAGTCAAAAACACTATCCAGTATCTTATAGACCTAGGTTGTCTCCAGAATACATGTCCATCTGAATAATTCCTCCCAGTACTCCTCGATATTAGGCAGAACTGTTTAAAATTGGTTCTTAACTGGGATGTAATTTCAATATGAAATTAATTTCATCCGTGCAGTGTTCTTAAATTTATTTAATTTTGGATTTCTTATTTGAACTGTAATTAGTGTCATTCATTGTAATTTGTTCTGGGAAAGCAAGTCTGCTAAATTATTGTCAATATGAACATGAACATCCAGTCAGTATATACATGCACAGTTATACAGTATTTGAGGTTTGTGGCAGACAGTGTCCATGGGGCATTCTTTTTACAAACCATGCCTTTGTTGTAATGGGCAACAAAATACAATGATCACAGTTATTCACATAACAGGCTAATCTTAATTAGAGCCAGATTTGTTGTATATGCATCAACATTGTTATTCATCTTACCTTTGGTACAAGGAAGGCCTGAGACTATTCATATTCAATGTGACTTTCAACTCTTGTCCACACTCCAGTGTATACTAACAATGACTCTGACAAACATGCAAAAATACCATTCTTCTGTAACCAGGCAGCAGTCCTCTGGGGAACTGGACATAAACTGCCTCTAATGACTGATAAAGAAATGGACAATTACCATGTAAGTAGTCGGCTCAGGGAGACGGAAATACATGTATATAAATAAATGTATAAACTTGAAAGCTTCTACAGAGATAAAAGAGAGAGAGAGTAATAGGGCAGATGTACACTGACTGTTAATGGATAGGACCTCTGTACAATACAGTCCAGAAGGACATGTAGGTACCCATAGTTAATAAATACTGATGGGAAACTCTGCAAACTGGTACAGCTTTGATTGTGACATCCTACATGCTAATAACACCGCCTGTCTTTGTAAAGACACTTTGAGGACAAAGCAGAGCAATCAATCACTCACTGACACTTTCCAGAAACTCTAAAATAAAGTATTTCTGAAGACACATAACATGCCACGCCTTGGACTGTGTACATATGTCAGTGAACAATTTGTGTAGTGACATTACTGTGATGAAAGTATCCCTCTGTCATCTAAATCTCTTTGACAAACTGGTGTACAGAA
Source organism: Megalops cyprinoides (assembly GCF_013368585.1). NCBI lineage: Eukaryota > Metazoa > Chordata > Actinopteri > Elopiformes > Megalopidae > Megalops > Megalops cyprinoides. The sequence continues at coordinate 14,507,064 of NC_050586.1, forward strand.
ATATTTGACAGTAGTGTGACACAGTTCCGCTGACAAACTTGGTTTCTCTTGCTAGTGGGTGAAATAAATCTGACAAAAGCCTGAAAATGCCAGAACTCAGTATCAATACAGAAGTCAGCTCAGATGGCTCAGTGCTTCACATTACTCGGCTTTTCCCATCTCTAATGTGCTCTTGAACCCAGCTGGGCCCATAGCTGCATAGAGCGTGCCTATCGCAGAAGGAATAGGATTTGCTGTGAAGCTTTTGATGAACAGGCAGCAGCCTAGAGTAAACGCAAAACGGCAGTCAGGGACATAGTATCACAATCGCAGTGCCCAGTCTGGGTCCCCTGCAAGGCAGTATCGAACGGAAACCACGGTTGTCGAAGGATCTGTCACCCACCAGTTTAACATGTGATCAGAAAGTCACAGACAGTGGAGGTAAGGGAGGAAGAGGCCCCAGCGTCAAGGGAAGTCAAATGCGTTAGACCGAGTTGTGTGGGAAGGCGAACAAGTCCCTACTCATCCTAATGAACCTCTAGGTAAGTGTCTCGGGTCAAAAATGTACAAACAATGCCATCTAGTGGAGATTTGAGAGACATGTAAAGAAAAAACTAGTGGCATCCAATGTTTTGTAGGGTATGTTTTGTTGTTGTTGTTGTTGTTGTTATCGCTGTTTTTCGCTTGTTGACAAGTGTGCAGACTATTATTGGGTCACATTTAATCTCATTCATTTGTAGCAACACTAGTAGGGAGTGGTAGGGAGCCTGTATTAACCTGTAGTAACCCTGATAGAAGAAATCTCCTTTAAATGATTTTTCCATGCCTATATCCTCACCTGTAGTTACAATCACCAATCCAATGGTATTTCATGTGTTGATCATTGCCTGCAAAAGGAAGGTTTGTGACTCAGGTCGATGATCATAAACATTTCATTGTCAGATGGAGAGGTACTTGCGCTCTTGAAATTTATGGAACGCCGTCCAGTTTCCAGTCAGCTCACATTTATCTGCAGGGTTGGACCAAGTTACATGCTATCTACAACAATGGCAGTGGTGATATGAGCTGTGTGAAATCAATCCAGCAATTTAATTCAAGTTCTCTGGAGTCAGAATACCATTATATGATTTATGATCAAAACCTTTTGTTTTTTCCCCATCAGACACATTGGAATATGTTCTCTGCACATCATAAAAGTAGTTATAAATTAGTGAAGCAAATATCTGAGAGGGTCTATGCTATGAAATGGCCTGTATTACACAGGCCTGTAGAGCCCTTATGGAAAAGATGGTTAGTGTTGCCTCCATGTCCTCTGACAAAGTGATATGTATTTAAAGCTTTACTGCTTCACACTGGTGACAAGACCCATCAAAGAGATTTATCAGCTACATTAACTTACTAAATGGGCATACTCTACACAACAACTTCAATGAGGAGAACAAAGTAGTTCATTTGTGTACAGGCAATTATTCAATGTGCAGTGTTTAAGCACTCACTGTCATTTTTCAAGGGAAAAAGAGCTCAGTTGATTGTACCAGATCAGGTCCACCTGAATGCCAGCATTGGAATAATAACTTAAGGCTGACTTGACCTTGTGAATATCATTGGTGAAGAAGATCTGGTACTGATAGAGAATGGTGCATTGGAGTTAAGATACTGTACATCATTAAAATCAATGAGCAGAACAGTGGAATGATTTCTTCTTTTATAAAAAAAATCATGTGATGATAAATTTGGAAATGAAACTGATACAGAAGAACCCTGTTTTCAGACTTTTTCACACAAGTTTGTACTACAAGGCCTAGAGAAGTGTCTGCTCTTTTAAGTGTAGATGAAGCATTTATGCATGTTGGACTGTCCCCTTACAAAAAATGTGCAATGCATAACTGTTTCTGATGATCACCTGAGACACCTGAGATTTTGACCCTGTCTTCACAATGTACATTCTTTTTGATTGGCACAAACACCCTATAAGAAAAAAAAGAAGATGGAGAAGAAGACTGCGTATTGAAATGAAAGTCTTCAATTCAGTTGAAAAACAGGATCGCAGCACGCAAAAAACACAGACTTTGGGTTCAGCGGTGTCGGAGTGAACCCCGATCGTTCAAACTAATTCCCATATATACAATTTAGGTTGTTCTTGATATAAATGAACCGGACCTATCGCCTGTATGATAATGATGTCAGAGTGGTGGTTTTGAGTAAGCCAGGATACCATTGTTTGAGAAAGCTTGGATACCCCTTTGTCTGAGATAGTTCTTGATTGCCCACTCCCGGTCCCATTCTATAATTGTTTGCCATCTAGCTTTACCAAATTGTTAAGGTGTCGGCAGAGGTGTGGACCATCTTGTCAGGGTCTCTATGATCTCAAGCCCTTTGGGATGCCGCGGCTATTCATATTAGATCATGTGTGGTGGAATGCATATTCTGGGGCAGAATGCTGTAATTTCTTACAGCCCCCAGAGATACATCTGCAAGAATCATTAACAAATTGTTGTAAAATGTGCAGTTCCTCTTTCGAACCGGTCACCTTGAATGAGCAGATTATCCATGAGTGGGGTAAGAGACTGTTGTATGGGTAAGAATAGAACATACCTGGTAAGTGACAGTATCAGCAGACCTGTAGTGAAACTAAAGGACAGCGCTCAGTTTACCGGACACTGCTGGGCTGTAGGAAATGTTGATTTTGGGGTACCTGAAAAAATACGTGGAAACCAGGTATCCAGTATCTGAACTTTAATGATGCACATGTATGTACATGTACACACTCAGGTACACACACACTCACACACACACAGACACACACATAGCTCCAGAATGTTCTTGGCTATGGAAAGAGGGTGTGGTTTATCTTCAGGTATGAGAAAAGAAATTCTTGGCCCAGGGAATACTGATTTTGGCTGTTGTCTTCATTCCATGGAAATGAGCGGCAACCTGAGCCAGGGGAAATGACTTCACTTTTAAAATAGCCCAGGTGTTTATCCGTACTGAGGTTAAGGTTAATGGACACTAATAATGGACATTTTCAAAGTGCTGAAGGTGACGCTACAAAAACTGTCACTTAGGGGAAGGGACACATAAGTTACTTGCAGTGGGGCAGCTGAGGAGGGGGAGATCAGTAAAAGGCAAATACGGGCAGAAGCCTGCGAGGGTCTCTGAATAATATTTCCATGGTACACACAAAGATCAGTAAACCCTTTCTAAATACAGAGCACCTGGGAGTCCTACGCTATTCATGGTACATGTCACACTGTTTGGTGGCTAAAGCACACTCAACCACAGTCATACCCACTTTGTGAAGTACTTTGAAGTTATTTTGATCATTTTAAAATGAATTTAGAGCCACTATTAGCCCTGTGTCAGCTGTCTGTATGCTGTATTTTTTCCGCCAATGTGGGCTTGTGGTTGCTGTTGACAAATGACAAGGCTGGTTTTGAACCCAGGCCGCAAGGCTCAGCCTGTGCTTGGAACAACAAAATGGAATATATAGTTATGCTATTATAGCATCATAAGGTAATGTAATACTTGAGATGCTTTTACTGTCTGAGTCACTCAGCAGCCTGTGTATGTTGGTTTGGTACAGTGTTTCAAGGCCTTGATGCTTGCATTCAGAACATCCAACACAACTGCACCTACCTAACTGAACTCACTAATACAAGTCTATGTTCCCTCCTGACCGCTATGCTCTGCTACTGAATGGCATCTAGTGGTCCCATCACATCACAGCACAAAATCACTTCCCAGAACCTCCTCCGCCGCTGTCCCCCGATGGTGAAATGAACTTCCATGTCATCCGTTCCGCTGAGTTCCTCACTATTTTTAAGAAAATCTGAAGACGCAGCTCTTCCATGCTCACCTCAACATCAGAAATGCTACCATCTAAAGCAATTTCTTATATTTTAATATTTGTTTTCCATTAAAAAATTACTCTATGGTTTCATGTACTTGTTTAGCTATTGAACTACTACTAATACTAATACTATTGAAACTTCATACTGCACTTCTAATATTGTTGACTCCTTATGTGGCTTTTTGCTTGTGATGTACTCACCTGTAAGTTGCTTTGGATAAAAGTATCTGCCAAATGAATAAAAGTAAATCCAAATGGTTGTTAGTTCATTAGGTTTGATTGCATTACTAACAGAGTGTTGTTGCATCTTTACTATTTCAGTAGATATGCATGTTTAATATGATTGTGTCTGAGAACATAGAGGTTGATGAGGATGTAGGCAGAGAGATACTGATCTTTGGCTTGGGATCATGACAAAGGAATCGCACTTGGCCGAGGGTGTTGACCCCCCCTTCAGACATCATAAACAGGAAAAACTGTGAGACAGGGTTGAGGAAGGAGGCCAAACAGCTCACATAGAAGTGGTAAGGGGGAGCTTTGCATTTGTAGACAGAACCAATTTATCTAGGTTTTGATAATTGCATAGGTATTGTCTGCAAATTTTCTTTCTAAATCTTTGTTGAGAGGTCCTCATATGTAGGCTAGCTTAATGTTTTCTTTAAATATTTGCATTCATCAGATTTGGAAAGCTGTAATTAAACGTGTAAAATCTGAAGTTGCAGCTTTTGAATGTTTATATGTCAAAAAATGGTGGAAATGCCTTCAGTTATTCCTTTCTGTTTGCACATCTTTCCATCAATGTACTTCTTTCACAAAGGCCTCCCAGCAGACATTGGTCAGGAGATGTCAAATACCAGACAATATTCACCTGACAGCTCAATAAATCACACTGATGAACAGGTAATTTGTCATGAACATGGGCACACACACTAGCCCCCCAGGGACTGGAAACAAAATACAGGGACAGAAAGGTTGAAAGATGCTGCATGTTTTAGCCATCTGCATCTTATAAGTTTATCTTAGTCTTAAAATGATAATTTACCTCATCATAACCAAAAGTTGGCAAGGTTTATATTTAAGTGAAAAAATAGTATTGCTCTGTATGCAAGAACATTATTGACTCATTCACACAACTTTCAACTTGAAAGCAGCTTGAAAGCACAAAAACAGAAAAAAGTGACCTTTTCATTTTTGATATATTGACTATATATCAGAGGCTCATGATAACTTGCTCAAAAGGGAGGTTGTATTCTACAGACATGGAGCCTTCATTTAGCAGTGTGAACTATCACATTTCATGAACACAATGTATTCTGCCTGTAGAACCAGTATCTTGATGAAGACAGAGTGATAGTACAAATTGTGATGGGAAAGGTATAAACGGAATAAGAAGAAAGAGAGAGACACAGACATTTTTCCATAAATTATAAATAATTTAATTTGTATCAAAACAGGAATCATTTAACCTTTTGCATTTCAAAATAAAAAGTGCGGTGCTGAACAGTGAACATTTTTGCAATGCATTCAAATTTACACTTTCAGTAAAAAAAATCATGATAAGATATTTACATTTTAATAAAAGTAAAAAAAACGCATAAAAGCTATGGCTTCTCCCTTTTGCTAGTGCAAAATTTATCTAATACTGGAATAAGGAGATGGCATAATTTCTTCCCACCACAGCAATATATGGCTCTTTATGTCTCTTTAATATTGCTGGGTTGCCTGAAGACCCATCAATGTTGATCCTAGTGTAAAACCTTACAGAGCCACACTGGAACATGAACTAGCTGATGCTTATGTGGGTTAACTGATGCAAGTCTACAGTATGACCTATCCTTGTCCCTAAGGCACCCCTAAGGCAAATAACACTGGTGCATGTGAGAGTGGGTAAGTCCATGAGTTACTGCACAGTGACTGACACTTTTGAATTTATCAGTCACACCTACATTAATCTCCTAGGGAAAAATGACATGTACCAGATACTGCCCTTGAACATTGCAGTGTTTTTTTTGTTATTGTTCAAATAAAGTTAGTGTCACAGACAGGCTGTGGTGGTAACAGATTCAGGAATGTGAGTAAAAAGGATCCACAGAGTTTGAGGTGCAGGCTGCGCATGACATCGAAGTTCACTTCTCACACTTCCGACATCCACATTTCTTAGTATGCATGTCTGAGGCCTTACTGCGTCTTTCAGGAATTTGAGATGCAGGAGCTCCCTCCCTGGCGTCGTCGCACCTTCGGAGGCGCGAGGGTTTCAGTGGCACAGCACGTCGGTCTCGAACTGCAGCAGCTGGCCCATGAAGGCCAGGTTGGGCGAGATGACGCGTCGCCGCTGCTTCACGAAGTCGAAGGCCTCGTCCAGGCACACGCGCCGCGAGTGCATCAGGTACGCCAGGCAGATGGTGGCCGAGCGCGAGATGCCAGCCTGGCAGTGCACCAGCACTCGCCCCCCATGCTGCTTCACCGAATCTGTGGAGAAAGAAGGGAGGAACCATGATCAACTTATTTCTAATGCCCTCTAATGCCATCTATAAACAATTATTTGTAACAGTTGTATATAACTAATACTTGTACAGACTCACAGCCTGCACTCCTGTACACTTTAACTTAATGTGCAGTAGCTGTTCACATTTATTTTTATATACCTCATTCATTCCATCCTTATTCCATATATGTGTCCTGCACTACTGTTGTTTTTTGTATCACTAGTGTTATTGGTATTTGTTGTTGTCAGCTTGATGTTGTATGAAAGCACTACAAGGGACACCGGAACTGGAGTCAAATTCCTAGTATGTGTAAAAGCATGCTTGATCAATAAAGTCTGATTTTGATTCTGATTTTGTTTCTCAGCAAGCAGGCAAGCCCACAGGTCCTGCAGTGTATCAGCTCCGGCTATCAGTACAATGTAAGATTAGGGATTCACTGCTTTGTTTTGTATGTTGGATTGATTGTGCTGCTATTCTAAGCTGCACACCAGGTAAGAACTGATGCTGGCGGTGGCAGATGGAGCTTACCGATGAAGTCAATGGCCTCGGGGAAGCAGGCTCGGATGTTGGCCACAAGGCTATCCTCCACACGCAGAGTCTTGTAGTGAAGCTCATCCTCGAACAGGTTGGGGCAGGTGGAGGAGACGTTGAGCACCGCGGTGATGCCGCATTTTGCAAGGGTCTCGCGTCTGGATGAGTGGTGGGCACTCCCTAAGAACAGGAAGGGGAGTATCTCCACTGGGCCATCCTGTCAGGCAAAACCACAACACATGTGTAAGTAGCATGTTCACATTTTGCTGTTACTGCCTGTTGACAGACAGAGAAAAGCCAAACACCCAAAATTAGCAAGAAGCAGAACAATGGAGGGCACAGATACAGCAATCATATGACAATGATTTTCATGTTTTGTTTTTACTTGTCATTATTAGGGAGGCAAGGGCCTAAAAACACACAAAAAATGAACAAAAAGCATGTGGAACAAAGTGTACATACGTTTAAACATAACAAAAATATAGCATTTATATTTTATATTTATTCATTTGGCAGATGCTCTTATCCAGAGGAAGTTCAGGACCCTTGAGTAATTTATCTTCTGCTCTTATCCAGATTATATATAAATACACATTTTTACTCCTTTTGCTTATGTACTGAAATACAGCAATTTCTGCACACCGTTTCAGATCAGTCATCAAAACGTATTCAGTTTTCAAAGCATCGCAGTATAACACTACACATACACCAACAAGTGCTTTTTCGTAACATGGTTACTTTTTAAAGTGGTTCTCGTAAATCGAATGACTGAGATCACAAAATGTCCAGATAAGATGAGCTACACATTTAACGTTCGTTGTAAACTAATTAAATTTTGATGGTATAACCTAATATTTTTCATATATAATGTACGCTTTATGCCGTCAACACTGTGGTGTTGGATGTATCTAAACACAAATATCTCTACTTTCATTATATTAATTAGACTGTTTCCTGACCGCTTTCTCTTTCCCAGAAGCCTCAGCTCACCTGATCGTACAGGGGGGTAGTTCTTCCTGACATGCCTGGTTCAGGGTCCCTCACGGCGGTATTGTTTCCACTCGCGGCCGGGGCGTTGACGCAGAGGTCTGGGTACATGGCGAAGAATCCGTCGAATCCGCCTAAGAAAAACACAAAACGCGCCAGACTCGTCAAATACAAAGCGAAGGTACAGGTGTTTCAGTAACGTTCTGCATCATTCATGATAAATGTGGAAATCAGACAAATCAAAATGACAGCGAGACCATTTTCACTTTATCTAGAATGACAAAATTGAAGGGCAATAGGCTATAGCATATAAACTCTGCTACTAATACAAAATACGTTGCTTACAGAACTGAATTCATTCGTCATGATATATCGAACAGGAATGTCGTAGTGCAGTTAGCCCTTTAATTTATTGGTTTAATCTGCGATAATAACTTGATTATGCGCTACATAATCAAGTCCATTATCAAATAATTGTGATGGACATTTTTTTTCAAACTGGCGTGAAACAAGAGCTGAAGATAATTTAACAGATGTTTTAAAAAAATAGAGGATTGAACATATCACATGCTGTAGGCCTACACGACGTAACTACTGAAGGTGTAATATTTTGTTTAAAATTGAAAAGTTAATTTCAGAACTTCATCTGGTTATTTTACAAACGAGTATTACCCATTTTCTTTTTTTTTATTTGTCATTTGGTTGAATTTATTCAGTGTAATCTTGACTTTACAAGAAAATTTTCCTCTCATTTTCTTTTTCAAATGTTAAAAAACTGTGTACCTTGTAAGAAGCACATCTGCGTGTTTCCAGCTTCGACCTCGGCGTGTAGAGCAGTGAGAAGCATACTCGCGAGGCTCTCAGTTTTCAGGTCAGCAACAGAAGGGCTATCCTCATCCAGTATAACAACCAGTGAGAACTCCCCGCTGCGCAGCCGACCCAGCAGTGTCCTGTCCGGCACCAGCCACTCCAGGCTAACCACTGAGCTTTTGGACCTCCGGCGGAGCATGGAGTTCCAGTTCACATTTCTTGAGTCACAGATGTGCGCCCGGGAATATGCGAGAAACGGTCTGCAGTCCAGCACTAAGGAGCCGCCGGCAGTAAAGTGCTCCGACGGTGTCCGCAGAATTTGCGCCAACTCAGCAGCGGCAATCTCAAGCAGGTCGCTCATTCCCATTCTTTATTTCTCACAATCAGACAATAACAGATATGTTCACTATCGAAATGTTGAGCAGTATTTACTATTTGAATCTTAGCCTACTTTTTCAAACAAAAACTTTCTAAATATGAAAAAGTAGGCCTGTACTTTTAAGTTATTTTAGTAAGTACAACAAAGTCTTAAAATACAACAAGATTATTTTAAGTTTTTTCCTTCCATTCTGAAATGTAACTGGTGCGTGCCCTGTCAATATCTGTTTTGCGTTCTCAGGTATTGTTAACAGCTGTAGAGTGGCAATGAGGGGCGGAGCGGGAGCTTTTGTACTGCTGATGACTTAAAAGAGCCCCCGCCTGGTTTTCCGCATAAGGAAAAAACGTCACTGACGGAACAACCAAATATGGAATTCTGCCTGTGCCGGTTTACCTAATATGGGTAGTGACGTCTTCACTCTCGTTTTCCCACCCGCACGTGGTGCTTGGGGGTTACCCCGTGTTTTTAATGCGATGACGCTATCCGCGGGTAAAGCAGCAGATTTTTCACACAAAAGTCCCAGCCCCAGTTACACTGTATGTAGTTGAGTGTGGGTTTCTCCGTCAAAAACCTGCTTCCACTGAATCACAACTGATTCATTCTTGTGTGTTTTGGCTTCTGCAACAAAATGTGTGTTAATATTACTTTTCAGTGTTGATACCTTGTGTTTGCATCATTTTGCTTCCCTGCACTTCCCACTCCACCTCGTCTTCCTCCTACGCCTCCCCCTCTTCCTCCCCTTTTGGCATATTTCTTTTACGAGAACTATCAATATCACGTTTTATGAAAATGTATATTGCCATTGCCTGATGAGAGTCCAGGTTTGAAATCTGCAATGAGTGTATGTGTGTATGTATATGTGTGGCTAGGCCAGGAACTGATGTGACCTCTTCTTGCAGCACAATGACATACCCGGTCATATTTCATGTGGTCTACAGCTTTGGTTTATATCAATTTAAAATCTCCATACTGCATACATGTTGAAAGAGCTTCAAAATAAAAAAATGAAAAACTGTGTGCATACTTAAAAAAAAGGAATAATAAAATAATAATAAATGAGCTGGATTATTATTTGAGGATTTATTCACTAGAGGCTAAGTAATCTCACACAACATGCTCTAATCTGAGGCCATAATAACAAATGAAGAGAAAAGATCCTCTCTCTCTCTCTCTCTCTCTCTCTCTCTCCGTCTTTGACCTCCTCTTCATTTGTTAATCTGCGCTCACCAAGTCTCACCTTCCCAAGGTCCCACCGAGTCAGAACATTTCCTAATCAGACCTAATGCAGGGCTCTATTTATTTTGCATGATGACAACAATATCCTTCGTTAATATTTCAGAGGAACAAAGTTACTGCAGTAACACCACTGAGTGCGGGGGAGGTTGAAAAAGTCAGTCAGGAAGTCACATGAAACACCGAAACAGACGGGCTGATGTAAAGCAGTTTCATGACATAATCAATTTTGTGGTGGGCCTTGAAAGAAATTTCATGTGGTGGGCGGGACTGCGACCCGCTGACTCCGGATGTTTGGGTGTTATTTGCATTATTGGGTTATCTGTATGACTGTGTGCATCGTCCGGTTGACGTCTTTATCCCTTCTGACAGTGTAATGGTTATCCTCATCAGAATGTAAAATGGGGCATAAAGTCATGTGCACAAAAGTATTAGAACAACCAGCATTTGAAGCAGTAAGACTGGCTTGTTTATGATATATTTTGATTAGCCATTTATAGTGTGGATTGCAGACACGAGCCTGGTTTCTGGCAGAATGTCTGTGTCTGTAGCAGAATTAAAAATGCCCAGCTCGCAGGTGGGAACTTGAAGGGGTGGCAGGAAGGACCATTTTATGTCCGCATACACATCCACTGATTGATACTGCACACCTGTTTCCTTTTTGAATGACATGATTTGGATGAAATACACCATTTACAGTAAACCGAGTTCACCCTTCTTCCCCCAATTTCAAGCCAGAATCCAAACCACGTTTCTTTTGTCATCTGCACTCCCCCACTCTCTCTCTCTCTCTCACTCTTTGTCCCGTTTGTTGTCCTCCGCTCATTAATCTGAGCTCATCACAACACAAATCACAAATGTCATACACCTCCCCCTCTCAGCCTCCTTTCCTAGGAACTGCCTCTCCCCCAACTTTCCGCCTTCCTCTCCCACTCTCGTCACTTTCTCTCTCCCTCATTACCCCTCTCACTCCTTCACTTCTGTAATCTGAGCTCATCAAGGACTATGAAAAAACCTTCTCTTCTGCCTCTCACTCTCCCACTCCTCATTCCTCAGTCTGAACTCACTCCCTCGCTTGCTCCAAGAATCATAACTGTTCCCTTCTTTCCTGCTTCTTTTGCTTGTTTTCTAAATTACTCTATCCTGTTCATAATACCATGACCCCCATGTGTAAAGATGTTTACTGGCAATTTAGCAGGTTTCAAGAAAGTTTTCATAGGCAAAAATGAAAGTCAAACTTGGAGCCTGATTTGAAGTGTGTGTCTATGTGTGTGTGGGGGAATGTGGGCTGAGGTTTGGGTGACAGGATGTAGCTGTTTCTCTGCCTGTACTTTGGCATGGGGGCGAAACGGAAACATGTGTCATGTGACGGGTGTCGCACCGGAATATTCAGCCTTTCATACGCACACCGACAAGCTCACCACCTCTTACAAATGCATACATCACTAAAGGCAAACTGGGAGATTTTCCACAACAGTGTAACAGAGTGCGACAAACCATGTCATAGAAAAAATATCAGATGTGAAGAGTGAGGCTTTAGGTGATCGGGAAGAATTTTATTTATGTCACTACGATATTTGTTACTAGCATAAATCTCTTGTTAGTCCATTTTAATTCAGCTGTAGCCTAAGATGAAGAAATACATTTTAATGCCCTCACTATTGTGGTATTGAAAGATGTACATAATCACCTTTACAAAATAACCTGTGTGTGCACACATGGGCACAATCATATTTGGTTTCTTTGTTCAAAAAATGAGTGCTAATAAAACAGCAATAAAGAGCTGGAAAATTGGCACATAGAATCAGTTTGTAATAAATTTGAAAATCAACCAGTGCTGGACCTTCAGATGAGGATAAGATCCATTGCCCTCACTTGGGCCACATATCAAAAACAGGAAATCCACAGCTATTCATAGATGGAAAACTGCATTTCAAGAGAAAATGGCTAATGCTATGTCTGTCAGTAGCCACTAAATAAATACTACAATGGGAGCAGTCATTTATGTGGCTGAGCAAGGGTTTTGAATCATCATGCATCTTTACTGAATTTTAGCTATGATATGCTAAAATGCTTGGCTTGCATTGTTCCGTTCCCCAGTTATACAATGTCATCAGACAGTTACTTGACAAACGAACAGTATGTTTTCACTGGGTCTGAAATGGATTCACTGATACAGAATGATGTCAAACCACTTGTTTTTGTGAACGTTCTCACATTGTGTGCATTCTCCGCAGATGCTAACCACATTGTCTTCAGCTTTGGAAACATTCCTTTCAAAATGTTCTGTAGGGCTATAGAAATGCATGTCATTAGCTGTACTGTGGGAAATTGGCTGGTACTATGAAATAATTTTTTAGGGGTGTCATATTGTTTTCCAGCCACTGTTTCTTCTTCTTTCTGTAGGCCATTGGATGAAAATGTTCATGTAAACAAATGATTAATCTATTTTCTCTTTCAATCTCACACTCTCTCTCCCTCACCTAATGCTTGTTTATCTGTCCCTTCCTCCCTCTGTCCCCACTCAGAGAGGATTATCTTGGATTAGAGTGACAGCAGGGTATATTAATTCCAGAAAAAAACGTTGTAATCCATGAGATCTACCCATTTCAACCATCTCATCCCCTCCCACATGTCTGTGTCCACATCCGTTCATTCAGCAAAAACGTGTCTTAACTCTGGCTTTGGTCAATGAGTGAAAAAAAATAGTATGACCTGCAAACGTTTTTATTTGCCATTCACATAGGTCACATCAAGAGTTACCCACTACTGGCAAACATCAATGCAAACATCCCAGGGTCACACCATATTCCTTTCCCTTACTATTTCATATCCTCTTTACAAGTGCTGGTCACATGACAATGGATTGTCTCTGTTCCCTGTAATGTAAAATCCCTTCTTGTACATTTCTTTTGATTGTCTCCCTTCTAATATCATTTCCTCTCTAATACCACTCAAGAACATGACATGAACGCAAATAAACAGAACATGCGTTTTGCGGGAGAAAAAAAACTACTTTATTGGTTGTAAACCACTCCGCTTGAATTTCTTTTTCCATTCTATGCATCTCTCCTTCATTCTCTCAATGTCGACACTTCTGTCATCTCCACTTCCTGCCCTTGTCTGTGACACATCGCCTCCTCCCTCTGTCGTTTCAGAGTCACGCTGTTTGAGGTGACAATAAATAACAAGACCATGATTACTGTCCATATTTAAGGAGTGTCCCCTTCGACTGCAGCAGTCCCTGTATGCACAATGGACATTACAGACTGCACAGATCATGACACAGTGACTGAATCAGGGTTTTTTTCATTAGGAAACAGCCCCCATGTCGACGCTCACCCTGTTGTCTGCCTGTAGTCAAAAAAGGAAATGACACATCTGAAAACTGCTATTACAGTAACCTGTAAACCATACCACCTTACCAACATTTTTTAAAAAGAAAACAAGTCAACCAACCCCTACCAAACCTGATTTAAATAAACATTTTTTTTTATCCTTGTAACTCTTAAATTAGTGCCCTAGGCATTCATTTCATACCAAAGACAACATTGATGTTTCATCAATAACACTCATTCAGGTCATTTCAGGAAATGGTGAACAAGTAAATGGGTTGAGCAATCAGAATGCAATATGGAGTGATAAATTTCTTACGGCATCATGATGTCATTCTTGTTTTCACTGTTTTGAATGGTTCCTGGAAACATTATGATGTTTCTGCTCCACTAATATTACATTAATAATACACAAAATTCTATCTGGTGGCAATTTATATTGCTTGCACTATCTCTGCATCTGGATATTTACAAAAGTAACTCAGTTTAGCCCCTTGCTTAAGTATCAAACAATGTTGCCTCACTAAGAGTTCAAATTTGCAACTTTCTGTTCCAAGTCCTTGTACCTAACCTTTATACCACATCATCACCCCTTTCACTCACACCCTGACTCACTGACTCGCTGAATCATTCACTTACTTACCCAAAGATCGCTATAATGGCTATGCTGGCAATTATACTGAGAGCTGTCACAGCAACAACGATTCCCCAGAGGACACTGCGAGGAGCTTGCTGCACAGGGGGTACATTGATGTCATCAGGGGGAAGAGTTGGAAGAATGACAACAGGCTTTTGAGTGGTGAGGGGCAAAGGTGTGACTGAGAAAACAGAGGAGGAGAGAGAGAAGAGATGCTTACATGAGGAACAATAATATTGTGCTGTTGAGATGAACGGTGCTTCATCACCATATTTTCCACTGCACTGTCTTACCTGTCAGAACATAGTGTATGCAAGACAAGACAGTACCATCACTGTCCAGCAGGAGGCAGCGGTACACGCCCTGCTCATCCTTGCGCAGCTGGTTCAATATTATCGTGGAGTCTGGGGTCACCACCAACACCGTAGAATCATTGCTTTGACATGAGGACTAAAGACACATACAAATCAATATTTTTTTTGATTGAACATAAGAAAGAAATACAGAGAGGGAAAGTATTCAGTTTGGTATTGGGCTGCTGTGTCTGTAAGTGTGTGTGTGTGTGTGTGAGTATGTGTGTATGTGTGAGATAATGTGGGTTAATGTGTTTGCACATTGTATTATATGGTGATTGTTGTGGTTTAACAAACATTAAGTTAATCACAAGTCCTGACATGAACATCTAAATCTTTGGTCCCATTTGTATGTATTTTTATGTGGTCCTAAATAAATAAATAGAATTGGTACACCAAGTTATCTCACCAGCCCAGGTGTCCTGGAATACTGGTAGTCTTTACGTCCCATAACCAGACTGTGCCAGGGCAAGAAACAGTCTAGAGCCACCTGATCCCCCTCCTCTGCCTCAAGGTGTTGCACTGAGAGACAGCCAGAGAGAGAAAGAGTGAGATAGAGTGAGAGGAGCTTTCCTCTTTATTTGTGAACACGGACTTGGATTAGGGAACACTGTTTAATCTTGCTTGACAATGTGGACATTGCAGTAAACAAGAACCAACACAGATTCAACAGCAAAGACAGACGTTTTTCCTCTTTATTGTATGCAAGAAACTCACAAAGACACACAGACACGAATCAGACAGCCAGGGAGACAGAAGAAATCACATGAGTTCCTGGCATCACAGGAGCCTCACCCCCACAGCTGCGCTGGTCAGCAGGAGACAGACATGTGTGCATCCTGTATTGACAGGTGCTGCAGTCCATCACTCGCTGATACAACAACCCTAAGGGCCACAAACACAGACTATCATACCAATGACGTGAGTCTCTGCGTGTTTTTTTATTTTGTCCAGTCAGACCCGTCTTTCATTTGAAAGCTTTTTGAGATCCCTGAATGGGGACGAAAGGCATCATATAAATGCAAATTATCACTATCATTATCATCATCATCATCATCATCGTTGTCACCATCATCATAAATGTACTGAATGGCAGACTCAGCATCCCCCCCCCCCCAAATGCCAAATACAAACCAAAAATACAGATTAAAAAACCCACAGACGAACAGGCATTCAGTTGTACTGTAGGAGCACTCGTTCACACTGTTACGTATAACATGTCGGAAAATGGTTCTTACCACACTTGTTTGGACAAAGACCTGTATGAAAAGAAAGAATAAAATTGGTATTTTCTTTCCATTCACAAAGCAAAACACAAACCCTTTATATATACATGGTGTATGCTGAATGTAAAAATGTAAATATTAAAATTCAGACCAAAATATTTATTTTCACAGCAGACAGGTGAAATTCCTAACAGCATAGTCACTTACCTGTGCGGGAAAAAATCTCCAGATGTTTCTGTAGGATTGCAATACCTTTCTCCATTATCTGGACTGTTTCGAACAACATGTCATCTTAACAGAGACAGAGAAAAATAAGCGTTCATATCACAGGCATGTCAGCTTTACTCCCATCTCCAATATACATGGTTGCGCGGACTCACACAGACACACAATACAGACTTTTATATTACTTTTCATTACATTTACATTTACTCATTTGACAGATCGTAGGTGATAGCATTGTCTTGTCCTTGGACCCTTCTCACCTATGAATGGTCTTTTGAGCCACTTGTGGAATTCACTCTGGTACTCAGTTCGCACTCTGTACAGAGTGGTGGGATCTGGGGAAGACAGACAAGGAGCTTTTCACTCACTCCATGCGTCACAATGACATTCTGCCAAACAAAACTCTTAGGTATGCCTTACAAGTAAATTCATTTCAATATTGTGTTGACTTGCTGCCACTACACACCGATGACTCCATGGAAGCGTTGGCTGGTCTGCAGGTAGCGGAAGTAGGTGTGGTCAAAGATTTTCTTCAGTTCAATCTGATCCTCCACACTTGTAGAGGAGGAAGCCACCATGTAATCCTCATGCAAGTGTCGGACCAGCCGGTCACACTGCAAGCAGGAACTAGCGAAGGGAAGTGCATGGACCAGACAGAGAAGGCATACAAAGATGCGCAAAACCATGACTGCCGAACAGGAAACGTTTCAGAGGCAGATATGAATGGATTTCAGTTGTGTCACAAAGCGCCATATTGTGATTGCACTCTGTTGCACTCCATTGAACAGAGGAATCCAAACTGTGACATCATTGATTTTAGAATGTAGAATTAACAGGCTAATTTATGTTGTTCATCAACACTGCTCTTTCTGGCTCTTTAGCTTGATGCTCTACATTATTATTATTATTATTATTAACAGTAGTAGCAATAGTAGTCAAACACTGTAGTACAGAATGATGTACAGCGCCCTAGATAAAATTCACGAGAGCAACAAAAACAACATAGAAGCAGAACAGTCAATAACAGTAAATAAGCATCCAACTGAAACCATACATGTACATTACAATAACAATGTCTAACAATGACCGACAACAGCTAAATTACAATTCAGAAGATTTCAATTTGAGATTGTAGTGATACTGAGTGCTACATCTACGAAGCAACCGAGTCCTGAGAGCTAAGCTGACATCTGAACAGGTGTATTTTTAGTCTGCTAATTACTTTGACAAAAAATTTCAAGTGATCAAGACTATTTATTATTTTTCATTTTAAGACAATGAACGAAAATAGACCTCTGCCGCCTATGTCATTTTTAAACTGCTATGAAGGCAGAATAAAAAGTACGTCAACTAACCAGGCACCCTCCACCTGTAAAACACTCACATCTAAAAACATTTGGACAATGTCTGCTTTCGACTATTCATCACTTACTGCCTTACATTTACTTAATTTATTCTCCACTATAAACGCCCGTGATTATCTTGTCAAAACTTTCTGAAAAATAAAATGTGAGCGATTATTAATTGAGATGCTGTAGCGTTTATCATTGCCGTACTTCGACACTTACATTAGTAAGCGTCAGAGATATCTTATTAAAATCATCTTGTTGCTTTTCTTCTCGGACACATTTCACACTTATCGTCAAACAAGCGTAAACTTTCCATATGCTATATATAGGATTAACTAGATGAGCGCACCTCCCGTGAGGATAAAGCTACACGCGAATTACATATAAAAAGGGTGTTCTCGCGATCCAATGAGAGGCTAAATTCACTTGTCGTCACAAAAATACCCAAAAGTTACCAAAAATTCCCCAAACGTTATACACGACATATTAAGCTCGCTAGGTAGCTGGCACCCTTATGTACTTAAGTATTCAAATACGAAAACGGACACAAAAATCACAATAGTTACAACGATAACGAACCACCAGTTCAAACCCGCGGGGAAAAACATCTTTCAAAAAAGAGGGGGCGATGACGCAGGCGAGTTTTTCATCTTCCATCCACAAGGAGGCAGACCAAGTCAAGCCAGTGATATACTGTCCGTACGTTTAAAAATTTCAAGCCGCGTTGAAGTGGGCGCAGTCAACGCAGCCTAACGTCAACCACGGAAGAAGAAATCTTTTTTTTTTTTTTTTAAAGAAATTTTCACAAGTCATTAAATGTATACTGTTGTGGAAAATGTAACCAATAGATAAATAAGAAAGCCTAAGTAATCAGGTGTGTGAAACGCATATTCAAATACATGCTGATTGACTGTCAGTTGTGCAGCTGGGGAAAAAAAAACAGCAAAAATCAATGGAGGGACCTAAGGCATTTTTACACTCTTTCACAAATGGTATGTTCAACCATCAATCGAAATGTATGAAAGTTATGTGCCATTAAAATTCCCTAGAATGTCCCTTTTTAATGACTCATTTCTGTCAATTTGGTCTTTGTATTACAAAAATAATAGTGAATAAGCAGCACTATAAGATGAATAATTCGAGCTACTTCATTCTTGAGCTGCAGTCTCTGACACAGATCCGTCACACATATGAGATCATTCATTCTGGATATAAAATTATATCTCCCAAGTTCATATGATAGGCCTGCTTGATCAAGTAGTTCCTTACTTTCTTTGAACTAAGTTTGATTATACTATAGGCAATATGGGCTGCTGCTTAGAGTATATATTATTGTTGAATAAACTGCAAAAATATTGTTAAAGACAATAGGCTGAGCAGAGGCTGAGCACCTACCCACACTCTATAATTTGGCCTCTATTATCGTGTTACGTTTAAAGCTAGTTGTTACTAGCTGACAATTTTCTGGTGAAACATCAGTGGACGAAGGTGCTTTAAATTCTGCATAGAGATATTGACAAGCAATTGATGTTGGCTTATGTGCACACACAAAGTGAGTTTTGTGAGCGCTGCAGTGGTGTCAGAATGTGCATTATGTTCAAAAACATATACAGTGCATTTTACAGGCTGTGAAAAGTGATACCAATAAATGGTGGTTGTATTTGATGTGCCATAATTTTATCTACTTCTGGACTTTTGTATTGTTTTTATTATTATTATTATTATTATTTTCAGTCATTGACAGTTTAATGAAAAAGGGAGAATGTATTTATCTCAGCAATATAAAATAACATAAGAACAACTCAGACTTCAAATGAATTTATCTGGGCCTTGATGGAGTATGGAGAGGTGGAGTGGAGTGTACAATGTGTTTTTGAGTTACAGGGTTGCACTCAGCCATGCACAACAGTACCCTTCACTGATAGGTACTTTGTTTTGGCAACAGGCTGCTGAACTCCTCCGACACAAACCATTCCTTGGAAAACCTCAAGAGCAGCATCACTGCATTGCACCTGTGTTTGTGACACTTACCAATGAAGGATGACCAGGATTGCTTTCATAAAATACATTAGGCCTATATACTTTCTACTCTGGATTTTACATTGGTTAAACTGCAGGTAGTTGTCAAAGAGAAGCTGCATGCCTGCATGAGTGGAGAGCAATACCATGCAAGCTATCACGGCTGCAAAGCAGTCAAACCTCTTGATCATTTTCTTTCTTCAGTTAATTTACTCACCTAATTACACACATTAAATTCAGTGTAGTAGCTGAATTCCTTTTTGATGCGTTGTAAATCTAAGATCATATTTCCATATTATTATGGTTTTGTCATTAAATCATAGATTTGAATCACATGTGTTATGCTTTATGAAATTTAATATATGACATATGTAATCACTGTATAATACTATTGTTTATTTTCATTTGTGGAATTACCATATTTGTTGTCAAACAGGAACTGAAACTTTAGTTTCCCCTTTTTATCATTTTATACTTGCAACAGTTCTGCCAATTTTGTATTTATTACATTTCATGTTAATATTATGCTATCACAATGCCTGTTCCAAGTCATTTGTTTTAAACTTCCACAATGTCTCACCAGTTGTTTTATTTGTTCAATACTTGCCTTTATCTTTGCTGTTACTTGAAAGCATCAAACTCTGCAAAGGACTGTGTCACAGTGTTAGAGTAAAGAGAGGATTATCGTTTGATGAATTCTTTGATTAGATGGATGATGAAAAAAGAGCATTCTGAGTCAAACACAATGTCCACTGTCTAGCAGAAGATAAAATAATAGAAATCTGTCTTGGCTGTCACCACAAATGTGTAATGAATTGGCTGCTAGAAAGTCTTGTTTAAAAGACCACTAGGCATCTCTACAGCCTGAAACCTTTAAAAATAATTATTTATTAAACATCTGGCACATAATTTCTTGGAACGGTAGTGGTATATCAACTTTTTGTAAGTATAGGATAGTGGGAGTTTAAGGTGTGTCTCCATATTAGGAGGAAAGTGAGCAAATTCACTGTTTAATCGTTATTCTACCAAATGTAATGTTTTACCTCAAAGGGTGAAAATATCACATTATCACATATTTCATAAAAACAGCTGAGGTGAAGAGACAAATAAGTTTAAACTAGGAAGGGTGACTCCATAGGTGTTGCAGAAAAACAAGCAAGCAAACAAAAAATGAAGGCAGCCTTAACAAATTAACAATAACAGTGGACACTTATTTCAACATGCTACAATATAAACATGTTGATACGTGTTCTGAGAGTTGCTGTGATAGTTCATAAAGGCGCCCAGTAAAGTTTTCAATAAAATTGTACTTATTCTTCCGACATCCATCCTCAGACGCTACACATTTGTTGGCAGTTGTTTGTAAAATTACTTTTCAGGACATCTAACCCTTTATCTTACGCATGCTTCATTCTCCACTTTATCAAACCTTGATATCAGTTTTAGTGCCTTGGAATGTGATTTCCTTTGACAGTATTGGCACTCTTATGCATCTATTCAATTTATTGAACTATGCCTACCAATAGATAAAGCCAAAAAGATCTTTGACCCCCAAGAGAATACTGGGGATTGGCGTGTGAACTGGGGCCTGAACATAAAAGCTCGAGACCAGAGATTAATATGCTGGTTTCAACTGAAAAGCTTCAGGGCATGAAGCTATACACAGGCATTCTGAAGTGAGCAGTGCTTCAAACCATGTGAGGAGTAGGGAGAGTCTGTGAGAGAAGGCCCAGTTATCTGACAGCTATCAGAAAGGTGGCACACCTTGGTTGATGTTTCACCTGAGAGCTCAGCTGTTTTTCTTTATGTGCTCACTAGTGAGAGGTTCACATAAAGCGCTGATGGTGCTGACACGCCCAAACATTTTTGAGTTGCCAGTAAACCTTGATTCACACATCAGGAATCGTGTATTGCTATGTGTCATGAACAGGTCACAGAAGCTTTGGCCAAGGAATGCAGAATAGCTTGATGTTCAACTGTTGCACTGATGTTCAGGTTAGGGAAACCGACTGCTTAGGACTGTATTGTTTTCACATCCATGGTTGAATTCCCATTTTGATTTTCAAAAAATGATTACACATTCACATTGTGCTGAATCAAGTCAATCAAGGGAAAAAAATGGATGAGCTAACCTAAATGCTGGCATGCTGTTTTGACATCTGAAATACAGGTGAATTGAGAAAAACAGCAAGGGAAGCCGAGCCGAAACATGGTGCTAGTTTTCTGAAACTGTGAGCCTCTCTATTTGCCTTTCACTTTGATGTGTTTTCGTCAGTCTTTCAGGGTCATCGACAGAGTGGATAGTGAGGTCAGTACTATTATATGTAAGCACCATGCTCCAAAGTCTTCCTCTCACTGTCAGAGCAGTACATTCCCAGTTTCTCTGAATCTCACGTGAATGCCCTGGCCTGACATCAATATGAGACGGCCACACTTTGTTTTTTGCAATGACCGCGGAATCATATGTGAAAGGTATGAAAAGGATGGTGACGGACAGGCATGCAGTTATTAGAGCATAGGACCAAACACTGGGTGGGGTGATACAGGTGTGTCCATGAGCAAGGTATGCAGACTGAATTTCTTCAGAAGGTATGTAAATGAATGAAAATAAAATTGAGATGACTGAAAGAAGTAAGATATGCAGTTTACCCTGGATAAGAGTGTCTGCTAAGCACAAAATAAATGTAATGTACATTTGGGCTGGAAGGTAAAGGTAATTAGAGCGCCTTGTCTTCAGGCTCTGCCACTGCACTTTACAGCAGCGAGTCTCAGTGCTGCTGCGGAGTGGAACCACAAAAAAGGAATGGTATATTGTGTGGCTGGCATTTGGAGACAGAACAGAATGAAAGCTTGGGATTCTTGCATGCCTTCTACCCCAGCGAGAACTTTCGTAGGGTTTAAAGGAGTACAATCATGTGTCTCCTGAGTGGCTCAGTCTGCATGCCACTTATCTTAAGTGCAGACTGCAGTCCTATGACCTTGGTTTGAAACCAGCTGTGTCATCTACCGACAATGACCAAGAGCCCACAGTTGCAGAACAAGTTGCCTTCATTCTGCTGGGGACAGGAGAAGGCTTTGAGCCAGCATTTGATTTGTCAGGCACCTGTAAATTGCCTAGATGATGCTTAGATGGTGTCAGTGGAGTAGTCTATCCTCCAATGAGTGCCTACTTCATTATGGCACACAATGTGACTATTGTGAATGGACTATTTTTTTTTTTTATTGGAGGAATAGTATTTGTCTCACTTCAGTGTTCCTGCACAAGGCTGTCACAGTGAGATGAGCCCAGTGTATAATTTCCTATTCCAAAAACACAGATGCATGAATAGCAAAAGGAATAAAAATATCAACACATTCCATTTTAACTGATGTCTTCTATACTGCCCCTGCTGTTGCCATGACATCACCCCCATTGTTGCAACACGACTTATTCTCTTCATCACAATGCCCAGCTTGGTTCCATTTCTGTTATGTTGCTTGCCCGTTTCTACCCCTACAGAGCAAAAATTAATGAGACTTGCACTTGCCATATGGGGTCATTGGGAATCCCACTTGATAAGCTGAGCATTCGATCATTAGACCTTTGTCAGTGCGGCAAGCACATACTGCATATGTACGCCAAATATATAGACAGTATTACATTAACATTATTGTCATTTAGCAGATGCTCTTATAAAGTGACTTATATCAGTTACAGTTTTTACAATGTTGTCCATTTATTCAGCTGGATATTTACTGAGGCAATTGTAGGTTAAGCCCTCGCCCAAGTGTACAGCAGCAGTGCCCCAGTGGAGAATCAAACTGGTCACCTGCTCCTTACCACTGTGCTACGCTACTACCCCACAGAGAAAGAGATAGAGCCTGCTTGTGCACAATGTTGGCATATATCAGTCATCCAAAGTTGTGTGACCAAAAAGATATCAAATAGCTACAAAAAATATGAGCCCATGAGATGGTATATATGAAGTAATGCAATATTAGGACTATTAGAACAATATCAAATGAATGATTGTGTATAGAACAGTAGACTCCACATTACCTGAAGGATTAAGTGTACACAAAGGTATATGGAAAAAGGCAAGCACTAGTGTGTAAAATCGCTCCCCAGTGGTGGAACGAACTCCCTGTCCTGCTACGGACAGCTCCTTCACCCCATTCCTTCAGACGGGGCCTGAAGACGCACCTCTTTAGACTCTACCTGGACTGACCCAGCTAACAATTGCTGCCCCCCCTCCAATCAGTGCTGTCATAAATTGCTGAGCTTTTTAAATTGTTTCTTGTTGCCGCCTCTACCCTGACACTCATTGCGCCGTTTGAAGTTGTTGAAGTTTGCTGTTTGAAGGTGTATCGTATTAGTTGCCCTATACGCTGTAGTTGTACAAATCTGATAGTACTGTGTCCACAAACAGACCTTGCTCTCAGCTGAGAACTACTGTCTCATTGTGGAACTGTGCACATCCTGTCCCTGTACTGTCTATGTACTGCTATACTTACTGCATGCACTTTTGTAAGTCGCTTTGGATAAAAGCGTCTGCTAAATAAATAAATGTAAATGTAAATGTTACTTAGTGAGTGTCATGTATCATGAGCAACAAACAGCTACAAATGCATAACTATGTGTAAACATACATTACATAACACAGGTGAGGTGAGGTTAGCAACAGAAAATGATTCAAAAGACCTAAGCCACTCATATGAGATGCTAAAGGAGCACATATACTGTAAAAAATTGACAGAATACCCATATATCCTCAGCATGTTGATGCACAAGAAGGGAATATCTAATAAGCCAGTGTATTAGCCATGACGCTTCATGGTGAATAACTGTCATATATCCAACAGACATAAGGGAAAGAGCTGCAATAAACAGCAGAAAGACAACAAAGGATAAGATAAAATGTCTTATGATAAATTTAGTAAAGTCTTCATTAAATCCTTGAGGCCTGAATGTGTCCAAAGTGTGGCTCCAACAGACAGTACATTTTGTCTTAGTCTTTTATCAAAGTCTTCTGGTCTAAAGGATAAGCTCACTCTCTGGCTCTGCCTCTTTTCCTAAGTGTTGTGTATGAATGCATTATATGCTTGAAGACCACTGACTGAAACCCTGTCTTATAAAATGGAATTTGAAATGACCGCAAAGTGCAGAAGTCTCATTTATTAACGCTGTGACCCAGTGAAAGAGGTGATGAGTTTTGGCCCTATCTACATGGTCTGTGTATCAGCGTGTGTGTCAGGAGCACCGCAGACACATCTGTGCCCCCAATGATCCGAAAACTCCACCCTGTTAAATGAACTGATCATATCATATGAGGAACAATATCTCTCTGGGTGAAGGACCAAGTATCTAAATACTTATCAGATATTGTGTCTAGCGATATGATCCACCTTCAGTTTTGAGTGGCTTATCAATTTTTGGACTTTATAGAGAAAATCTGGAGTGCTAGTTTCTCTCAACCTTAATTTTGTTAAGTACAGGGAAGGAATGTCTTTGGATTTTGACAGAAAAATCAGGCCCATGAAACCAGCTCATAAAAACCACAAGGCCTGTGCACTTCACAGAGGAGCAACTCAAGGCCTCTTTACTTCACAGAGGAGAAACTCAAAGCCTTGTCCTGAACTTTTTGGTTGTCACTGGGAGTGTTATGCTTGGTATTGAAAATGGTCCACAATAATAATTATTATCCGTCTGCAAGAGTCTTCTAATGAGCAGATATTATTATTGAGTGGAAATGGAACACACAATGCTGCCATTTATTTTCATTTCAAATGGCCTTTTCACAAAGCATCCTCTGTTGAGGTACTTCTCCTCTCTGCTCATGAAAACTCATGAATCAATTCATTAATCTCAGGTAAATAAAAAGAAGTGTGTGCAAGACAAAGACATTTCCAGTGCAAAATTTTCAGAAATTTTTTGTATTTTCAGTGCAATGCCAACAGCTATTGGGCAAAAGCATACATAGCAAGTGTCTGTAATAAGTTATTTTATGCTATTAATGGCTATTGAATATGCAAGCTACATTTCTTTAAAATTATCAGGCACAATATATATTTTTATATATATACTTAAAATATTATTATATATATTTAAATTTTTATTTCATTTCCTGGTTAAACTTAAGTTTCCTTCACACTGACAAGGCCAACAGAGGAACTCCCTGGAGTGTTACTCTGATGTGTCATTTAACCCATTACTTATTTAGCTTGGAATGATTATAAATAATCTAAATACTAAAATTCTGTACAATCAATTTGCCCCAAAAATAGGATAATCAATTCTGCAGACATTTGTGACCACTTTATCTGTGCAGGAAATAGTAAAAAAGTCCCAGTTTTGGATCCACTATAACAGTGAGGCACACAAAACATAGTCCAAATAAAAACAAAGCAAATCTGGTGTTTGTTGGCAAAGTAAGAGGTGCAGTAATTGCAGTAAGGGTTAGAACAGAGACAGGACGATATGGTAGTGTTTATATCCCTTTGGAACAACTGCTACAAATGGTGCAATTGGCATTGAGCAGCTAACAATTCTTTACTTAAAAAGTAAGTGACTGTTTGACAAGAGGGAGCAACATTTTATTGCACTAAAAAGTTTGCCAGAATCATGTCCTCGGCAGAGGCAGGCAAGGCCACAAGGACACAGCATGGATCTGATAAGGGGACTATGTTTACCTATTATCTAGATGTATGACTATGATTTGGATTATGATTACGATTTATATATGGGTGTGATTTTGAGCCTACTAGCCTAAGGAGATGAGTTGGGATCATGACTGGAACCTACACAGAACCCAAAAACAAGGCACACAAGTCAGCAGGAGCTGCATTAACACGGACAGGGGTGTGCAGGATTTCCTCCAAGTCTCAGATTTCCTTTTTCATTAGCGCTCCTTCTAAAGTTAGCCTAAATGACCTGCCTGTAACATTGTCT
Organism: Megalops cyprinoides; assembly: GCF_013368585.1. Lineage (NCBI taxonomy): Eukaryota > Metazoa > Chordata > Actinopteri > Elopiformes > Megalopidae > Megalops > Megalops cyprinoides. The sequence goes on from NC_050586.1 coordinate 14,533,391, forward strand.
TCAGTAACATCAGTTCCTGACTGGCGACAGCTTTATTCCCTAAGAGCACTGCCTATCATTAGTAATTCTGGCCTGCTCAGACTAGACAGACCTAACTAGGAGGGATCCTGTTTTGTCATGTAGTATCAGTAAGGGTGATACAGAGATATCTATTTGGCAAAGGCTGAGCTATCAGTTTATTTCAGTTAAAGCACTCTTCTGTTTCCTCATTCTGTCTCAAAGTACACGTGGAATGCAGCCAGATGGCAAGCAATGCAAGGTCACAGTTAAAATCATTAGTGTAAATCATTAATGGGGATAATGTAGGAGTAATATAGAAATATGATGAAATTAATTGTTTGCAACTGAATTTTTCTGTAAGTACAGAACTCCAGTGTTGTTGCTGGGTAACACTTCATTACAGTGTTTGTGTGTTCTTGCATTTTTATTTGGGGGCTGAGAACCAAAAATGTGAGGTACTATGCTTTAGCATTAATAACTTCAAAATATACTACTAATAAATTAGTACATCCTTTGGTTTGACAATAAGTGGATGTGGTCTTTATGATGTCATGTATTTTGAAAAATTACCAGATAAAAAGGGCTACACTACAGCCAATGTTTAATCCCTGCTGTGTCATCAGCTCACAGTGACCAGGAGCCCACAGTGGTAGGACACATTGGCTTTGTTCTGCTGGGTAAAGGATAGCTTTGTAGGCAGTATCCCCTTGTCTCACTGCTCTCATGCAAACTGCAACTTTCTGGGTGCTCATGAGTCACTCAGCTGACGTCAGGAAGATCCATCTGCGTCCTGGTCCACTGTGGGACTTGCGTTTGAGTGTACTGGAGGATTGTAATGAGCGCAGTGTTTGCTGTGGTGAAGGCAAGTACGATGTGTACAATTGCCAATTTCACATGCATGCATAAATTGGGGAGAAAAGTAAAGGACTAAACAAAGACCAATATATATATATATATATACATATATATAGCTACCACGGACCACTCTAATGTCTATTTTTTGTACAAATTTTAGACATGGCATCAGATCACTTCCTCTCACACTCACAAATGCCAGTCAACCTTTTTGTATCCCTAAGTTCTGAACAGCAGAAAAGCTAAACCTAAACTATAAAACGAGGCTTCTGACATCCCTGACTAACTTCAGGTGTGTCCCCTGGGGTTTTCCAGCAGATGGAGCCATGGAAGATGGTTGGATTTGGCACAGATTGTGCCTGGCTTCTGCTCAGTCCCTAGTCATTGTTTCTCACTGCCATGTTTTTATGTAAGTATTGCTGACTCAGAATAATCTAGAAGAGAGTCAGGGTCATTGTAAAAGAGCCTGCCAAAGCTATATACAGATAATGTCTTGATAGTGTCTCGATAAAGAAATTTACTCTCTTCGACTCACACACACTCTCAAGGCCACATAAAGAAAGATGAGTGAGATAGAATGAATTTCTGTTAGCTGAAACTTGGGGAGAACAAAACTCAGGGGAATATTCAAATGTTCTTCTTTATAATGAGTCTTGCCTCAGAAATACAAACCATACCCTGAGTAGTGTAAAAAGTAAAGTGATTTTAATATGTCAATAGCAGGCTGACCTGGACTTTCTGAATATTAAGAGGTTCCTTCAAATAATCTCCAGATGTAATCACATTTGAACTTTTCAATCACTTTATCTACTACATCCATTCACTTCCATGAAATGGTGCATGTATAACCATAAGCTTAACTCTCCGGTAAGATACACAATGTGACTGATCAAACGCAACAATATAAGAAAATACATTTTAAACCATAAGCAAAACATAACCCAAATCAAAGTCTTCATGCATAAATTCATTGATGTGAGTCATAATCTTCTCATTTTACTTGCACACCACACCAGACACAGAGTAATACCTGCGGCATGTCAGCATATACAAGGTGAGAAGCTGTCTGTTTTTTTAATTTTGTGTGATGGACCTAAATGCGATTCACTCAATGAGTCATTGACAATGGCAAGAACAGTTTGTATTCAGTTACTGGTTACACTCATAGAACAAGTGAAGTTACATGACAGTGACGTTAATTTATTTGACCTCACCTGTAACTGATTGCACTTCACCTGCAGCATTCTGATGCTCATGCTCTTGAAAAAAGTGCTCTGGCCTCAGTACCTAGGAGCTCACCTGCTGAAGCCCAGTGTTAGTGTGTGCCTTATGGAAAGTATAAGTAAACATTTGTGCTCAAGTAAAGGTTTATGTGCTTTAAGCAAATGTTTATATGTACTTTTCATCCATATAAATGCAAGTCATACATTTCTAATAATTCCACAGCTGAAGACAGCTATAGCTCATGTATAGCATACATTTTTTTGCAAATCTCCAGCTGAGAAGACATATCTCAGACAGCTAACCTCTGTGATTAAAGAAGGCCTGGAGCTACAGAATGAAAGGAAGTTTTGGGAGATGATCTGATCACTTGCCTCAGATCTGACCCTGAGAATCACCACCACAGTCAGCCAGACAAAAATGCTCTTGTAAGACCCAAATCATGATCAAATTGGTGTGCTCCATTGCTACTGTTCTGTAGAAATGTAACCCCTGAACATTACTCAAATAAATGAGATCTGGCCAGAGCACTGAAATATGATGCCCATGGAGTCATTAACAGAACCAGCTGTCTTTAGGGTCTTTCAAAAGTTATCTTGCAGCTCTGGTGAATGACTTACCAGCAAACATCAAAGAGTTTGTATTCTTTCAGAGTGTGCTAGGTGGTAGCTCTTTTTAACTATTTGATAAATCATGGTCACCTGTGAACTAACAGCTGTTGAAAAGGCTGAAGTCGAGAAAAAAACAACTGTGTCAGGACAGAAATGTATATAAAGTTCACGTTACTGGCAATGGAGAGTCAAAAAGAGTGATTGGAAAGCTGCCAGCATGTTGCTTAGCAGCTGCACATAGCGTGACTTTTGTGTGCAAAGCTGTCGCTGTTATTACCACTGGGGGAAAGATCCGTCTTGAGGAAATAGTATCAAGGACTTGGCCAGCTTGAACACCATGCGTCCCTAAATACACTGCAGACAGGAGATTGGCCCCAGGGCTATGGGCCAAGGTGCGTATATGTATTACACGCAAATACGCAAATGTCTTAGATGAAGATAAGATCCTTTTTAAATTCTACAAACCCACTTTCTGTTACTGCACCATGTTCTTGTACAAATACATCATACAGTTACCTTGCTGTGGCACACCTTGGTAGACTGCAGGTTGTAACATACTGCCCTTCACTTGGAAATTCTATAAGTGGTTCAAGTAACACATAGATTTAAGTCAAGTATTATTTGAATTATTCTGGTCATTACCTTTCATTATTAACAAAGAAATAGCAAAAATGGTAGCATTAAAAAGTGTTCTTCAAACTCCTATTCATAGACATCTAATTCATCCCTATATGCCCATAGGCAACCATAGTATGTATCTTTTTCTGCCATTATTTTCACTCGTTTCTTCTGACGCAGTAGGTTAGGCTTTATTCTGAACATTTCCGCAATGATTCCCAGATCATACCTGGTCCTCATTGAATCACTTTAGGTTGTACTCCAACCATAAAAAACAACAACACCACCCTGATGCTAACTCCTTTACCCACCGCTGGTCATGTACATTATTAAACATGGTGTACACTTGCAGAGCAGTCACACAGAACTTACCTCGTTAACCACAAAGTGGTTACACCAGCATGTAGTCTGCTTATTATAAAGTTTCATGAACAATTTGGCACCCAAGGCTGTTAAATGAGACAACAAACTCTCAATTTTTTGATCCAAAGAATCTTTGTCAGATCACAACGGAGCTTTACAGAAACTGAGAGCTTTTTCCTTTGAACAGTATAATGGACGACATGAATGAAGAATGACATCATAAACAGGTTCTTGTGCTTCCTTTCTCTTACACATAGCGAAAAGGATGTCGATTATTAGCATGTCTACTGGCAAAGATTTACAGGAAAGAGAACGGCAACTAGTTCAATGAAAGCTATAAAATCATATACTGTACATTTGCTGACATAACACAAAAAGTATTTATACAACCAAAAATGGAGAAGTTTTCTATTGATCAGCAGGTATTTATCTCTAATGTTATGGGTTGAAGAAGCATATTAATGCATTGGATATTAACATGCAAAAGAGATGAATTTTTTTGAGAATGTGCCCTTATATGGGATTGCAGTGTACAAACCTTTGAGTGAAAGGCAGGGGTGGGGGGAGTCGGGGGAATTCTGAGACGAAACTCTGACTGTGTGATTGCACTTGTGGGTGGGACATTGGGAGTGTTCCCTCCTAGTTACGTCCTCCTGTTCTGTAGCCCTGAAAACATACCACCAATGTCCCAGCAGGTTAATCACCAATCAGTGGATTTTTGTGCATCATGATTGGTGTTCCGTGCATCAGGCCAGATAAGAGATGTGACATCAGTGATGTTGGCACTGCTAGACAGGAACTTCCACTGCCCTCCGCTACACCTCCCTCACCCCTCTCAGTTGGGACGCGCTGACGCACAGGGCCGGTCTCTGTTTCCCTCAGCCTCCTGGATACAGGCTGCGCTGTTAGGCCCTCTGATAACCTCCCCAGCCCCTCCTCCGGTGTAAACACTGTGGGACAGCAGCATGAAGACCCCCGTGATGAGCCGTGGCTTTGCCTTGCTCTGCCTCATTGCCTGTTTGGTATGTGTCTCTGTGTCTTTGTATCTGTGGATTATTACTTTAATATGATGGCTCCCTCTTCATGGTGAAACTAGTGCACATGGAGACAAGATGTACCCTAAAATGAAATAATGTGCATGGATTACTTTTAGTCTTAACCAAAAAAATCAGAGAGCAAAATCAGTAGGGTGGTAATAAGAGACAAGAGTTGGCTTTATGGTCAAGCTGTTGTTATAGTTCAGGGAAACTACAATGCCATTAGTCATTGTTATTAAGAATATATTAAAAGCATTTAGGGTCTTAGTAGTGTCATCCTTTTACATAAAACACATGCTCTACCAAGACACATGTGATAGGTAGCAAACATGCGGCTGCAAATGAATATGTATCTTAAAAGGAGAGGAAATGGCAATGTTAAAATGTAGTCTTTCATGTGAGATAGAGACCTGTTGTTGGTTCAGCGTTTTGTTCTCTTATTCATCACCTGTTGTGCAAATGCAAAAAAATTATTAGTTTTACAGCAGTTATACATGATATTATGCATTTTCTTTGTCAGCATAATGCATTCTTTTCACTCACTGCAAAATAGGAAAACAAAAAAATTGTAATTAATGTAAGTTGAAAAGTTATGATTCAGGTTATTACAGCCACTCCATGTAGCTGACTTCCTGAACACAGTAGTCATATCTCCTTCTTCTTTTTATTGTCAACATGTTCTAACAGCAAAGGGCAAAGATATAAAGTAAAATGACTGACAGTGCACTGAAGGCTCAGTCCAGATAAGCATAATTATTTAATTGCCTAAACGCCTACAGCCACGCTGTGGTTGATTCTTCCTTGATGTTCGGTGTAATTTGTGTGAAAAAAGTAAAAATCTGTGCTGACGTGCAATTGGTGCAATGGAAAGGCAAATGTAGATTCAAACTATGTGTCAGACGCTATTAAATACAAGTTTGGACACACTTTTCTTTCTCTATTTTTGCTATTTTCCATATTTTCAAGTAATAGGATAGACAAACAGTCAAAACTATGAAATAACACAAATGGAATTATGCAGTAACCAAAACGTGTTATATCAAAACTAAAAAAATCTTATATTTTGGATTCTTCAAAATAGGCAAAAAATATTTTTTTAAATTAAACATATTTCTGGAAGGAAATTCATACATAGGTATCAACTTCACTATTTATATTTGTCTTAGAAACTATTTCTAAGCATAAGTCTTTAGATAAAAATGTCTGAAAGAATGTTTCCCATTATCTTCAGGTGTGTTCAAACTTTTGACTGGTACTGTACACATTTATACTGTATAGAAAGGATTGATACTTTTGGGACCTAAAAGAGTGTGCAAGTATTAGTCTTTCATAAAAGTGATTAGAAGAAAGTCCCTGACTCTGTGCTGTACTGTCCTCACAGGTTTTTTCGGAAGCTCAGCATGAGCCAGGCCACTGTTTGTTCTATGAAGAGTGTGGCCGCAACCCATCAGTGAATGGCAGTTTGATTCCACCCATCATACCCTGTGTGAACTACAGTAAAGCCAGGGCTCTGGAAGGTGCACACTACCAGGCACTGAAGAGGGTGTGCCCCATGCTGGACAGAGGGGAAGGCAACACGTTTGCCTGCTGCTCAATGAAGCAGATCACGTCTCTGGAGAGCAGCCTGACCCTCTCCAAGGCTTTGCTGATCCGATGCCCGTCCTGTGCCGACAACTTCGCCCACCTGCACTGTATCAACACGTGCAGCCCCAACCAGAGCCAGACGGTCAACATCACTCACACCATAAACACCACGGTGGACGGCCAGGTGAAGGAGGCCGTTGTGGCTTACCAGGCGTACATATCTGCCAGTTTCGCAGACGCCTCGTTCAACTCCTGCAAGAACGTGCGCATCCCTGCTACCGGGGGCTTTGCTATTGCGACTATGTGCGGCCGCTATGGCGCCACGCTATGCACCCCCAAGCGTTGGTATGACTTCCAGGGTGACTCCAGCAACGGCCTGGCCCCACTGGATATCGATTTCCGCCTCATCCCAGAAGGAGGCCCTGTCCCTCCAGGTATTGTGCCTTACGATGGCCGGGTGCTGAGGTGCAACGAGACCACGGACGCCGGTGGGGAGGCATGCTCCTGTCAGGACTGTGTGGAGTCCTGCCCCCAAGTCCCTGCCCCAGATCCCCCAGCAAAGCCCTTCATGATTGGGCAGCTGGACGGCGTGTTGGTGGTGTGTCTGGTCAGCTTCTTGGCACTCAGCCTCTTTTTCCTGGGCTTTTTGCTGCTGAGGAGCCTCCTGCAGGGCCGTGATCAGAATGTGGGCAAAGGCAAGGACAACAATGGCAACGACGTTGACCAGACCGTCGACCCCAACGACGTGAGGTGCACGGACACAGCCAGCCTTGCCACACAGGCTTTCCTGGGCTCTCTGTTTCAGAGGTGGGGCACCCTGATGGCCAGGCACCCCTTCAAGGTGCTGCTAGCCTCGCTGGTGGTGGTGTTGATATTCTCTGTGGGCCTGATGTACATTGAACTGACGACTGACCCCGTGCAGCTGTGGTCTGCCCCCAACAGCCGCGCGCGCAAGGAGAAGGACTTTCACGACAAGTACTTCGACCCATTCTTCCGTACAAACCAGCTGATCCTGACTGCGCCTGGTCGCCCAAGTCACTCCTATGACTCACTGCTTTTTGGGAAGCAGAACTTCAGTGGCATTATCTCCAAAGACCTTATCATTCAGGTACTGGAGCTGCAGAAGAGGATACAGGCTATTGAGTTTTGGTCAGATGACCTGAATCGCACAGCCAGCCTTAAGGACATCTGCTTTGCTCCCCTGAATCCCAGCAACCCATCACTGACGGACTGTGCAGTTAACAGCCTACCACAGTACTTCCAGAATAGCCTGAACAACCTGAACGCCAAAGTAAACATGACCGAGCTGGGGGTAACCCAGGAGGTGGACTGGAGGGACCATTTCATTTATTGTGTTAAGTACGTGTGGTTTAAATCTTATTTAAAGTGTTGCACATGTAAGAATAAACAATTATGTAAATGATTTGAAAATAATTTCTAAAATATTGTCATTGGAACAGTCAGTTAATGCAATTTAAATCTAAATGAAATGAAAAATATAGATATTGAAGTAAATCTCTATTTGATATGATTACACAATAGAGTACAGCATTATAAAGGGCATGTAAGTTTGATTTAAAATAAATTTAAATACTTAAAATAAACTTAAATAATTTCCTATTTCAGCATTCTTATATGAACTCTAACATGCCTGAATGTTAAGCCTTACTTGCCTGTAAGTGAAGCTGTTTTTATTTTATTTATTTATTTTATTTTTTTAGTAGCATTGATATGACATACTGGTAAAATGAGGGCTAACAGCTATGATGCTATTGTTTCCTTGTGATCCTAACATTACCTTCCATACTGTGCTCATTTCCAGCTCCCCACTGTCTTTCAAAGACATCACAGACCTGGGCTTGAGCTGCATGGCGGACTACGGAGGCCCTGTCTTCCCTTTCCTGGCTGTGGGAGGATATGAGAGTAAGAAGCTGATAGGTTTCCATCTTGGCTGACCTCCACCGGGACTGTGCCACACCTGCCGCTCTTCCCCACAGACTCCCAAAGCTCAGAACCTCACAGGCCTCTTAACACTCATGTAGAGCAACCGAGAACAACAGGATTTTAGACCTGCCAGAACAACACAGATTTTAAAACCCAGTTTTTTTTACACTTGAAATGCAACCATTCAGAAAGTTTTTTCCAGCATATTTCAGCTTGCAGGTTACCTGATGATTGACAAGTTTGCATCTAATTGGCTCACCTCCATTGATGTGCTAACCCTCAACCCTGATACTTGGTTCCATTGCAGACGAGGAGTACACTACTGCTGAGGCTCTGATTATGACCTTTTCTCTGAACAACTACCCACGGGGCACCGTCAAGTTCAAATTGGTGGAGAAGTGGGAGCAGATGTTCCTGGACATTGTGAGGAAATACCAAATGGACCCATCCACCAACTTCACATTCGCCTACATGGCAGAGGTGTGGCTGGACTTAATAAAGTCATAATAATAAGTACTGTAACGGATGTCATCAGTGTGCGATATCATGTGAGATAATATGTGAGATACTGTTGATTCGAACCTGACTACATGCAAAGCATAGCATGGTTTTCTGTCTTACATTTACTGTTCGATATCTACATTACTGTTTAGGGTTGTCCTTTGAGACACAGGTGTGTTGAACTTCAGAATGCACAGCAGTCTAACCTTACCTGTCTCTCACTGGCCAGAGATCACTGGAAGATGAGATCAACCGGACGACTGCAGAGGACATCCCCATCTTCATGATCAGCTATGCTGTGATCTTTGTGTACATAGCTGTGGCCTTGGGGGAGTACTCATCCTTTAAACGCATACTGGTAAGAACTCTGCTGCTCTACCCTGGCTTTGCTCTGGTTTAATCCTTACAAGTCTGGGGGACCTTAGAATGACATGGATTTAGGATGGGATAAAGACACTTAGGATGTAGTAGAAAGGGGTGTATATACCACTGCCAGCTACAAAACTGATTAGGCCAACGACTGTAATGACTATTGTGTCCTTTCCCAATTGGTGACCTCTTACTGAGCCAGTTTTGATGATGTTATACTGAGATTCCTCTTTATAGTCATGCTTGTCAATCATAAGATTTCAATCAAAAGTCCTTGATACACTAGTAGCCTTTCATACCACAACAGCCTTTAATGCCACAATGCCATGGTGAGGTTCGGTACACAGGCAAAAAAAAAAAACACACAGGAAAAATGGCATTTCTGAAGATGGTATGGACAGGCTAACAGGTGGTGCTCTATTGCAGGTGGACTCTAAGTTTCTGGTGGGTCTGGGTGGGATTCTGGTGGTGGGCTGCTCGGTCCTGGCTTCCATGGGCTTCTACGCCTGGATCGGAATCCCCTCCTCACTGGTCATCCTGCAGGTGGTGCCCTTCCTTGTCCTGGCTGTTGGCGCTGACAACATCTTTATTTTCGTGCTGGAGTATCAGGTCTGCAAATTGCCCGTTTGAGCCTCTATTTATCTATCCAAGCACTAGATTTACTCTTCATGAGATTGTTGCACTGAAAGGTTATAAATGGGGTCAGCTGGATTAAGATATTTCTCAAAAGCTGCATGTTAAGTAGTTTGCCACTTGACAGATACTCTAATCCAGCGCATTTTACGAAGCTAGGTTACAAAAGTGCCTCTAATAAAATCACATGAACCACAGTATGTCCAGAACATGACAGACCACGGGTTCGAACAGGTTTTAATCCATCACACAATTCTGTAATAACTAGTGGTATTGATAAGACTAATATTTACATAATACCACCACCCAAGCTATTCTAGTAACATGAAGCAAACTTCTACAGCACATTTGCTTTTGAATACAATGATTTATCATTTAGTTTCACATGGAAGTCTAAATACAACAGCTTTGACAGTGAAATGACACCTTTAATTACTGTTACCAAGCACGCCTCATAACATTTGTGAGATAGCAGCCTGTTTCTCACACACAGAGGGACAAGCGGAGACCAGGGGAGAGGAGGGAGGAACAGATTGGCCGAGTTTTAGGCAACGTCGCTCCCAGCATGCTCCTGTGCAGCCTCTCTGAGTCCATCTGCTTCTTCCTGGGTGAGCATCCACCCTGCATCACCGTGACATGCTGGTAAATGCACCAGTGACAACCCATAGGACTGTTGTTTATGCAGGATCACCTCTGCCGCGTCTGTTGCACAAACCTGTAGCACAGTAACACTTGCGTCTCCCTGTGCGTCTTTCCAGGGGCTCTGAGCACCATGCCAGCAGTGAAGTCCTTCGCCCTGTACGCTGCGCTGGCTGTGCTGATGGACTTCATGCTGCAGATGACCGCCTTCGTGGCCCTGCTGTCGCTGGACAGCCGCAGGCAGGACGCCAACCGCTGCGAGCTGGCCTGCTGCGTCACTGTGTCCACCCCTCCCCCCTCCAAACCAAACCAGGGCTTCCTGCTGCCTGCCATGAAGCATTACTATGCCCCCACCCTGCTGCACCCTGTCACCAGGATTGTCGTGGTACGCAGCTTTATCATCATGTTCTCAGAGTGGTTCTGTTCATAACTGGTGACATCCTTACTACATAAATCCATCATCAGCAGGGAGAAACATGGCAGCAAGTCATTAACAGCCTTTGTCCTCACCAGAAACATTCTGAGTGGTTTCAGGTGACCCTGTGTAACCGCCTCTTACCCTCTCCCCCCCAGATGTTTGTGTTTCTCTTCATGTTCTGTGCATCAGTCTTCCTGATGTTCCATGTGACTGTCGGTCTGGATCAGGAGTTGGCCCTGCCCAAGGTAAGTCCTCCCTGCCCTGTTTTTCGGTCACACACACACGTGCAAGAAAGTATCACAGCTTTTCTCTACAGTTTGGCTATTTATATAATTTATTTAATTAAAATATCATGCTTATCATACTTGCATATCTCCCCACTCTCTGATACAGGATTCTTACATGCTGCAATATTTCAAGTACCTGAACAAGTACTTTGAAGTCGGTGTCCCCACGTACTTCGTCACCACACACGGCTTCAACTTCACCACAGTGGAGGGCATGAATGCCGTGTGTTCCAGTGTAGGCTGTGACCCCTTCTCACTCACACAAAAGATACAGTACGCCACAGAGTACCCTGAACTGTGAGTACACTTCCTTTGCCTGATACTTCCAAACTGAGGCCTTTAACATCCCAGGCAGTCATGTCACAGCAAAGACTGCTCCGTGCTGTCTTCCTTACATCCCATTTTCAAAATACCTAGTCATGTAAAGCTAGTAATTAATACACATGTATAATACTTATAACTTATAATGCTATTTCACTCACATGTCAGTAGTGGAGTAGCACTGCTTTGCTTTGCATTGGAACATGTTTGAAAAGAGAATGAAATTTAAATGAAGACGGTCTACCAAATGAAGATGAATGAACCCATACAAGTGCATATTTCCCTCTATGCAATACACCGAAAAGGATGAGTTTGAGGGTAACATTTCCACCTGTCCTGACCTTATCTCCCCCTCTGTCTTCAGGTCCTACCTGGAAATCCCAGCATCCTCTTGGGTGGATGACTTCATTGATTGGCTCAACCCTGGATCCAAATGCTGCCGGCTCTATTCTTTTGGACCCAATAAAGGGCAGTTCTGTCCTGCCAGTGAACGTGAGTCCTTCAGCTCAGTAAGACCCACATGACTCAACACACACTAAAGGGTTGGCAGTGTTGCACACTGGGAAGCCGGCTTATAAACAGAATTCCCAAGTGGGGCAATGCTGTTGCACCTTTGAAGAAAGCACTTACCCTCAATCTATCTCTTTGCCTAAACAATAGACAAAAAATATCAACTATGTCACCGTGGATCATTTTTATCCACAGCAGTGTGCTATTGGTTGAAGTCTCCCACTGTGCAGTATGGAGTACTTACTTACCAGGTGCTGCTTAAGAAATGATTCATAGGCAAGTAGCTTAACTGGCGAGAAGCTTGTATGAACCAGACTGGTTTATCTGTTTAGATGTATAAATTTTCCCTTTTTTGTACCATAAAGTTAATATACCTCAGCTCAAACTGACAGCAAGGCGTGTCCATTGTGATTGCAGCTGCAACAAAATGCTTAAGTAGATGCATGAGTACTCCACCCAATGGGGTCCTGAGACCGAACCTATCGGAATTCAATAAGTTCTTGCCCAGCTTCCTGTCCAACCGGCCTGACCTGCAGTGCCCTAAGGGGTAAGTGAGTCCACCATCCTGCTGGGCTGCACTGTAGCGGCATGTCCTCACAGATGTCACTACAGACCAGCGCACAGAGTTGTGTTGTCAATCCAATTCATTAGCACAAACATGCCCTTATCAATCCATTTTTTTCCTGAAGATTTTTTGTGCAGATGCCATTCAAGTAATGGTATTCAATTATTCAATTATTCAAAGGGTATTCAATTAATAGCCTGATCAAACCAAACTAATTGAGCTCAACTGGAAGGAAAGGCGATATACAGAGCATGCCCCCGGGACCAGGGTTAGGAAACTGTAATCTAATCAACACTTCCAATCTGTTACTCATTAACTTGCAAATGGATGTAAATGAATGCTTTTTTTCCGACTTCTTTTTGGCCCATTACATACTGAACTAGGACAAGATGGCTTTCCAAAACAAATACAAAGGAATGGTAACATATATCAGTGTATTTGTGTAGAAAAGTGACCTATCTCAGCACAACTAAGTTGAAAATGTCAAATTTTCTTTCGATGGACAGAGGTCTGGGAGCCTACGACAAAGCAGTGGTGATGGATGAGAGTGGAGAGATAATAGGTAAGCAAAAATCCTCACACACAGAGGGACATAGACTCACGGTCATTTTAGTAAAAGGTCAAATAAATGACCCGTCAAAAGGGTGGAGTTCAGGCAGACAGCGCCAGCACTCAGGCCACCCCTCAAATATAGTTGCCTGCCCAGTGTAAGAAATACGGAGCCCCCTCCCCTGTCCTTTTGGCTGAATTGGTGCATCAATCCATTCACTGTTGCAATATCTTTACTTGCATGGTTGATTGAGCAGTGCAACTGCAATGGAAAACACTTTTTTTTCTTTTTTTGAATGTGTGAGGGTCTGTGGGCCTGACACCTGTCCCCTGCTTCCCTCCTGCAGCCTCACGCTTCATGGCGTACCACACGCCTCTCACCACCTCCCAGGAGTTCACGGAGGCCCTGAGAGAGGCGCGGGAGCTGGCCGCCAACATCACCCGCAGCATGAGGCAGATCCCCGGCACTGCGCCTGACTTCGAGGTCTTCCCATACACGTACGCATACCCCCCCTCCCTTCTGCAGGGCCCTGTTTCATTACCAAGGTGTTAATGATAATGAAGGCTGCGATTCTGTGCTGGTCTGATCAGAGAATTGCACTGTTATGGCAGGGCGTTAGTCAAGACCTAAGCTGCAGATGCCAGCTGACAGCGTACAGTTGCAGTCATCTAGGTCATACACAACAGTGCTGAGCTCTTAAGGAAAGGCTGAATCTTGGACACATTGCCAGCTATAAAAGTTTAAAGAGGACTCAAAAACTAGTATTGGATATGGTGTGTGGTACGAATGGAGCACTGAAATTTACTGCATCCCATAAATCTACAACCTAACCCTCCTAACCCTCCTCCTTCAGTCTAAGGAATAGCACATTGAGCACGAGACGATTTTCTCCGTTATGATGATTAATGTCTTTAATTGATCAGAGCATCTGTGGAAAAAACAGCCTTTTCTAATATGCTGTGTATTTCTGTGTTCACCGTACTGAAAAGTTGTGGCTAGCAGTAAGGCCATGTTCCAGGCCACCGAACGCAATTCAGTATACTCAATTGTGCATTTTAGCGCTTGCTCTCTTATCACAGACCACATCAAATTTTGATTTTGATTTGAATAATAGCACTCCTTCAAACAAGCAGAACACGGTTATTTCAGTTTTCTTTTTTTTTTTATCTCGACTCCCCTTTCTCTTGCCCGCAGGATACCATACGTGTTTTACGAGCAGTACCTGACCATCGTGCCGGAGGGCCTCTTCAACATCTCCCTGTGCCTCCTGCCCACCTTTGTGGTGTGCTGCATCTTGCTGGGCATGGACCTCCGCTCTGGCCTGCTCAACCTGCTAACCATCATCATGATCACCGTGGACACCGTGGGAGTCATGACCCTGTGGGGCATTGACTACAACGCTGTGTCCCTCATCAACCTGGTGACGGTCAGTGCACACTCCCCGCCTCCCCTTTGACACCCAGCAGCAGTCAACTGTCCTTTCCCTGTGCTTTCCACACACAGGCCTTGGTTTCTGTTCTACTGATAATTGCGATTCAGTCTGACTGAACAGTGTTCACACTGTTCAGTCAGAGGACAGGCTTGGGTGTACCTCCGCTGTAACGACATGAGATAGTGTTGGTGACAGCCACTTTTCAGCAAGCAGACTGGTTTAATTTTAGGCATTCAGGGTTGGCAGTTGGGAGTCAAACACTGATTACAAGGATATGTTCTTTCTTTTTGCATCTGAAGTTCACAATGAAAAATTAATATTCCATGTGCATTCCCTGGTTTCAGGCTGTGGGGATCTCGGTGGAGTTTGTGTCACATCTCACCCGCTCCTTCGCCCTCAGTACCTTGCCCACTCGCGTGGACAGAGCCAAAGAGGCAACCGCCAACATGGGCAGTGCAGTGAGTATACTGCTGATAGTATGAAACAACACAAATGGAATTATGCAGTGACCAAAAAAGTGTTATAAACAAATCAAAACTCTTATATTTTAGCTTCTTCAAAGTAGCCAAAAATATTTAATTTTTTTTTTTTTTGAAAATAAATTCTTACATCAACTTCACTATTTATATTTGTCTAAGAAACAAATTTCAAAGTCTTTAGATCAAAGTATCTTTGAATGCATGTTTCCCATAATAAGGTGTGTCCAAACTTTTGACCGGCACTGTACATCAACCCAGCACTGTCTTAACTTTCCAGACCACAAGCAAAACTATTGGCTCAAACTACTGGTTCACTAACTATCATCACTGAAGACTTTACGCCTTACTCTATAATCAAAATGAATTGTCTTTGGGTTGTTTTGGGAAAAGCCTACAAACACACACACATTAACTTTATTGTGTTAGGGGCTTCACATTCCTGTTACAACTCTGGAGTGATCTGGCATCCCTGCATATCTCTACCAGGTGTTTGCTGGTGTCGCCATGACGAACCTGCCAGGGATCGTGGTGCTGGCTTTCGCCAAGGCACAGCTCATCCAGATCTTCTTCTTCCGACTGAACCTGGTCATTACGCTGCTCGGGATGGTGCATGGCCTCATCTTCCTACCTGTGCTGCTAAGCTTCTTCGGTGAGTGGAAAAGCAAGCAGACACTTGCACGTATGCACACATACAGTGCATGCCATTTTATACCTTCTGAATTCTCTTCATTAGAATTTACAGGAAATGTAGGCATGTGTATGCTATAAAATAACTGTTCTGGTCACTGTATATGTACACTCACCTGTGCATGTCTGCTCAGTATAGACATGTGAATGTCAAAGCATGTTAAATGATCCACAAGCAGAAAACCCTTTGGATGCTAAGGTGCTCCCACTTGTGCATTTTCAGTAGTGAACCTCTGTATCCTTCACCCCTTTGCCTCTCAGGACCTGGTGTGAACAAGGCCGTGCTTCTGAAGCAGCAGAAGAAAGCACAGGAGGAAACTTCTGGAGTCAAACACATCTATGAAAACATGAGCTTTGACGACAATGAGTATCCCAGATATACCCCACACCCACCAAGGACAGACTCAACAGGATCTGTTGTGACGATCACAAACTTCTAAGTGGCATTAACGAGAAGTTTTTTTTTAATTGTTCAAGTGCACATACCTCCATAACTTTATTCAGACACTCTGCCCGAGACATGGACCAGGGCAATGGCTTTCAGCAGCTGCAGGACTGTAGCCACAGCACACCACAGTGCAAGAATCAATGCAATATGACCAGAGGCCCAAAGGCATGCACAGATATATGCCCAAAACCGAAATGAGAGGGGTCAAGTGATCTGATTGCAAGAGATGGCCATCATTACTGTATTTTAGTCACATGTTATCTTTTTCATTCTTTTCTGTTGGCAATATAAAGGTAAGGTATTCAAACAGAATTAAAATGGGAATATACTACAATTACTAATTTTATACTGCAAAAGGTTTTAATATGTTAGCTGAATGTATGTTTATTTAATGTTGTACCTATCCATGTTTCATCTCGCTGGGTTTTAAAGGGATGATATTTTTCATGGTTAAGTTTGAATGTAAAGCAAAGCCTACAGGACAACACTCCAGTTCACACAGGTTATGAAAAAAAATTAAATGCAATTGCCTTTGTGAAACAGAGCCCTTTCTAAATGGCAGTATTGTGTAAATGTACAAGTGATTTATCGGAGGTGGCCTGAAAATCACTGGAACAATATTAAACCTGTATTTATATTTTACAATTCTTGTGAATCTCCTCTACAACACTCAAAGAGTAGATGTTAGAATAATGCAATTCATTGCAACAGATATGTATGGGGGCAAAAATGAAATCAAATAAGAGCCCCTGACATCAGCAACATGCGCTGTGAAAATGAAGTGGCATCTTTGATGTGGTTATATTCACCAGTGTTGAGTTCATGATGCACCTGATGGGTTCTGGGGCCTTTGCTACTGGACCACATTCAGCACAATCACTGCTTTTACACACGGTCACATACATAAAGCCTCCAAATCCCTCAGAGAGGAGACACAAACCATGTGTAAATCTAAGAGATCAGGACATAATGGATAAACCTCCATGTCTGCCACGGCAAAACAATACAGTATTCACTTTTATTTGGTAGCATTAATGTCATACAGTAAAGTTTCCAGACTGATCAAATTATAAGATTGAAAAAACAACATGGACATGCACATATGGTGAATAAAACTTCTAAAATGGATGCAGATGCATTGTAACACACCAACAGTGGAACTTGAAATTAGGAGCCCTTGAAGGCACAGTAAACTGCACTATCCCAATTCTGAAATATAACAGTTACCTTTTTTGGGGTTAAGTCGTTATATCTCTCTAGTGTGCAAACCGCCACTGCTCAAATACAACAAATGGACAACAAATGTACAAAATAACACCCCAGCACAACCTCACAATGCCATTGTCAAGGTACTACCATGCACAACACTTAAAAAAAACACTTTCAATACGAATTCTTATTGCTCAGCTCTAGATTTAAATTCACTGCAAAAAGAGTCAATGGAAAAAGGGGCAACATTTGCTGATACCTTCATCCAAGGGTGCAAATATACTCTTGGCATCTCCAACTGTCACAAGTTCCTCCGTCTCCCCAGGTGATCACAAACATTGTATTGTCAGAGACCAAAAAAAACCATGAAAAAAATTGTTTTGTCCTGTTTATAAAAATGCCCTCATGCAAGCGCCAACAGTTCATGACCTGTTGGACAGGGCCCGGTGCCATAGTGTATCCTCAGGGGCTGGGACAGATGGCAGCCGCGCAGATCAGCCATATGGACATCAGTGGGGGGATTTAGTGTTCCACCAATCACAGCCCCCTATTCATAACGCCCGCAGACTCCGGCACTGCAATGTGGTACCAGCCACAGGCGTACGGTGGCCTGGTCCCAACTTCCGTGACTTCCCAACTGATGCAGTCCCCAAAGTTCAGCACACCTGACTCCTCTGCTCACGAAGCCTCACCCTCCTCTTCTTTTTTTCTTTCCTGAAAGTTCACCAGGCAATCTCTTTACTGACCATTGCTTTTTCAATAATGTAATTTTTGACTATTTAAATATTTTTAAAATTTGTATTACAACAGTTTGGCTGTAGTTTAGCTCTCTAAACTGTAATGCACAAAAGGTAAAATAAAAATGAAGACAACGGACCACAGGTTGTTGACTTGTGTTAAACAAAATATAGAAACTCAACTGTTCATTATGTCAGAGTGCTTGAAACAGCGGCCATTAGAGTTTAGGTGCTCACATGCTTAACCACTTACAATCTTACCCATTTATAGAACTGGATATTTAATGAGGCCACTCTGGGTTAAGCACCTGTCCCGAGGGCACAAAAGCAGTGCCCCTGCAGGGAATCACACCAGGAACCTTTTGGTCACAAGCCCTGCTCCTGCACTGCGGCCCCAAGAAAACAACCTCTGTGCAACTGCAGACCACACACTGTGACTGAACATCTCACTGCAGCTACAATTACAGGAAAATCAATCACAGAAATGGTAGTGATTCTGTGCGAGGATCACGCAGCGTACCTCCTGGGCGGAGTTACCATGCATTTCCACAGCACAGCATAGAGAGCCAACAAGAAGCTGATGAACACCGCTGCTGCAATCCCACCTACAGGGAGGAAACAACATACGTAAGCTATTTGTAACTCAGCCTCTCTCTCTCTGTACTGACCTGCACAACCAGGGTCTAGTGTTCAGCAGATCTCCATAGATTATTTGTAATGGTGAACATCTGAGAATTTTGAGTCCACAGAAGATTTGTTGTGTACAGTATACAAAGTACATTATATGGCCAAAAGTATGTGCACACCTGACCATCACACCTATATGAACTTATTGGACATCCCATTCCGAAACCATGGGCATTAATATGGAGTTGCCCCCCCCCCCCCTTGCAGCTAACAGCCTCTACTCTTCTGGGAAAGCTTTCCACAAGATTTTGGAGTGTGTCTGTGTGAATTTGTGTCCATTCAGCCAAAAGAGCATTTGTGAGGTCAGGCACTGATGTTGGACGAGAATGCCTCCACACCAAACTCGTCAAACCATGTCTTTATGGACGCTGCTTTGTGCACGGGGCATAGTCATGCTGGAAAAGGAAAGGGCCTTCCCAAAACTGTTGCCACAAGGTTGGAAGCATACAATTGTCTAAAATGTCTTTGTATGCTGTAGCATTAATGTTACCCTTCACTGGAACTAAAGGGCCTAGCCCAAACGCTGAAAAACAGCCGCAGACCATCATCCCTCCTCCACCAAACTTTACAGTAGGCACTGTGCATTCCAGGAGGTGTAGCATCCACCAAACCTTGAGTCGTCCATCAGACTGCCATTTCATGAAGCTCCCGACGCACAGTTCTTGTACTGATGTTGCAGCCAGAGACAGTTTGGAACTCTGTAGTGAGTGATTCAACAGACGTTAGGAGGTTTTACATGCTATGTGCTTCAGCACTCGGCCGCCCCACTCTGTACGTTTGCATGGTCTACCGCTTCATGGCTGAGCTGTTGTTCCTCCTAGACGCTTCCACTTGACAAGAATAGCACTTACAGTTGACCGGGGAAGATCTAGAAGGGCAGAAATTTTGCGAACTGACTTGTGGCAAAGATGGCATCCTATGACAGTGCCACATTTAAAGTCACTGAGCTCTCCACTACGACCCATTCTACTTCCAAGGTTTGTCTATGGAGATTGCATGGCTATGTGCTTGATTTTATGCACCTGTTAACAACTGGTGTGGCTGAAACACCTGAACTCAATAATTAGGAGGGGTGTCCACATACTTTTGGCCATATAGTGTATATTAAGTTATACTGTGCAGCCTGTGTGAACACTAATGGTAATGGAGCATCAAAAACACACCAACAGGAGGAAGTACAATTTCACTTCTTGAAAAATCCCCAGCCTGCACTAACCAGCAGTATAGAAAATTGTCAAGTCTTATGACCTCAAAAACATACAAAAAGCTATATTGTAAAAGCAAAGTGCAAAGTCAGTTGGATTCAGATGTGGGAAACACTTGTCGCCAAGCCTATAGGCCTATAGAGATGGTTCATTTGCATAGCTCAACTTTTACACTTCCACAATCAGACCTAAACTACAGTTAAAGAGATTTCAGGCTTCATTTCAAAATTCAGACTAAACATCCCATTAAAATTTGATAAGATCAATAAAGCATTTTAAATTAGTAGTTGAAGATCTGTTGTTTTCTTTTGGGGCACAGTCATATGTTTTTTCACTAGGGAAGAACCTCAGTAATGCACTGAGCTTCATAAAACAAACAAGGAGACACATTGCAGTTTGCTCAGCTCCAATCAGTCCCATCTCATGGCAACTTGGTGAGCCCTTACCTTTTAAATAATCTTACTATGAACACAGTAAATAGCATGCAAAAATTGCAAGTCAAGTTGTGAAGCTGTTTGACGTCAATTACAGTGCATGGTACAAAATGACATTTACAACATAATAACATTCAGGTTGTCAACTGCAGCTGGTGTTGTGTGGGCGAGTCAAGGCCTAAGCGAGTTAGTTGTTATGTGCTGTTGTGACAGCAGCGAATGTATACATATCACCACCCAGACAATGAAGCAGGGTCTGACAGAAACTCAAACAGGCTCACAAGACAGCACTCAGGTGGGCAAGGTAAGGTCACTGCTAATGTTACCTCTATCTCTCTCTATACCTCTCTCTATGTTACCAGACAGGTCAATTACACTCATTTTTTTCCATAAAATATAATTAACATTCAACAAGTTTGATAATGACCCAAGATAAGCAGAACTTTAACACTGTTAATTTTATTGATTGATCAACAAGCAAACTTGAAATCAATTATTGAACTTTTTCAAATAAAAAAATTAATTAAAATTATGGAAAATGAAAACTGAAAATTGACAATCCATTTTCTGGAAAAGGGGGGAGCTTTCTGGGCAGGTTAATGTTGTAGGTTGTTAAGGAATCCATGTTGATGTTTTTTTTGATCTTTCCAAAATACAGCAAGATGCCCACAGCACCCAGATGATTATCTGCTGAACACACACATTGCATTCCTGTTGTTTTAAAATCCTAAGTGCCATGCTGCATGACATGAAGGCTTGGATAATAAACTTGGTTATCCACCTATGTAAAACTGTAAATGTGAAGTAGTTACTGCATTTCATTCTGAAAGCTGTCCCCACACCAAGCCCCCAGGGCCCCCGAACCAGTGCTCTGGGTTTCAGTGGCCCTATAAGCAGAGAGAGGACCGCCAGTACTGCTCACCTGGAATGATCCCGCTGCCTCTGTCCAATGGGGCGTCAGTGTGTGTGGGGTGCGGGGTGGGTGTGGAGCCTGTGAACACGGAAATGAGGGAGTGACAGATATAAGATCAGTCCCATTCATTCACTGCTGTCGGTCACAATAAGCAGCATGCCCTCAGCCTGCATCTCTGCCAAGTGAGGTGTGTCCGATCAGGGCAATTTTGTTCTCATTGCTGCCGACACCATCAACACCAGCAGAACAGGGAAATAATTAATTGAGGACTCGAATACGACCAGTAAGATTATTTTAACCGATTTCATTCACTAAACAATCATCATTATGCTTAAAAAAGTCTATTATTTATTATATGCATTAACATGTTGCAACTCCACACAGAAACTGAAGCTGCTTGGTTTGAGTTTGTGGCTTTTACAAATCCTTTACTTTTTTCCTGTTTTATAACTGAATTGTTTGGACTGGTGGAACTGAGACGTGGTAGATGATGCAAGTCCAGAGGAATCCCAAACCGTTGAAAGAGCACATCATTATGCGAGAGAGCAGACAGTCCTATCTTACAGGCACCAGACTGAGGTCATCAGGCCACTGTGGCCTTATCACAATCCCATGAAGTTTCTTGGACCCTTACTGTATTACACAATGGGTGTTTTCTTCCCAGGTTGAGGAAATTTATGGACATGCATTTCAGGTTCCTAAGCTGGTCCTTCAAGGCAAACTGCATGCTTTTGCATACGAGAGGTGTAGCTATAATGCAATTGTAAAAACAGGGAAGTGAAGACAGAGAGAGAGAGACAGAGACAGAGAGAGAGGAATAAACAAGCTGCTCTGTGAGGGTGCAGCAGATGTACACACTCACCATTGCTTTCCACGGCAGAGAATGAGACCAATGGCTGCTCTGAAATGACCCCCTGAAAGAAAGACAGAAGCACACACACCTTACACCTAGACACAAGGAGGGGCACCTAACCTTTCCAAAATAAAGAACTAAAATTACTAGAATGTTTGTGGGTTGTCCCCTTAATTTGATCTTGTCTCTAATTTTATCACTTCTTCACTTACATCTAACCAACCAGGACAAAAGTGAGATGAAGGATCGATGAACCGCAAGATGTCTTGCACAGACAGCCGTGAAGTTGATCTGATGCAGTAGTCTGGCCTGACTAAACATGTCATGAATATCATCTGCAAATTACAATACCCCCATATCCCAATATGCACTGGTCAACTAATCCACACTTACCAAACTCAAATAGAAGTAAAAGGCTGAAAACTCAGGGTCACACAGACCAAGGTGGCACTCTACTTAAAATATAGAATTACGCCATATGAAGCAAAATGCAACATGAAAGTGTATGAAATATATGCAAGACTGGCTACTGCAGATAGGCCTTTTCGACAACAGCTGAGAATCTATGTTACTCCTATAATCTCTTTCTTATCTGCCATGACCAGAAGAAAAAGGGGGTCCAAAAGGTAACAATCCACATTAAAAAAAAATCTAGGTAGCCAATGTGACTGTACCAAAAAATAATAAAAAACTGTTTACAACAAACATCATTATATACCTACTATTATATCTATTATATACCTACATATTTTATGTGCACACATATGTTTTGATCAATGGGTTGGTTGATCTTACTGACAGAAAACAGCATGAAATATTTAGGCAGGATCATTTTCTGTAACTGTTTTTTTTTTTTTTTTTCAAGCTTTTGATTTGAGTCAACCCCCTGACAAAATGAAGCAGATGAGTTCCAGGAAACATGAGAGAAGAAACTTGGCGGAAATATTTTTGTATTATGTATTCTGACATCTGTATTACAACACACCTGTATTATTACAACAGTGCAGTCGGCCGGGAAGTTGTTTGTGCAGAGTGCATGCCTCCAACGAAACGTAAATAAACTGTTCAAAGCAGATAAGTGAGTGGCTTCTGAGAAGATGTGCCATCACACCGTGGCTATAAGTAACCATTTAGCATTCTAAATTTCAATAATGTGGGAATGCATTTTTAAAGCTGATACTTCATTAAATAGGAAGTTCATGAAACCAACAAATTAAACTAACAACTAAAAGGTCCAAAAAAAAATCCAAAGAAAATGTTAATGTGTGCACCCTAGGTAAAATATATAGGCAAATTACAACCACACAAACACACACACACACACACACACACACACACACACACACACACACGTGATTTGTATACACTTACATTTTATATCAAGGATCTGAATCAACACTGTGCAAACCTGCACTTTTGTGCAAACACACAGACTTTTTTGGTTATGTCTCTTCTTCTTTGATAAAGCCTATTGATAATGGCATTATGTTATATACATTTATATGATAAGAGTCTTTCATATTCAAAACGTCTAAGAGGAGAATGTAACATGTACTAATATACAGTAAATCCAGACCGACATACACAGACCCCAAATATATTATACACAGACCTTGTGTGCCCATTTAATGATTCCCTCTGATTTATGTCCAAACGAGCCTGGAGTCATTTGAACACTCCATCTGGGTCACGCAGACACCTCCTTATCTATGATTGTACTCTTTCAAAATGAACACAATGAATAAACGTAAAGCCACTAAACCATGTCCCTAATTATAAAACCATATACCAAATATTACTTCAAAGGCTAGCGAGTACTGACGATGTAATATAATTTCCCACCAACACCACTGAAGACAGCCATGTGAAACCAGTCAAGCCAAACTGGGTCTGCTCTCAGGTCGCGTTTTCTAACCGCGGAGAGGGAGAGTGAGTGAAAAAAACATTTCCTGCTTGCAGCGCTTGCTTAATGTTTCCAAAACATGGGTGAGAATTCATTCACTTTTCTAAGTAATTTTCTTTTCTCACGTCATATCCACAGAGGACTCTTCAAAACAGCCCAAGCATAAACATTCAACTACTGTAAGTTCTTCGGTTTTGTACGTTGTGCTGTAGAACTTCGCTTGTTGCACTACATTACATTACACTGTTGACTGAATGACTGCATATTCAGTTCGTTTTCACTTGAGTAACCTTTATCGGACAGTAACTGCAACACATACCACATTCCAAACAGAAGGCTCCCCCAACCAATATTATGTCGAAAATAGGCTTCCCCCCCCATGTAAAACTTTGAAGTCCACTACTACACCTTACTAGAGAGGTATTTCCGTTGTGCCAGAGAAAATCCGTCTTGTTTTTCAGCTCATTCCACATGTTTACGCGAGGATGTCTTCAAGCGTGCGAAGCAACAGTCCAGTGCAGCTCATCACGGCTCGAGTCCGTGCTTACTCGTACCATTTGGTCTGTAAACGCCGGAAAATAATCTACGCTATTAATTGAGAACTTCGGGGATGCAACACCTCCCTCGCCAAGGAGGCGGGGGGTTCGTCTCTAGGCTTAAAGGTGGGAGGAGAGACGACTTATTGGATCGAACTGTCAATTTGGTATATTTGGCAAATGGGAGCTTTAAGGCGTGTCTTAAATTATATTAGAATGGGAAAGCAGTGAAAGAGATTTGTTACCCATGTTGTTTCAACAGTAGCTACTATTTTGACAAACAGAATATGGTCGCAATTATTCGTGGAGGGAAAAGCATCCGCCCCAAGCTACCTCCCTAGTAATGGACAACAGACCCATCTTTCATATTCATAATAATGCAACTTTGGGCGCATTAAAAAAAAAACTTAGTAATTTATGATTTTAAATCCATCCCTTCACTCTGCCCCTTACAGGTAAGTGAACTTGTGCAACACCTTGATAGTTATGTCAAAAATCAAATAAATTCCTGAGGACAGTTTGTGCACATCAGGGTCTGTGAAACACCCCATGTGAGTATCACTGAGCATACTGTATTTAAAGTACGTCTTACATTTACATTTATTTATTTAGCAGACGCTTTTATCCAAAGCGACTTACAAAAGTGCATACAGCAAGTATAGCGACAGTACGGGGACAGGATGTGTACAGTTCCACAATGAGACAGCTCTCAGCTGAGCAAAGTCTGTAACAAGCAAGCATGTTTCTCCTCACCTGTTTTCGGCTTTACGTTGGCTTTGCATTTTCACTAAGAGGCACTAGGAGGAGATCACCACATGTTTTCACCTTTACCATGTTAACACCGACTTGGTTCTGGAGAGTAAAAATGTTACATGTCTTCCAAGCTAGAGCAATTACTGAAATGGTGGAACAGAAAGTTCTGAGACAGAAGAGCTGTCTGGGGCCAGAATTGCAAATGATTATGAGGACACATAATTAACCACCACAGCAACCATCAGAGTGATGTATATCACACTTCTTTTAATTGAGCGTTTCCAAATCATAACAGTGCAATATAAGTTCTTTTTGCATCCTACAAAAGTGTGCAGTTAAGACATGTAAGAGATTTCTACACCAACACAAAAAGTTAACAATACGCAAAAACTGTCCAAAGCACTTTATGTAGGCAAGATTACAAGTTGTGTAAACATTAATTGTTGAAAGGGAGAAGACTTTGTAGGCAACATTTATTGAAACATTTTTTGTCATGTTTACTTCAATTTTATAAACTATCAGTTTAGAAAAAAAGACTAAATTAAATGATCTAAAAGAAGCAGCTTTGATTTATTATACAAAATAGTGAAATGCTAACTTGACTAAAAGATGCATCATTCTCCATTAGTTACAGAAACCTGCAAGTTACCAAGATCAAACTATTGTCTTTGGGAAAACTCAGAGAGTATATCATTTGTTTCTGCTTCACAGCTATAGTGATGGACACATTAAGCTGACCTCTGTTAATTACTGTCGTCACACCTCAATCTGTTTGACTCCAGTAATACATCTTAATGTTGTGTTATCCCTGTATTCTAAACAAACAGGAAGGCAATACTTTTTTGCAACTGCCAAATGTTACACTTTATCACAACATTAACCCTGTACATCATTGTTTAACAATTCCCAGGGGTTCATTAAATTTCTTTATAGTTGGGCAATTAGAACTGAATCAGAAGGCACCTCAAGTGATCTTGTACTGAAGTGTCAGGTTTACCCTGATCAAACAAAATACCTAAGCTGATACCAATCTGAGCCCAGCTCAAATACACAATAGCTGTAAAACAACACACAAGTAGATAGACAGAAGTAATATTGCACACAGATAACACATTATTAAACAGCAATAATCACTGGGTCAGTTCCAAGTCACAAACACTGTCTTTTGCAAAGCAGACTCACACACTCACACACACATCAATGACAGAAATACAACAGAAAAACAATATGAAACTTGTATTCAAGGCATTATAGGTACACTAAGCTTTTTTTGTTGGAATTATTCCACTACAAACTTGTAAAAATGGTAATGTAGCTCCCAAAGCATAATCCAGTCCTATGTTGATATACTATGGATGCTTAAAAAATGCTTTAAAAGTTCCCCCACAACCTGCACAAAAGAGAGATTAACAAACTTTGATATATCCATATCCAAAATGAAACTGTCCTGTGGAGATTTCTCTGAGGTCTCTCGTTAATAACAGGACTCAAATCACATGGAGGTGGTAAAACAGTACTTTTGGCTATATAGTGTGAGAATTGAAGGGCTGTATGAGGGCTTGTGGGTCTGACATGAATGAGTACCTCAATGTCTGACTCGTCTGACTGAATATAGTCCTGCTATTTTCCCATAGGGTACCACATTGTACAACTTCATAGAACTAAAAGAAAGCCCTCATGAACGACCAGGGTCATTGCTGGAGAACTACTGCCGACTAAAAGAGTTCCTTCAAAAGATCTTTTTGAAACACACAAAAAGATACTCAAAATTCAATTAACACATACTGCTAACAGGACTACTTTGTTCAGCCCTAGTTAAAGCAATTACTTTGTCTCAACAAAAACAGGGCATTGGTTCTACAGACTGAAGGGGAAAAAAGTCTGGAATAGCATCAGTGCCAGAAAAGGCAAAACGGCTCATTATTGGATAGCAAAACCATGAGAAAGACCAGCCACTTAGCGAAAATCTCACAATGAAAGCACTTTGCACCATCACTCTAGGTGGGCAAATTTGCATCTACGCAGGCAAAACTGAAGACTGCCACATCTGCAGCATGTTCTGCTGCCTGATAGGAGGCAAAGTTGCTGGTGGGACAACGTGACTCGTTGACAACGTGAAATGTTTGTAGAAGAAAGGTGACAGATTTCAACAAATAAAACCACCGTATCCAACAAGGCTTAGTACATTGGAACTAATCGGCTGGATATCATGAAACCATCAGCTCCTTTTCCATGCCCAGGTAGCCAGCATCCCATAGTCTTGTGCTACAGCATTTAGATATCTTTCAGATATCTATCATTTAGATCAGTTTAGGAATGTTAAAAGTGTCAATATTTGAATGAATACAGAAACATAGAAAAAAAAATAATGTGTGGCAAAATGGTTCTGTACCCTTAAATTTCAGGTTTGCATAAAACTTACTTGCTGTGATAGAAAGCTTTTTCAATTAATTACTATTCACAGGAACCTCTTACACATTTTCATCAATTCAAACATTATCATCAACTCAAAACATCCATGAATACTGACTAATACTGATACACTTGACCATTTAACTCTTGAACTAAAACACTCACTTGCACAGTGGTCCACATTTTACCAGTCATGTAATTTTTTAATCAAGCAAGCACGCGGCACTGTAGGTTCAGTGAGTATCCTGTTGCATATTAAGTGCATTTTCAGACATGGAGTGAGAAACCATTGACTCCATTTTGTTAAATTAAGATAATATGTAAAGGAGCCAATATCCTACTGACCAAGAGTTGCTACACAGTGATGGCATTCATTCAAAGATCTCACAAGCAATTAACAACAGAGCATTAATACCACTGCTCAGAGTACAACTGTTTAGTCAAATATACTAGAACGCCTCTCAACCCAGAAACCAGACAGAGAACTAGAGGTAATGTAAGGACACAACACCATCTAGTGGATACAGCCATATTACCAGCAAAACTGTCTGACACTGTATTCAGGGGACTGTGCATTTCGGGCCAGTATGTTGAGCTTCTTATGCATCAGGTATGGGATGAAACTCAGAGAGAAAACTAACCAAATGCTTTAGATTAAAGCAGGGAAAGAAATACTTATTCACTTACATCAGCTTCCTAACATTTCAGGGGAGACCCACAGGTACACTGAATTCAAGTTACCTGCCCCCTCCAACCTTTTAAACCGTTTTGTGAGAAGAAGAAAAGAAAGTGTTTTTAATCCACATCCCACCCAGGCCCCAAACCAGCCCGTTAGATGGGATTTTCTCTCAGCTTTCCACTCCCCCCCGACAGGGCTGGTTTCATAGAAACCTCTTGCTGGGTGCTGTTAAGCTTTTGGGTGGAGTAGTGGGAGTAGTGGGCTGAGAGAGGCAGGTCCAGTGCCATCACATCACCTCACAGCAAGAGTTCTGCTTCCGTGCCTGCAGGACACATATAAATACACAGAATGAACATGCTGATAAGTGCTGACAACATATGTACTTACATTGCATTTCTCATTTTCAGCCAAAATTCTGCCAAAAAATCTAGGACATGAAAGTTTCAATTATTTACAACTTTAAATTATTATGTCAACACAGTCACTGGAAACACAAATTAAAACACAATCTAGATCTTTGCAAATCTAAAGCACTTTCAAAACAATTTCTTATCAAACGTTCAAAATAAACCAAAATTGTTTTGGAAATTTAAGAAAAGACTCACAATGTTCTCCATGATATGTCTGGGGATATAGATTTAATAATGCAATCTTTGTAAAATGTCAAAGCCCTCTATATGAAAGATTGTCTCAAAAGGGCACCAGGGAAGCCATTTCATTGGATGTACCATTATATTACAGTGTTTGCTTAGCAGATACTTTCATTCAAAGCAACTGTTACAGCTTACATTTTACACATAAGGCATTTTATGGAACATTTTGTTTACTTAAGGAATTTACGAGAAGTACTATACTCTAGATAACAAAAGCAATTCTCATTTCCCTAACCACTACAGCATATTATTGCTCAAGCACTGGCTCACTGACTTGAGGTGTGCATGCTCAAACAGTTTGCTCAAACAAAACTTTCCCACAAGGTTTGCACACAATATACAGACACATGAAGTTGGTTACACTGCTGGAAAAAAACATGGAAGTGAGTACGGTAGTTTCTTCACCTAATCTATCCAGCAACACAGCTAATAGTCAACACAAGTAATCAATATTCTCAGCAAGGCAGGAGGTGCACAACAGGAGGGGTGACAAATGTTTCTGAACAGTGTCGATAACTGTATAGGTCACAGAACTGAATAAGCCTGTAATATTGCCAGTAAAAACCTAAATCTCCCTTTAATGTGTGGAAAGCACTCCACTCTCTGAATTTTGCTTTAGCTCCACTGGAACCTCCCCCTTCTTGGGAGGAGAGATGGTCTAGAAGTGCTAGCCTGGTTTCAAATTAAATTTAGAGATCATAATTGCATTGATTACATGCTAATCAGATTTGAATTTTAAAATACATAAAAACTCAAATACAAAAAGTTCAACTTTATTAGTCTAAAAAGAGAAAATGGATGACATTTGGGGTGCTGTTTTTACTCACAGTCTTGTAGAAGGCTTTGGATTGGTTTCCCAAGTGCTCTGACTTCTGCACCAAATCGTCCAGCTTTTCCCCTCTCTCCAACAGGGACTCCATTGTGTTGTGCTGCAGGAACACCAGGCATTACGAACAGTTGATTCCCCCCCATGGAGGCAGCCCCTCCACCACCACCACAGAAACATATTTCTGCAATTGAAACCACCTGCTAAGCATCCAAACAGATATTCCATTGTTCATCATTATTCTAGCAAACACTATAATCCAAAGCAGTGCATGTGTATCAATCATACAATATTATGTAAAATAATTCATCAATACTTCTGGTTATTTTAAAAAGTTACATTTTGTGAATCACAATAAGAAGGTTATTTAATATTTCAGGTTAAAAAGTTGCATAGAAAATACCAGGGTAAAATTACATGGGTTATTTGTGAATAATAAGAGGGAAGGCATGACATTAGTACAACAGAAATAAATTACAACAGAAATCGAAAAAAAATTGTTTTATGCCACAGACAAGCACTTAATATCGCCAATGTACTTGCACTTGGTGTGATTTTGGTAAAGCTTCTGTAATTTACCCTGAAACAGACACAAAATGAAAGGTTTTTCCCAGCTCTCTCTCAGAGCACAGCACACAAAAGCCGTTTTCACATATGAACACCGGACAAGGTCCGGAGAATCAGGTCCGAAATTTGGCCGGAATTGCCCTTTCACACATGTAGCACACAAGAGGAGATTGTCCGTGACAGACGCGTTCTCACCAACTGGAAATACTCAGGAGTATTACGTAGGAGTATACGCAGGAGGCAGGACATGATGCTAAAAGTATGCTGCAGAAATCGCACTGGCTATATTCGAAACTGCCTACTGCATACTGTGTACTGCGTACTACACTAGTATATACTGTATACTGCATACTATTTTTCAGTGTAGTACCCAGTATGCGACCACTAATAATTACATTTGTAGTATGTTACATTGTCGCTTGAAATCATCGAGTTTAGAAACGTCCAGATTTCCTTGTGGTATTTTCCAGTTAGACACCACTTGCATTCTCACAAGTGAAAAAGTATTGATGAGTTCACGAAAAGCATTCACGAGTTGAAGTGTTTTCAAGTGTTTTCTTTTCAATGTCTTACCTTTCGGTGGTACGGGCACATAATGTGGCATGGAGGAGGAGAAGGCAAACATAGCTATTGTACTTTTGGGTAGCCTATAAAAAAATCACACATAGCCATCCAAATGGTGCTACCGGTGCACATAATTTATTATTAATTATACGTTTATTATAACAGGAAGATAAGTTTTTGTTGTTCGCTATGTAATGTTAGGTCACCAGTTCACCTATCTCACTCTACCGATCACTATTACTTAGCTACAGCTTAGCTAGCTACTAACCAGATGATAAACTACTAACCAACGTTATTAATCATCGTAAGAGACATGTTTTGGCAGTATAGCTATAGCTAACTATCTCTTTAACGATCATTGGATCAAAACAGCATGTATTTGGACGTATCCGCAATGTCAAAGAAACAGTGGAAAGCAATTTACAGGCACGCAGAAAAGAGTACGAGGCAGATGTTTGTATTCTGCCAGCTTCACGCCAGTTGCATGATAGAAAGATAGAAACGTCATCAACACGTCCACTCGCTCGCAGTGAATTCTCCGGAACATGACCTGCTGTATTCACACACGGGCTCACTCCGACATGAGACGGACTTTGTACTAGGGAGCTGGCAGAACGAAGTCCGTCACATGTCCGGTGCGACTGATTCAGACATTTGTGTTCTCACGTACAGCTCCTCCGGGTAAGGGCCGGATACATTCCGGCTTTCAGTGCATGTCTGAAAGGGGCTTAAGAGTCTGGACTGAGTGTCTGGGTCACCGAACTTACCTCTGGCGTTGTTATCAGAGCAACCCTTACAATCACAAAGTTAATCAAACAGGGCTAGCCCCCTTAACTTTACTAGAGTTGTATCATGTCATATTGATGGTAAATGGGTAAATACTATAAAAGCAAGAATCTCACCAGAATAATTTTGGTTTCATCCAGCTCAGCTTGCACTTTGCTCATTGCATCTGCCTCCCGAGGATTCTAGAACAAATCATCAACCAGTCATCAATCAGGCAGGAAACTGCAGGAAAAGGCTTTGCTATGTCACAGGATTCACTGTATAAAAAGGTCAAAGCAAGACAGGGGTTAAATCACTTTTTATAAATCAGGAAACAAGTCAGCTGAAACCAGGAGTGGGCAGCTCTAACTGTTCACCCTCACCTGGTATCTGGCGAGGTAGCTGTCAAGCGCAGTGTAGCGGACTGTGTCCGGAGATCCAGAGGGCCAGTCTATGCTGTCCACCTGCTTTGAAAATTCATCCAGTACCTACGAGAGTACGCACACGCACACACACACACACACACACACACACACTCAAATAAGAAACCGAGAGAAGCTGAGTGGTGTGAATCTTCCGCTGAGCATTTCTTTACCTTGAAAGTAGTCCAACAAGAGGCATTCCAACAGCAACAACCAACATTTTATTTCACTTTAGCTCTTACAACAACAAACTCCAGCAGTGTTGTTTTAAGAACAAAAGAAAAGCAAAGTAAAAAGCATATAAATCATTCATTGTGAAATACCACCCACTGGGCTTTGTTTCAAGTAACTTTTTGGAGAGGGGTGCACCCACTTTCTGATCACTCAAACTGATTTTCTTTTTGTTGTGTTGAGAGGTTTTGTTCTCAAATGATAATGTTGTTACATCTTTTTTTCTCCACCTTTGTAGTCAATACATGCACATTACTCCCGTCGCCTGACTGAGGAGGAATAGACGAAGACCTCTCATCACATGATTGAGGGTAAAAGGGAAAAAACTGGCAGATGCAACACAAACACAGATGGCCAAAACTGGGACAGTTGCATTCTCTCTCAGCTATTTGTCTGTCACCGTGAGGCAGTGAGACCTACCTTATCCAGCAAGGTGAAGCAAACCCGTTGAGGATACTCGGTATCCGCAATGACAACGGCACTGAGACAGTCATTCCGTACATACACGTGACACAGGTAGTCTGACAGAAGGAAGAGCATACGTTATCCTACTCATGTCTGATTCTGACTGCAGCATTATTCACACCATCTGAATGCAAACTAACTGCAAGAACATTCTGATTCTAAAACGTTTCATGTGTGTACTCTCTTTGTCACGTAAGCCTTAACCTCCTAACAGGTGCCCAACAGAGTCAGATATCCTCCAGCCCTGAGCTGGAATTAACCCAAACTGTCTCCGTTCTATGCTGCCAATTACATAAAAGGGTATGATGCAATGAAAGGGCTCAGGTCTGACTCCCCTAGCTTACCTTGTTCCTTGACAGAAGCCCGACCGCCATGCGAAGACCGCTCTACAATCAGGGCACTGGTGAATGTCATGAACTCCTGCACGCTAGAGCCACAGGCACAGAATGGGAGGGAAAGAAATTTGCTTTTTTATAACGTAACTAAATAAATGTCACCGTTGTGTCATCTGTAGAAAAGATGCACAACTTCTGTGACGTGATCACAAACAAGATGAAAACCCACCTGGACCTCTGAAAGAAACTAAAGGAAGATAAGTCATAGGCCGCTTTCAGCAAGTTGGCTTTGTTCGTCCCTTTGTAAAGGACACTGAGGCTGTAGAGCTTCATGCTGCTCAGGCCAGGCAAGTTATTTCACGTCCCTCCAGCAGCCTCTGCAACACCAGAGCGATTCAGGCAATGCAGTCCAACTTCCACCACATGAGGTAGCTGCTAGCTAACGTTCTTACACACGGTCTAATCGCAATAAAGCCATGTACAGGCACTAGTAGGTAATGAACTAGAAACAATGAAATTGTAGCTCGCTGTGGATAGTGATCTTCCGTGTAATCATCTGAATTTCCCAGCTAACTAGCTACATTACCCTGTCCAGCTACCAGCCACAAAAAATAGGCTAACTCGCTAACAATCCACAGTTATAGTCATAGGGATACCCTACAGCTGTGAGTTGTTCGTTAGCTTTCTAGGCTACTTTGATGTATGGTAGCCAGCTAAATCTGGTTCAATTACTGAATGTCGTGTGTTGGACAGCTATATTATACGCTAAAAGCGTTTATATCTTTAGGGATCAATTTCCTTTCATCTGCTCTTTGATCGGTAATGTGGCCGTAAATATTGTTGCTTTTCGTTAGCTTTGTTAGTAGCTTGCTACCTAGCGGGTTGACTACCTCATGATCTGAAATGCAGGGCAGCTAAGAGCCGCTTCCAAATTCACCAACGGAAACTTAGCTCCTTTAGACTAAACATCTTTCAGAATGTTAAACTGTTGACAGTCAATTAAAATGGTCCTCATAAAAACGAAAGTGAACTCACATATTCTCTCCCAAACACGTCGCTGTTAAGCAGACTTCGCTTGTCCCCTCTCAAAAGTTTGCCGACTAGGAACATAGTATTCTCAGAACTCCGTGTGCGGTTCCAGACAGGTAACGTAACCAACCGTCTATCCAGCTCAAACATGCCAGATGAAGTTTCACAAGATAGTGAATATATGGTAAGATTGAAAGATTGAATAAAGATTCAATATTAAGGAGAAAACACACTGCAATACAAAACATATGCATTTCCAGCGTAAAAAGGATGCATGTGTTCACAGTTTATGGTAAAATGTGATTAAGACAACGTACATGTAATACTGCGTAAGAACAGAAAAGACCACTGAAATGATGTGAATCCATGAAATGATGAATAAGGGTGAATCCAGTAGACTAGTATCTAAAACAGAAATTCAGAATCTGAATGTTATGCCAGAAATATTTGTATTATTTCGTATTCAAATTAAAACTCTTGTTTTATAATGTTTGTATTCATTACTACCTTTCTAGATATTTTAAAAGATGCACATTTCCCTGTTAAATCGCAAAGTAGCACTTTGTCCAGGTTGCGATGACCAGACATGACATTTACTCCGGGGCTGAAAGACAGTTTCACACAGCGTACGTTAATATGCTGTTATACACATCCTTCACTTAGGGCCGTAACAACAGTGTAATGGACAATCAGTTTACCTTTAACAAACTGTTAAAATGGGGGGTAATTTACTAACATTTTTCGCTTTTTAACGTCATCTGAATAGACATATAATTTCAACCCAAATGCGTGTTGTACTCAACCCATGCTTTCCTATTAATTTTTGCTTGATTGACCAATTTCCTCCTAAGCATGTCGGTAATTGTTTTCCATACAGAGGTGAGCAGGGTTACCAGGGCTCCAGGGTTACTGCCTCGAAAAAAAAGGATTTTACACCATCTGTGGGCTGAGTGGTTGTGACAGGATGGCAGGTGTGAGTGGCTTTAACTAAAATGGTGGGGGGTACTCTTGGATGTTGCGGAAACTGAAAAAGAAACTACAGGAGGAGTACTGTATGTAAAACACGTAAACAAGAGTACATCCCACTGTCAGTCGAAATATTACAAATTCCGGAACAACAATTTCTGAGTTTTTTTTATCGTGAGGATTAAATGGTGTTTTTCGCAACAGAAAGACGACGAAGGTAGTGGGGCATTATATGCCATGCGTAGCCGAAGTTCGCCGAAAATGAATCAAACTACTTCGACCCACTGCGCACCTGTTGCTGATGATAGATAATCTGTTTTAGACTGCTGGATGTTTCGATTTAAGTTCTGAATTTTTGAAAGTGTCAAGAACTGAGAAAACAGTAAACTGGGATTATCACCACTCAGTATCGAATAGCAGTTACGCAACTCGGCAACGATGCTGGAACAATTACGCGCAGTATCATACGGATTACATGGACCTGTATTTGATTGACAGAACAACGAAGATGACTTTTTTACATGGACATTTGGTCAAAATGTTAAGGATATGTGGTTAATGAGACAGTCGACATATCTGTTATTGCCTTAAGATCAATCTAAATATTGACTCGTTTTAAAAATATTTGGGACACCAGAAACAATGTGATGCTACCACGAAATGATAAGAGCAAAAAACTCGCTCCCTAGAAATACAATCATGTGAATCAATAAATATGTAGCCTGCAAATAAACTGTTCTCAAAATGACTTTACTGGAAAAATAAATAGCTTTTGAATGCGACAGTACTTGTATACAAGTGCAAACACAACGGGTCACTGAAATCTGCATATTTATGACAATAGTTTGTGCACATTACGTTCAGTTCTAGTAGCAGAAAGAATAACCAAAACCTACCAAAAACATCTTGCCGTTCGCCAGACGAGTCGACGTTCACTAGCACGGTACTCATGACCGGGAGTATAGGTACGATGGATCGTCGCACCATGCACAAGGTAAGGAGAGACTGGTTTATAATGTTATTGAAGATCAGCGTGAAAAGGAAGTTATGTGTAAAATCATACGCAAAATGCCAACCTACAAGTCCGAAGAAGGTTTTCCTACCGTGAACATATCACCCAGAGACTATTAAAACAGGAGACTTTTAACACAACTATATACATAACATTCACGATGAAGAGGTTGTGTGGCTGGAAGCAAAAGCAGCACTTCAGAGTAAAGTTCAGTAAGACATGAGCTCGAGCGTTTTGTTGCTAGCTATGATGGGTAAAGGTTCTTTCTCATAGTGGGTGTTCGTCCTGAAGATGCATCAAGATCTGTTAAGGGGGCCAAGTAGGGCAACTGTTTGTGTGCACGGATGATACTGAATATGAAGTAATTTTTTCAGACGAATAAATGATATTCAAAGTCAGTGAAAAATGTTCGTGAACCCAAGAATTATGACGACTGGGACTTATATTGGGTGTATAATTTTAAGGGGGTTAGAAGTTTTAAGAACATTTCAAGATGACTACTAATCTTGATCTATGAAGTTATGCTCTTTATTTAGTGTTTTTTTTTTACTAGCATACAGCCTCACTGTATCTTTCAGGTTGGTTTACCTTCCGCTGATGCCTTTGGTGAGGTGAATCACCTGGCAAACTACGCAAACAGTAGGCCAACAGTAAGAGCACTCTAATTGTGTTTAATAACCCATGGTAATCATCTGCATAGAAGCACTTGGCACACATTCAAGTCACCTCTATGTTTGGGTTTACATGACCCGAAATACATGCCTGATAAGTCATACTTGTTGAGCTGTGAGACACACACTTTCGAGTGACCTTAAAAGTGGCCACATTGTACATTAACTTTGTTTTGTAGTAATACACAGATAACATCGAGAGGAGTTAGATTGCAAGCTAGTGAAATAAATTCAGGAGGTAAAGGCTCTGTGAACACTAGATGATATAGATGATTGGTACTATATGCGTGGATATCATAGCGCAAACAGTTTCCGCTCATAACAATATGTAAGGACATGCTGTGAGTTAACTTGATTATTGTAGCAATCAGGCAACATAAGGCAGGGTGATCCTGCTAGCAGCACATTGTTTCAGGATATTCCACCCTTGCTATGAGGCCTGGCCTTTTAAGGATGCGGTACTGTAACTGACGTGTGGAGTGGGAGGTTCCTCCTATATTGTTATATAATGCTGAGGGTTTTGTACAGACCAAGTGATGCATACTGTGTACTGCTTCACTGGATCTGCTGAGACTCGAAACATCAAAGTGAATGCTTTCTATGGAGCTCATATATTCTTATATGCATTCATTTGATGTTAAATGTGTGTTAGCTGCTTACGATAATAAAGAATGTTGTCAGTTTATTTCATTATCTGTTTTGCAATTACGTGATCAAGTTCATTCTATATAAAAGCATATAGTTCTTCTGGCAAACAAATTTAATTGTCTGTTTTCTTTATTGAGTATTTCATGTCAAGACTTTGTTATTTATCATGTATTGTGGGATTATCTGAAATTGGCAGTTTCTAAAATAGATAGTGATATTTATAGTATGCACTATGTTGATTGATTCAACTGTGTCATTCTAATGCCACTGTTAGTAATGTAAGCTTAGATCTAAACATTGTTTATAAAGTTTGTTAAACCAGTTTGAAGTTTATATCTGTTAGAGTAAATTCATTCTCAGGGGCTTTAGTTCTCATTAGACTCCATAAACACACAGAGGTGGGCAACATACTCTCAGATGGAGTCCCTCCTTAGAAACAGTTACTCAATTCAGTCACATCAGTTGGATTTAATTTGAGTGCTGTCATTCACTGTAGATCATCTTGATGTTGTTCATTGGGTTTAGTAAGAAGCAATGCTCTCGAGTGACAAAGCCTTGGTAGGTGAACAGGATTGACTATGTTTGTGTGTGTGTGTGTGTGTGTGTTTGTGTGCATGGTACCAACCCGTGTCACTGGACCATAAAAACAGCTAAGCTTCCTGTCCATCTGTTCTCAGCCCTTGAAGTCACACTCACACACACTTGAACACACACACTAATACACTTCAGCACACACACGCTTGGGTCAACTTGCCACGTGGGGAAGATGAAGGTGCTCTCTAGATACAGCTCTGTTGTTGAGAGAGTTATCATGGTAAGCCTTTCGTAGAGCTTGATGGTAAATGGTTTGGGATTTCTGGTAACCATTACACAGTCTGTATTTTCAAAGCATTTCTAAGTAACTACACTTGTTTTTACTGTGCAAGAATGTA
Source organism: Megalops cyprinoides (assembly GCF_013368585.1). Lineage (NCBI taxonomy): Eukaryota > Metazoa > Chordata > Actinopteri > Elopiformes > Megalopidae > Megalops > Megalops cyprinoides. The sequence continues at coordinate 14,571,870 of NC_050586.1, forward strand.
AGAATGTTTTATGAACATTTCCTGACTGAGAAACTGCTCTACGTTTTCCAGAGGTCACTGCATTGTTATCAGGGGGTTACAGTAACAATTAGGGGATATGAATTCAAAAACTGATAGCAGGATAATCACTATTAGCTTTTGATTTTTTGAATTAATTGTGTTTGTAAAACATTAAAAAGACTGAAAGAATGTGCATGCTCTGTGTGAAAAGCTGGAGTAAATGGCTGGTTGGATTAGCAAAGGCCAAACTGATAGTTCTCTTCTACACATTCTCCCTCTGGATACTGTGGTTGTAATCACACAGAAATAAGAATAATTCAGCTGTACAGGAATTGGAATCCTCTTTTCCTTTTTTTTGCCACGCCTTCTCTCAGGTGGAACAAATCCTGTCAGAGTTCCTGCTGAAAAAAGAGGAACTGAAGGAAGTGATGAGGCGAATGCAACATGAAATGGATCGTGGGCTGCGTTTGGAGACACACGACAAGGCCAGCGTGAAGATGTTGCCCACTTACGTGCGCTCCACCCCAGAGGGTTCAGGTACACACTCTCAACCAGGTGCTGGGGAAAAAACCCTGGGCCCTCTGTGGACCTCATATTTACAACGCAGCATTGCTAAATGTCTGCACAAAAAATCAGAGAGGAACATATTAATTGACCTACCAGTGTCTTGCTTAGATAGTTTGAACTGAGCATCCCTGCTTTCATTTTCAGTAGTGACATGGATTACCTAATATGGAATTGGCCTTTTAAACAGATGATTGTGTGTCTGAATTCCACAAGGGACAATTTCATATTCAGACAGTATCTTTAAAAATCCAGGTCATTTCAGTGTATATGGTCATTTCACGTAAATGAAAGTGTGCATACTGAAATGGCTGCCCACTCTATCTTGTCCATTTGGAGACTGTATTGGCTGTTGTAACTATATTGCTGTTTTCCTATAACTGTCTGTCAGAGGTGGGGGATTTCTTGGCCCTGGACCTTGGAGGGACAAATTTCCGGGTGATGCTGGTGAAGGTGGGAGAGGATGAGGAAAGGGGCTGGAAGGTGGAGACGAAGCACCAGATGTACTCCATCCCAGAGGATGCCATGACGGGCACAGCAGAAATGGTGAGTGCCCGGGCCTAAGGCGGCAATGGCATAACAGCTGGATGGACATAAGGGCTATATGGTTTATCTCTATATTCCTGCTCGCTTATGAGGACCTTTTTAAGATGTCATTACTGTCAGTGTTCTAAGCTGGCATGTATTTCTCCCTGCTCTGCAAAGCTCTTTGACTACGTTGCTGAGTGCATCTCAGACTTTCTGACCAAGCACCACCTTAAGCACAAGAAGCTGCCCCTAGGCTTCACCTTCTCCTTCCCCGTACGTCACGAGGACATAGATAAGGTGAGAGTCGCAGGCACCGAGCTAACATGCACGGAGTAGGTACTCACACACATGACACTGACATACCTGTCCCTTCTTCCCAGGGAATCCTGCTGAATTGGACCAAAGGTTTCAAGGCCTCCGGGGCTGAAGGCAACAACGTGGTGGGCTTGCTCCGGGATGCCATCAAAAGGAGAGGGGTCAGTCAGGCCATCCATTTACTCACCAGCCACACTGGTTCAAAACCTGCAGGATTAGTAATGATACTGTGCATACAAGTGGGGCCCACTGTATAATACCCGGATGGCCTGTGGCCCTTAAATCTGAAAGCAATGTTGCCTGGGCCCTCTGTTAAATTCATACACGCTTGCAAAGCAATCAATCCAGGCAAGGCATGTGTCAAACCTCTATGACTCTCTACCACTCAGGACTTTGAGATGGATGTTGTTGCGATGGTAAACGACACAGTGGCCACAATGATTTCCTGTTACTACGAGGACCGTAGCTGTGAGGTTGGGATGATTGTAGGTGAGGAGGAATTCCCTTGAACCATCAAGTTGCGGTGGTTTAATGACACAGTACTTCACACGTGCTCCCACATGTACTTTTGTCATCAGTGGCTGCATGGCTGACTTCTTCCTCCTCCAATCACCTTCTCTCCCTCTCTCTTTGTCTCTCGCTCGCGCTCAGGGACAGGTTGCAATGCGTGCTACATGGAGGAGATGCGCACGGTGGAGCTAGTGGAGGGGGAGGAGGGGCGCATGTGTGTGAACACCGAATGGGGAGCTTTTGGAGGTAACGGCGAGCTGGAGGAGTTCCGCCTTGAGTACGACAGGGTGGTGGACGAGATGTCACTCAATCCAGGCCAGCAGCTGTGAGTCCCATTCTTCAGAGATCCCTCTCAGTTATACCTATAGGCAGTTGTACAGTGTAGTTGTAAAGAATCGGGCTTGTATCCCGAGGATTGCAGGCTTCCTGGGTGGAGCACTAACAGTATACACTTTGGTACAAGGTACTTAGCCAAAGTGTAAAATAATAGTAAATGTCCCTCTGTATAAATGGATATCATATTAAAATATAAGCTGTGTAAATCAGTGTGGAAAAGAGTGTCTGCTAAGCAACTGTAGTGAATGTGATGTATACCTGACCCCATTGACTGTCATCCTATATTGTTGCACATTGTTAGTTGTTGTTTGTCATTTAGGCAGCCATGATAAGTACTGTATTCAATGTTAAATTCATATCATGATTCTTTGAGGCAATACATACTCTGTGTATGTCATTGCATGTGGGAAATATATGTTTATGAATATATAACAATTTTTTGCATACACGTACAGTATACAGTTTATACAGTACTAGGAAGGCAGCAACGTTGTTTATAAAAAAGGGCTCAGTCTAGGTGAGAGGTAACAGGTGAGACATCAGGTGAGCCTGTGAGACCTGTGCAGGAGGGGCCACATTACACCTGTGAGATCTCATGAGCAGTGAGACCTGTGTGGCTCTCTGTTGTTCACCCTACGGCTCTTGTGCGGTCTCCAGGCAGCCGGCTTGTTTTTCTGTGGCGTGCGGCCGAATCCGCACCATCAATCTGGCTCGCGGACGCAGATTAATGCTCTGTAATGGTGGCAACTCTGTCATTAGCAGTGCCGCTCTAATGGGTGTTTACAGTGCGCAGCATCGGGGCTCCTGTGGCCAGCGTCTGAGATGCGTTGGCTTTTTTCTGGCCCCTGCTTCCGAGCGGGAAGTGATGACGATCCACGTGTCTGGTGACACACGTCTCTTCCCCTCCCAGCTATGAGAAGCTCATCAGCGGGAAGTACATGGGTGAGCTGGTCCGCCTGGTGCTGCTGAAGCTGGTCAACGAGGACCTTCTGTTCAACGGCGAGGCCTCTGACCTGCTGAAGACCCGGGGCAGCTTTGAGACCCGCTTCGTGTCCCAGATCGAGAGGTGAGGATCACATTCATTGCCACTTTAAAGGGCTATTCTAGTATCATACACTGCAAGGCAGACATTACTTCAGCCTGTTTGTATAGGCATCTATTAGCCTGGGGAATAACATATGATTGGTAGATGATTTTGAAAAAAAAAAGTCATTGATGCTTGTTAATGACAGGTTACGAACCTCAGGATTTGTTAAGTGGCTCACATTGACAACCACAAATAAAATGCAACTGGACACCCACTTGCACAGAATGTAGTTGATGGGGATGGTCTGTCCTGCCCTCTTGGCAGTGACTCTGGGGACCGAAAGCAGATCTACAACATCCTGACAACACTGGGGCTGCTGCCCTCGGAGCTGGACTGTGACATTGTGCGTCTGGCCTGTGAGAGGGTGTCCACACGGGCTGCCCACATGTGCGGAGCGGGCCTGGCAGGGGTGATCAACCGCATGAGGGAGCGCCGCAGCCAGGAGGCGCTGAAGATCACTGTGGGCGTTGATGGCTCCGTCTACAAACTGCACCCTTGGTGAGAGAGAGGAACAACTTTTCATTGCGTTTCGTGATTATATTTGACACACATTATCTCTTGTGTCTGACTGACCCTTTTAGATTTTTCTTTCCCCTCTTTATCAAATTATGCTTTCTGATCCTGGCTTCAACATCTCTCTCCAGTTTTCAAGACAGATTCCACAAAATAGTTCGGGAACTGACGCCTCATTGTGACATCACCTTTATCCAGTCAGAAGAGGGGAGCGGACGGGGTGCGGCGTTGATCTCTGCAGTGGCCTGCAAGATGGCAGCCTGCATGCTGACACCCTGAAAGGCATCTTGCAGCCTTCGACCACCAGAGGGGGAATCGGCACACATTGCTGACCTTATGTAAAGGATCATATGTTTTCAAGTCCTGGGGATTGCTGTTAGAATTTCAATACTCCAAATAGGATGCTGTGTGGAGAATACCTCAGGGTGCACAAGAACCACAAATTTCTCTGAAGCAGAATAACATTTTAGTAGAGCTTTCAAACATGCAGACAGTCCCAAGTTTCTAGATTACATTCACGTTTTTTACTCCATCACCTCAGAAAGATGTATAAACCCCTGTCCACAATGCAAAACTCTGTCAATAGCATTAGAATTGCACAGCAGCCATGAGAATGATATACTAACACAACTGGCAATGAAACATGGATACCTGTTCCTGGGCAGGATTCACTAATGTGGTTATAAACTGTATTTAATGTGGATGCTAGACGTGTTAGGAAATTCAACATTCACATTTCTTGTGATTAACGCTTATAGAACTTGAATGAGAATATAATATATCATTTTTTTTATTTTTGTTGTTTTGTACCTTTGGTTAGCTTAGGACAACACAAAGGCTTTAAATCTATTGGACTGAAAGTGTGCTGAGCAGAGAAAGTGTTATCAAAGACATTACTTTCTAACACATGGCAGTTTGCTAGAAATGCAGTTTTCTAGAAATGAATTGTTTTCAACAGAAGTTTGAAATATTGAGATGTTTGCACAGAAACCACCTGCAACCTCTTATGAAGGATAGTTGAAAACACATGTAAAGTACGTTTCCAGAAAGATCTTAAAAATGGTCATTGGTAAACTGTTAAGTTAAAATGACACATTGGAAATCAGAGCTAAACATTAGAATATACAGACAATCAGATGATTATTCCTTTTCCATGACAATTTTCATCCATTCTCAGTGCCTGTATCTGTATCCATCTTTCAACTGAGCAAATCCATGTTATCAGGGAAATATTACGCATTGACGAAGATATGAAATAACAGTATTTTATTTTTAATAATGAAATGTGCTTTGTATATGTAAGACATGAAAAATCATTGTAAATATCATTGTAACCAGAAATTGTTGAAAATGTTGTAATATATGTACACTGTCTGGACCTGAAAAATTGAATAAATTTACTCTGGGTCATTGCCTTCCTGTTTCCTCTACCTCACAGTGCCTTATTGCAGTGAGCCATTTGCAGGGCTCCACTTTAAGGCTCCAAGCATCCTTAAAGTGGCAGTAAAAGTGTTATTTTGTGGTGCCAAAATAAGCGTGTGTGATGATGCATGATAATGTGAGAGGAGGTGATGCGGGCTCCCTGTGGCAGTGGAGGGGGGGAGCAGTAGACAGCGGATGACGTTTGTGTCGGCATGTCCTTACAGGGTATGTGTGCAGTTCCCAGCCCTGCAACAGCATCCAGCGTTGGTGGTATAGTGGTTAGCATAGCTGCCTTCCAAGCAGTTGACCCGGGTTCGATTCCCGGCCAACGCAAGCATTTTGCACATATATTGGAAGTCACTCTTGGTAAAAGCGTCCGCTAAATGAAGTAATGTAATGTAATGCAACAGCTCACCTCCACTGTGCTCTACTTAACAAATGTTTCTTTGAATGTTGGAAACTAAGAAGTGAAATGTTCATCTGGTTTGAGAGCCACAATCCAAAAGATTTTCAGGAACGTTGTACACTCACAGTTTAGGAGCAGGGGTGGATGCGCTTTTTTGGCTCTGGGTAAAAACGTCCACTTGTCTGTGGAATTTTCACAGCCATCGATCTTGAGAATGATCAACTCTCCTGAGAAATGAATTACACAACAGAATAACATAATTATAATAAAAGACAAGCAATTACAGCTTTGCCCTTAGTTTTTCACTACAAAACTATGGCTTGATCAATGCACAATAAACAATTTCAGGTGACACGAGCACACTGGTCCTACATTGCTTTTTTGCATAGCTTTAAAGGGGACAAGTCAAAAATCCACCTCATTTTTCTAGTGGATATTCATAAATGCTTGTCTCTCACCCTCTGCTTTACCAGCATAGCTGAGGCTGTAGATCTGAGCTGCCCCACTGTTCCCCTATCTCTGTTCCACCCAGAGGAATCCAGGCACTTGGGCACTTATCATGGTCACCAGGGGCAAAGGCTTGTAAATTGCCATGTAAGGGACTGTGATTGCCACCACTTACTTATTATAGGAGGCCAGCAGATAAGGCGTGCCATACATATAACCCCCATCAGCATTGCTACGGTTTGGGGCACAAAGACATCCAGACATCATTGACATGGTGAGTATATTGATTGAAGTCTTCACTTGTTTTTTGCAATAAAAAAAAATTACACAAAATTCACTTTACAGCAGCAGATGGTATATATATATGAGAGACTTTAGTTCATCTTGCATTATTTAATGGTCAAGTGATTAAAGTATTTTTTTTAATAAAGGAAGCATTCATTATATATTTATTTGGATAAAAGTAAAAACTTTGGCAGTTCTCTTTGTTTCAGCTTTTCAGTTAATTCCCCCGTCAGTGTAACTCACAGAAGGTCATCATAGAGCAGTGGAAATGCTGTGCTGTGAAGGTCATTGAACATGTGGCATTAGTCAGTGTCTCCTGTGCATTAGGCCAGCAAGAAGGCAGCTGCCAAGAGCAAGGCTGCGGCCAAGCGCTCGCAGAGGGGCTCCTCCAATGTCTTCTCAATGTTCGAGCAGTCGCAAATTCAGGAGTTCAAGGAGGTACGCTATCCAGCATACAAGTCTGCTTCAATTCGACGTTCATTGGTGATCTTGTGAATCTCATTTTCTCTTGAGTCAGTAAAATTGTTCAAGTCTGCTAACTAACTGCATGTTTATAAGGTATCCACTAGCTACTACTTTTAGTCACTGTTGTTCCTGCCATAGGCGAAACCTGGATTCAGTTTGATTTTCATTACGGATATGAAACTGGAGCTCTAGGTTAAAGGTGACATCAAGGTTCCTTTAATTGTACTTGTGAGTAGAAAGGTCTTAGAGTTCTTGACTTCTGAAGACTCATTTAATGTTATTTGAAGAAGTTTAATCTGTTGCTGTGCACTGCCGAAGACATTTCACCCGGCATAACTGCAAAGTCTGCCTAGAACACTTCAGCAATTAGTTGCCGATATATCTGGCTTGACAGCTGAATTGAACAATATTTTGTGATTAAAGGTCAATTCAATTTTAAAGGAAAGTCTTTGTGATGTAAATACATGTAGACGTCTGCCAACCCTACTTAAATTGGTATTAAAACCAATGAAACACTGGGAGTGACAGCTGTGTGGGACACTGTGTGATAATTTGGATGCATGGAGCACATGATTCTTACTCCCCTCCCTTCACGAATATCCTCCCATGGCTCTAGTCACAAGTTAGGCAAGCAGACTGTTCCCGTGACTGTTTGGTAGCAGTGCACTTTAGACCTATCATTTAGGTCTCAGGAAACATTACTAAGCAAGAACAAGTTAAAACAAAATGTAGTGTTTTACATATGAAATGTATGACTTCCCCTTTGACGATCTGCTTATCAGCATACAATATCTACAGGCTTTCAGCTGCATTGATCAGGATCGAGATGGCATCATTAAACTACAGGATCTCAAGGAAACCTATGCACAGCTGGGTAGGTTTTCCAATGTTCCCTTAGAGTATGAAAAGCAAAAACCTTGCCCAGTTATTTCTGTAGGTGTGAGAGAGAACTAAACAATCTGTGTGTGTGTGTGTGTGTGCACTCACATGTGTGTATGGGTGTGTGTGTGTATGTCACAGGGAAGTTGAACGTGAAGGATGAAGAGCTGGAGGAAATGCTGGCAGAGGGGAAAGGACCCATCAACTTCACAGTCTTCCTCACTCTCTTTGGCGAGAAGCTCAATGGTAAGCTATGGCTGCCTTTTGCAAGCGGTTAAAAGAAACAGCTGTGCTGGATCATGTCTTCAGAGCAGTGGAAAACATTTTTCATCCATGGGTTGAGGAAAATTAATCTGCATTTTTTCATCTCTGTCCTGTATTTTGAAAAATTCATTTAAAAGTACATCCTGTACTAAAGTTTCAGATTATCCTACTTTTGAAAACTATTATTGCTTATATTTGCAATATTAAACTTTCAAAGCAGAGTAAAGAAGGAATATGTATAAAACATAACATCATGACACACCACATGATTTGCTATATGTCCATAATAACTTTGTCTATGTATATTTCAGCCATTTCTGTATTAAGATTTCTTTACACAATTCTGGCTCCTGTTTGTCAGTACCATGACAGGAAAACTTCCTTAAAACAATAGCAATAAATTCTATGAAAGGAAATCAAAATGGCCTTTTTTAAAGCTTTTATTCCTTTTTTCATATTGATAGTTACCACAAAAATACACTTCAGATTGAGACAAGAAATTCACAGTAACACTAAGTATAATACTCAGTATTCAAATCAAAGATGTATAGATCAAATTTTCAGTTATTTTACAATTGACATCAATCTATCTATAAGTGCACACAATACTTAAAACACCACTCCTGTAGCATCAAACCCCTGGTATTTTATGTAGTCAAAGATTGCCCTCTTGGCCTCCTGTTTAGGGTCTTAAAGCAAATTTAGCTTTGAGTGTTGCAGGGTCACTTTCCCTAGATGAGGTCATATGTTCATTTTCACATTGTCAAACTGTTGTTGGATAAATAGAACTCACAAGATAATATTGTTTCCAAAGGCACTGATCCAGAAGAGACTATCCTTGCTGCCTTCAAATTATTTGACCCAAATGCCACTGGCTTTGTCAACAAGGATGAGTGAGTAGTACCAGGCACATCTTGCAGTACTGACCAGCAGCAACATAGTCCTTACCATTTTAGCTACTTCCATTACCCACTACCATTCAGTTTTCAGATCCCAATGGATAGCTTCATTTAACAGACATGTATAGCACAGTGGTGCAGGCTATTAAAATTGATCTTATTTCATTATGTTGTTCATATCTAACCTATTTTTATTAAGCAAAAATGTGTAAATGTGTCACCTGAAATGAAAATAAATCTAAACCACATTTTCATACCAATTTTACCAAAGGATTAACTCATGCCACTTTCACAATTTAATAATCAAATTAGGGAGATATATTTAACATACAGTTTACCATTTAGTCAGCATGTGGGTTTATGTTATCCTTTTTTTGTCCTAAAGGTTTAAAAGGCTGCTGATGACTCAAGCTGACAAATTCACAGCGGAAGAGGTGTGTAGTTTTTTATACTTCAAAATGTGGTATATATTGACAAGAAAGTTACAATTCAGTCATGTTTGAGGTGTTATGTATTCTAATGATAAATGAGTAACACTGGTGTGATTCTTCACACCTACAGTCAGCAGCTCTCTCTGTAAGATGCTAGACAGTCTACCACATTCCATTCTAAATATATCTGAAAAGCTATTTTGGCACTTTTTTGATACAAATGCCAGGTGGACCAAGCCTTCTCTGTGGCCCCAATTGACGTCACCGGCAACATTGACTACAAGTCCCTGTGTTATATCATCACTCACGGAGATGAGAAGGAGGAATCATGAAAATAAAATCCAACCCCACCCTATCACTCAACCGAGATCTACACGAAGAACTCCTACTGCTACTTTACAGATGTGTTTGTTCTGTTATATACAGATAGGCTGGTTTCTGATAGGGTGTATGTGAAGAATTAAGTACTGGTATTCCCTAAATGAGTATTCAATAAACAAAAACAAAGAACTCAAAATCTGGATTCTGCTTTGCTGTAAAAAGCTGTTTGCTTGTTTTCACATTTATTCATTCAATTTGGAGATCAATATTAGAATGTGTGGTTATAATTCTTAATTAATATATTAAAGATATGGTGCCTGGAACAAAAATTTTCATGTGGTTTCTGTTTATGTACCTTAGAAATATGAATCTGTTCTACTTCAGTTCTGTTCTAAAGCCACTTTATTTAAACTTCATTTTACCTTAGAGGCAAAGACTTGCTGTTATTACAACAGACTACCTTAAGTGGGCATCACCTGGGTGAACCAAAAAAACGTGGGTCAAATAGAGAAGATTGCCATTATTGCCTATTTGATCATGTAAGGCAAATAGCTCTATAATAAACATCCAATACTGTCAAGAAAGAAGCTTGACAGTTAATAAAGTAATTTTACAGTTTTCTGTGGTATAACTTTGTCATCATAGGTTTGGGGGAAAAATTGTACCTAGAGCAATATAAAGGTGTAGAGCAAAGGGTTTGCTCTGTGATGATTTCTAGGAAATTCAGTCCACATATTGTCTTTTGATAGATTAACATCTAAATATTTTAAAGGCCACGTTGATTGTAATAGGTTAATGTGGGCTTTCCAAAAGAGCATAATTTTGTTGGCATGCAGCAGGCTGGTAGCCAGAATCCCATCAGCATGATTCAATTTATGGTTGGAAGAGCACTTTGTACGCTGATACATGGGTATTTACAAGGTAAGTGGTCAAAATTTTCATAATTACCATCAGTTTAATGGCAAAAACATTCACTCTGAGTTTTGTGTTTGGGTTTAGTAGCTCTAGTATTCTCAGGTTTTGCAATATCCTCCTGTAGGCCAGACTGTAACATAAAATAAAAGGTTTAACATATGAGAGGTTTGCTGGTTTTCATTTACTTTACATTTACATTTATTCATTTGGCAGACGCCTTTTTCCAAAGCAACTTACAAGTGAGGTAGACCTACAACACAAGCAAAAAACCATAAGGATCTCAAAATTAACAACTGACTGAATCACCGACAAAAGATGCCTAATCAAATTAAAACATAAAAATAAATCAATACATGAATCTATTTTCATTGACCCACGTCATATTCAAATCTGTGTAAGTTATTTTCCAAATATGATTTCAAACGTTTCCTTGTGCGTTCGCAAAATAGCCTACAAAATACCAAAATCTAAAATATTTAAACATAGCTACCACGATGCATAGGGAATACCACAGCTTTGTATTTTGTATATACTTTTGAATAATAACAACAAAGACACTGAGATGATAACAATTAATATTAGTTCACTTGACCTCACCAATATGGCGTTACTCTTCTTCCGTTACGACTTTCTGAAGTGAAAGTTGAGGGGTGACGGGTTCAGTGTTTGGCGGCTGGCGGCGGGAGAAATTGATGTTGTGTGTGTACCTTTGATAAAACGCATAGGTAAGTTGCGGATTTTTCGTCTCATTTCATACTACGGAACAGCTGGTAAGGTTAAGTTTACCTAGCTAATGCTTGCTTTTCACGTTAAAGAATGGTTTGGCATAAACATGTTGTTCAGGATGGTCTCAGGGCATTTCCAGGATGTAGTTTGGTGCTAAACAAGCTAAGATAACATTAGCTAGACGTGGTACCACAGGTAACGCAGTGCCCGTGCAACTGGCTAGTCAGATATTAAGTGTATCATTAAGAATGGGTTGAATCATTACTGAGAAAATTCTTAATATTGTTTTCTGTAGACTCTCTCACAAAATAGCTAGCTGGGTGTCTTCGGGATAAGTTTTGGTGTGGTTAGGATTATAAACTGCTGTCACATGTTGAATTGAAACGTTCCAGTAGGCAGTGGGCTATATGTAATGGTCTGGATAGTGGGTATGGCTTTTACTCCGTGTACTTTAAATGGATGACAGCTGAACTGTTAGCTGCCGTCAACGTTAATCTTAGCAGATGGCGGTGGTCAGTGGTGACACCTGTATTTATCAGCCTTCTTTTGTCTGCCGCCAGCCTTTTGCCATGTTCTCAGACGTCAGTGCCCACAAAGACAGGACGCTTCTGGGCCCACCTGGATCAGAGTGCCCTGTGTTCGATCGAGTGCGCCCCAGCTACTCCAGCTGTTCGGACCGATATAGGCTTGGGGAGCGCAGCTTCAATCGGCAGTATGCGCACATTTACGCCACACGGCTGATGCAGATGAGGGACATCCTCACCGCTAGAGCCAAGCAAACATGGGGTGAGCTCAGTCTCTCTCTCTCTCTTTTTTTTTTTTTCTAACTTTGTCAGTCCACATTATTGCCCCCCCCCCCCCCTCCCAGCCGAAGGTTGTCAGAATACACCACTTTAATTTCAGGTGCAGACATACCAGTGAGAAGGCTCTGTGATCTTCAGATGGGGGAGCAGTGTTGCATTGTGGGTACCATCTTTAAGCACATGGAGCTCCAGCCTTCCATCCTGAAAGAGATCAGTGAGGAGGTGTGCAACTTTGGAAAAACTTTGTTTATATTGTATAAAGATGGTTTGATCTGATGTCAGTTCCCTTGATTTGTCTGGTTTACCCGTGCCTCCTCTTCTGTCTGTGTCTGTGATCTCAGCATAACCTCCTGCCCCAACCTCCACGCACAAAGTACATTAGCCAATCAGATGAGCTCATACTGGAAGATGAGCTACAGCGAATCAAACTAGAAGGAAACATTGACACGCCAAAGTTTGTCACAGGTGTGTTACTGAAAGTCCTCTTTATACCTCTGTACATCTCACTAGGTATGCTGAGAAAAGGAAGATTGAAAAAGAAATGGCAAAAAACTTGTATCGTCAGACATGTATCATCAGTGGTATTAGCATTACATGTTTGGTTTTGTTAACAAGTGAGAGTCATCTTTTGGGTTTATAAACCAAATTTCCAGTTCTTTCGTGTGTCTTGGAAATCTGTTGACATCTTGTATATCTAAAGAGCTTAGGTGTCTGTTCCTACACTTTAGAGTATAATAATGTGTACATCTTGTCTTTCTTTGTCTGTTCAGTCATGAACAGTTTAGGACATTGAGGTGGAAAACCCCTCTCTAAACTCCATTCTCCTTTCAACCTCAGGTAGCGTGATTGCTGTGTTTGGAGCAGAGAAGAACGATGGCAAATTCACAGTGGAGGGTTTCTGCACGGCAGACCTGCCCCTCCAGGCAGCCAGACAGCCCCTGAGCTGTGACCGGTGAGCCCCGCATTGCTATGCTGTAATTTATGTTACATTACATTGCAAAACATTCATTTAGCAGACACTCCTGTCCAGAGCAACTTCCAGCACAAAAGAACAGAAGTATTTCCATTCAAGTTGAATGAGCAGCAGTATTAGACCAGGCTAACAACACTCTCAGACCAGTGAGTGTGAGCATAACACTATTCAAGCCCTATCACAGGTTAACTTGTGCAACCTGACTAGACAAGGGAAGCCAAGTGTACTGCCATACATCAGTCACTGGATCACAGAATCCAAACCAAATTGCAATACTACATGTAAAATTCATTGCAAGTACTACAAATAGCAGGTGTTTAGGGGCCAGGCTGCTGAAGAGGCTGTAGAGGGCTAACGTGTGCTTCTCTTCCTTCCTCCTCCTGCCTGCGTGTGACAGGTTTGTGCTCCTGGCCTCTGGGCTGGGTCTCGGTGGCAGCGGCGGGGACAGTTTGCTAGGCCTGCAGCTGCTGGTGGACATGGTGACGGGGCAGCTGGGTGATCAGGGCGAGCAGAGCGGGGCGGCGCAGATCTCCCAAGTCCTGCTGGCTGGGAACCTGCTGAGCCACAGCACTCAGGACAAAGACTCTGTCAGCAAGGTGAGCGAGGCGCTAGGGGTGTCGGAACGTGATGGAATATGTGGCTCTACCCTACAGGAGGACTTACTCACCCAAGCCCTATGATTGCGCATTGCTCCTGGTGTAAATTCAAATATATTTTATGGATCTCATTACATTACATTACATTCATTTAACAGACACTCTTATCCAGAGCAACTTCAGCATAAAAGAGCAAAAGTGTATCCATTCAAGTTGAATGAACAGCAGTGTCCACCAGGCTAACAACATTTCCAGACCAGTGAGTGTGAGGGTAACACTGTTCAAGCCCTACCCCAAGTTAACTTTTGCAGCCTGACTAGACAAGGGAAGCCAAGTACACTGCCATGCATCACAGTCACTAGATCACAGAATCCAGAATCCAGAATCCATAATGGGTCTCTTCTCGCTTCAGGCCAAGTACCTCACAAAGAAGACGCAGGCGGGCAGTGTAGAGGCCATCCGCATGCTGGACGAGGTGCTAGTGCAGCTGGTGGTGAGGACCCCTCCACTCCCATGGATTTGAGTAGAGGCCTGACATCTACCAGGCCTTTATTATGTCATTCAGATTCTTGCTCAGAGAAATTGCTCTCTTTAGTTTACCAGTGATCTCTAATTGAACTATTGTATGATCGTAGTAAGAGTTGTAGTCCTGTCTGCAATGCTCCTAAAAATGACTTAATGGACAGTTTTCGCAGGGAATGTTAGGACGTATTGCTTGTCCACAGTGATGAAAGCTGGCTCGGTGTTCTGTCCTCCCCCCTCTGTTCTGTAGGCCTCTGTGCCGGTGGATGTCATGCCAGGCCAGTACGACCCCACCAACTACACCCTCCCCCAGCAGCCCCTCCACCGCTGCATGTTCCCACTGTCCACCACTTACCCCACCCTGCAGCTGGTCAGCAACCCCTACCAGGCCGACATAGATGGGGTCAGGTGAGCAGCAGCCCCAGTGGTGAGGGGGGGGGGGGGGGTAATTCCATTCTTCAGGCATTTAATACTGTGATTCCAGAGGGCTTACATGCCTTTCAACCCTGACTGACCCCCTTACTCCCCCTGTTATGCCAGGTTTCTCGGCACGTCTGGTCAGAACGTTAGCGACATTGCAAAGTACAGTAGCATGGATGACCACTTGGACATCTTGGAGAGTACACTGAGACTCCGCCACCTGGCTCCCACCGCGCCTGATACACTGGGTAAGGAACGCAAACCTGTGGTAGGACGTCCTTCAGTGATGGCTGAGTGATGCGATTGGTCTCTTTGGTGACCTTTTTTTTTTTTTGTCTTCCATTCCCCCAAAGGCTGCTATCCCTTCTATCAGAGTGATCCCTTTATACTAGAGGAGTGCCCCCATGTGTACTTCAGTGGAAACGCTCCCAGCTTCCAGTCCAAGCGTATCACAGGTAAGCATGGTTCTGTACATTACAGGACACTGGTGACCTCAGTGAATGCTGTGCAGTGTTCTGCCTGAGCCACTCAAATGGAAAAAAAAAAAAAAACTGCCTACTACTATTTGTTCTGCAGTACATACTAAATATATCTTGGTCATTGTTTCCATTGTCATCACCACAGTTGTAATAAAAGCACACTGGTAAACATAGGTGTGTACTGGCTTCTACATGTGGATGCTCAAACAGACGTCCAGAATAAGCAATGATGTATTTTCAAGTATCTTTTTCTTAAAAATATATGGATGTCTGTCTTATTCTTGTGTAGATGTCCTCTTTTCCTGTTTTAAATATCTTAAATTTAAGGTGCCTGCCAGTTTGGACCATGTTGTTCTTGCTCATGTTAATGTTGGTTATCGGACTGAGGTTCAGGCTGTTCTCCGTTTCCAGGTGCAGACGGACAGGAGGTGCTCCTGGTGGCCGTGCCTGAATTCAGCCGAACGCAGACCGCCTGCCTGGTGAACCTGCGCACGCTCGAGTGTGAGCCTGTCAGCTTCTCCTCGTTCTCCACCGAGGACGACGAGGAGAATGAGATGAACATAAGCCACTGAGACAGGATCGGAAGCATACTCCCCAGGGTCCAGCCAGCACCCGCCTTACACTCCTCCCTCCCCAGCACCGCCCATCTGGGTGGACCATCTGAAGCAGGAGACCCAGAGGATCCCCTCAACTCCTGGGCTCCCCATCGTGATCAATTACCTCATCTGCATTTTATGTTCGTAGTAATTCCTCACATGAATTCCCACACTGTCTGTGTTTCAGCTTGCACATCGTCACAACGAATGCTGTGTCATACTTGCTCTGGCTTCCAGTGAAAATTGGATCACTGGTCCAAGCACTTAACTGTTTGGAACTGTACGGTTCAGATTAAGTCTCCAAACACGGATAAGCAAACAAATGTTTATTGAATGAAATGCAAATTCCTTTGATCAGTCATTTCAACTGGAGTGTTTGAGAAACCTTGCAGATGTTTTCATCTGTTAACTTTAAACAGATGGAAATGCAAAAATACACGTTAAAGAACTTTTTTCTTGTCAGTCTGTCTTTGCTTACAGTGGCAAAACAATGTAAATAAACTTAACTCTTGCTTTTTAAAAATGAAATTAATTGTGGGCTGTGAACTTGTCTCTTTTGTTGGGGAGGTAGGATGGCGGGGAAGGGGAAGGAAAGGATTTTGCTACTGAATAGTAACTTCATTTCTGCCTCAAACAGTTGTTTTAAGCTTCTGTTTTTGACTACTAAGAGGGTCTTTGCCAGTTTTTTAATCAGACAAGTTTCCCACAATTTATTCTAAGTGCATTTATAAGGTGGTATTTATTAAGCACATTCCAGGAGAAGGCTTCTGCATATCACCTTTAATGAGAGACATTCTTCAGAGGAGCAAGAGGGATAGCTGCCCCTCCCAGCTCACTGAAAGTACCATTTTGCAGCTCACCCAGCATAAAGGATGTACACTACATCCATGAACTTTCTTAATGTAACAAACATTTTAAGATATGTGCATCTGTAGAAATGTGAGAAAGTTGCTTTATTGTGCTTTCTTTAAAGATCTTGGAGTGGTTGCTTTACTCTTGGGACACTTTATCAATGTCCATAGCTGATGGACTAATAGCAGAACTTTCTCTTTGAGATATGCAGAAATGTGAGTGCATGCTCTTAGTGTCTAATAATCATCTATTTTGTACTCGAAGCTGTAATCTGGTGTAGCTTCGGTGTAGACCGGCTGGGCGAGCGTGGTAGCGGTGGGGTTTTCCTCGTAGACCCAGGAGTCGTACCAGGAGGTGGTGCCCTCGGTCAGGAGCTCGGTCGTGGTGGTGGGGGGAAGGGTGGTGGTTGTGGTGGTGGTTGTGGGTGGCACGGTTGTGGGTGGCACGGTTGTGGTGAGGCTGGCTCTCAGTCTCTGCTGGCGGAGTCGGCGCAGGCGCAGTAGTCTCAAGCGGCGCAGGCGCGTTAGGCGGGGGTTGGCGCCGTTCGTCACGGCTCCGTACCCGTTCGGGATCCTGTTTCCTGTCCCCCCCCTGGTCTTGCTGAGGAGCCGGATGGGCTTGTTGCCGTTGAGGGCCATGATCTCCCGGATGCGATCCCAGTTCGACTTGCTGAGGGTGAAGCTGCAGGGGGTGGCGCCCGCGTCGTAGCCCACCACACACAGCCGGGTCAGGGGTGAGTAGCCCTCTGCCCGCACTGTCACTCGGTACTCACCCGGGTTCAGCAGCCGCCAGTAGTCCCCAGTGTCCGCTGGAGGAGAGAGGAGGAGTTATCTGAAGTCATCTTTTGTAACCCTCTATTGCAGACATTATAATAACATTGTTGGAAAAAGTCTGATATAGTTTTTTGACATAAAATGGACCAAGTCATCTCAATGAAAACAAATTTTAGAAAAAAAAATATATATATCGGGGGTTAGTACTTTGGGGTATGTTACTTTGAGGTAACTGTGTACCACAATAGGGAAAAAATGAAAAAAAAAGTTTTTCTGCAAGTATTCAACAGATGCGTTCTGCAGAATCCAGTTTAGCCAGTACACTCGCCTGTTTTGACATCGTGGTCCACCCCTTCCACGGACACAGTTGCGTTGGCAACAGGGTTGCCATCACGGTCCTTGACCACACCCCTGATCCCACGATGCACCTGGCAAGAGTGCAGAGCTGTGTCAGGATCCCACTGCAGTACACATCCCTCCTTCTAAAGATAATACCCCTTTTGAAACAATGAAATGTTAAAATTGTCCTTTTTCTTGAATTTGCAAAAAGTTATGGATGCCTCTCAAAGAAGTGTATTGGTGTTTTGTCCCAGAGGCTCAGATCAGTAGTTATCTAAATGCTGGTTTGACCTGCATTTATTTAGCTCCCACCTGCTCCATGAACACCAACAGGGCCTCGCGGTTGTTCTCCCATTCCTGGGCCAGTTCACTTTCATGGGGGAACTTGTCACAGCCAAGGAAGATGGACAGCTCAAAGCAGTTGGTATGCAGGTAACTGAAGTCATTCATGCCTGCAAAAAGCAGGTTAAGCAATCATGAGCATTACTGAAAAAACAAGCAGTGGATAATTCCGCTTTATAATCCATTGTAACTTGGATATAAATTAAGCAAGACCGATACTGATACAGACTTCTGTCTGTAATAAACAACCGTAGCCACTAGAGGGAGTCCTTTATCACTAAAACAGCTCAATGCAGTTGGGTTGAGTGTAAGACTTGACCTTGTGTGTTCTGAGCACATGATGCCTGAAATAATGTCATTTATGTTACAGTACCATTTGGGGAAAAAGCAGTGCTGAAAATATTTTAAAATAAGTCAATTTCTAGTGCCATGGCACTCAGCTGAACTTCCCTCATTTATCAGTTTTTTCATCTTTTATTGTCACTGTAAACCTTGACCTTGTTTGGAATTATCTGCTCAGCAGATTCTCTAATGCAGGGGGGTTTGTAAACAGTAGCTGACATTTGTATGTATCCATCCCTACAGATGGATTTTGCTGGGTACAACAGCGGTCTGAGAATGAAACCGGCAACTTTTCTTAAGCTCACGTCCTCAACCACTTACACCTGATACTGTCCTTCTTCCCTAGCTGAATTCATCATGCTGGGTGACTAAACAACAGACTGCCAAACTGCTAAATGCAGCAGAGTCCTGAGATCACATTAAGATCTCAATGAACAAATCCATAGCCAGATCATTATACTCACTTCCCTCAACCGGCTTCCATTTTGCACGGTTGACGATGCCCTGCCCGCCGGTCATGTCATCGGTTTGACAGGAGCTTTGGTAGGTCATGGTGAGATGGGTGGAGGCATAGGAGATGGCAAGCCAGCGGAACATGGAGTCGTCCGGTGACTCCTTCAGCTCAACCTCGTTCTCGTGGTGGTGGTGGTGGTGATGGCCCCGCCACCACGCCTCTTCCTCGTCCTCCTCCTCCTCCTCATACTGCCGTGCCCTGCGTCTGCTTGCCCCGCTCTCAGCCTCCATTTTGGGTGGCCGGGCCATATCGAAGGGGTATGTCACGACCTTCTCCCCTCCCTGAAGGTTTGCCCCCAGCACAAAAGGGTGCTTCTCCATCCATGAAATGATGGCTCGTGTCTCCACAGCAACCTAAACAACATACAAAACTAGATATGACTAGCTTGCTTATCTCTGGTTAAATGTGCAATATCATTTCCCTGTATAAATGATTGAACGTTATTTCAGCATAAAGTTAGCTGATGAGGGGTTGTACATCTCAGAGCATATTAGTGTTTGACTGAAGGACCAAGCTAATAATGCAGTGTGACCACGTTAAGCCGATAACGGTTAACCAAGTCACTGCAGAAATGGCTAAAATTGTATACTGGAGAGGGGCTGATCCATAAAGCCTGTGGGTGTGGTTTTGAGGCAGGTCTTGAGTGATCGTCTGAGCCCAATCACCCACATCCTTGTTTCTCATCTGGCTGCACATACCGAAGCATTCTCTGACAGGAAGTTGTCCGGGATGGGGATGTGGTGATTGGCCATGACACGTGGGACCCAGCCCCTGTCCTCCGCACTCCACAGAACACTGTTGAGGTCAGGGAAGTTTTGGAAGATATCATAGCCCTCTTGTGTCCAGTGGCCCACTCCCCAGTTGCCCAGCTCAGAACCCTGATGAGCAGAGGATACAACAGTTACAGAGAACACAGAACGACACAGGAAGAAAACACAGAACAGAGCAGATGAAATGGAGGCTTGATCAGCAGGAAGGGTGCTCTGACCGTTTCAAAGGCCAGCTCGTAGGCGTCCGGGTTCAGCGAGGGAACCAGGTGGATGCGTATGCCGTCCACCAGGCGGCGCACTCGAGGGTTGCCATCGTTGTACTCCTTGCACAGGAACTGCATCAGAAGGAGTAGCAGCTCCCGCCCCAGCACCTCGTTACCGTGGAGACCGGCCGTGTAACGAAACTCCGGCTCACCTGACAAAGGTAGGAACAACGTCTCAGAATCATCACATTACTGCCCAATGAATACATTGATATCCCCCTTACCTGTCTCGTGTTCCCCAGGGTTGTCAGAGATCTCCATGGCATAGATCTTCAGCTCCTGGTAGCTCTTGCCCAGGCTGTAGATTCTGGTGATGTTGGGACACTCCTCATTGATCACTTTCATCATCTGAAAGAGCAAGAGTGACAGGTTCAGGATGGTTTGTGTTGTGTTCTATCTATTTAATTGTACAAAGTATGATTTTTCTGAATAGTTTACTCGAAATTCAGATCAGACTAACAACCTGCATGGCCTTCAAAGGCATTGTTCACCATTTGATGCCTAACAGGTGAATAGGGGGCTGAAAGATTGGGGGTGTCAGTATTTGGGGGATGTTGCCTACGAAACTGCACCTAGAGAAATACACCTCACCTGTCTCATATCTTTGTAGTTGTGATGTCTGAAGTCCAGGTCCTCCACTGGAGTGACTTCATTTTGACTATAATAGCTGTTTACATCTGAAAGGATGGAAACACATCAGGCTAAATCAAGCCACACACCAATCTAAACCACAAATAAGCTAAAATAAACCGGGGCAGATGTTTTGTGGGACTTAGATCAGGGTGTTAGGTATCATTACTGTCTGAAATCAGGTTATCTAAATGTGCTACAGGTTACCAACTGATGGCGCTGGCAAAAGCAGCAGTGCACTCACCCTTGATCGGACAGCCCATCACTTCCAGCCTCATGCACAGGCTGCCATTCCAGCTCTGAGGCAGAATGCGAATGTAGCGTGCCACCACCGGCTCCACAAACTGGGACAGCACGGGCGTGTCCTTGTCCACATTGCCGAAGAACAGCTGTGAGCGGAAGAAGAGCAGGGCACTGTTTTGAGTCACTTCTCTTCCCCAGGAGAACCTGGAGAACACCACCTCATGCAGCAGAGGGTTAGGTTGAGACTTGGGGCAGCAGTGGGAACTACCAGGGTGCATGCTCAGGCTAATGAGTTGGTGGGTTCAAAGCCAGGATAGATCATGGCCATTGTTGGTCTGCCCAGCAGACAGATGTTTAACACATGTCTGGGAAGAGTCAATGTGATGTCACTATATTTTATTAACAACAGGTGAAAAATTTATACATACATACATACATACATGTATACATATATACATCTACTCATATCAGCATTTTTATTCTGACAAAGGCTGTTGCTGAAACACATTGATTGTGTACTCCGCTCATTAAGATGAAGGTTTTTCATATTTCTCCGGGCTCCTTCAATCCTTTTATATTTTTTAAATTTGACCTACTACAATAAATGGGATATTCATGGTTCAGCCTCAAGCCATTATTTACAGGTACCTGTGATAGTGCTTCAAGAGTCACAGTCCAATCACAATGGGTAAATTTCTCCCCTTTCTGCCTGTCCTTGCCCTTTCTGGGCACCTCAGCCCAGAGTGTGGCATGTGGAAGGCCAATCATTAACAACTTGACTCTTTTCATATAGGGATGACATATGACGTCAGCAGGGCAAGCTATGCTATTGTAGCTTTGGGGAAAGTAATTCTCCTTCTGTAAACCATCCCAGTAATGAAAAGCCTTAAATGAGTCAGCAATTACGTAAGATATACAATTCCACATTCTTGCCTTCTAAGCAGTTCTGCTATAATTACAGTACTGTAGCGCTGTAATTAGGCACATTCATTGCCCTGTGGTCATCATCAGGCATGCTGCAAAATGGCCTCATCAGACTGAGCTATCTGGATCACTCTGGATCACATGGCAGAGACCTCAACACAGATTCACATTGACGATGTGTTCCCCACCTAAATCAGACCAACAAACCAGACTCCTCACCCACTCAGAGTAGCCATCGTGGAGCAAGGTCCAATCCCGACTGTCATTGCTGAAGGCCACATAGAACGTGGAGACAAAGTCATTGCTGGAATAAACAGAGTCAGACATTTAACAACAGCCTTGTTACCGCACGCTTTTCCAGAGGTGAACAAAGTGGTATACATGACAGAAACAGACAACTAATCATCCTGTCAATACTGGAGCCATACAGTACAGGCTTTAAAGTAACTTTTGTAAGTGATATTCTAAGATCAATCAACCTATCTTGAGCTACACTGGTGAGGGACTGAGGATTCTTACTATATTTGGGAGTCTCTGCCCTGGGTGATGACGCCAGTGAACTCCGTCTCTTGTCGAACGTCCACCTCAAACCAGTGCTCCCTGTCCTCGCTGTCGGCACACCAGGCTCCACCATACATGTCATTCTCATCGTGCGTACCCTGTGAACCATTCATGTTTAGAACAGCTTTGTTTGAAATGAGTCATGGTGGTACAAAATGTCAGCTCATCTGTCAATAAACCTGTCATTCAGGCATGACAGAAAAACTGTTGCCATGAGGTATGTTACAGGAGGAGGTTAATGCCATGTGTACCAGATTGGTGGTTATGTCAAGGTCATTCAGAAAATATGCTGAAAGTACAGACAAGTCAGC
This sequence comes from Megalops cyprinoides, assembly GCF_013368585.1. Classification (NCBI taxonomy): domain Eukaryota; kingdom Metazoa; phylum Chordata; class Actinopteri; order Elopiformes; family Megalopidae; genus Megalops; species Megalops cyprinoides. The sequence continues at coordinate 14,594,436 of NC_050586.1, forward strand.
TTCACTCTGTGCTTACTATCAATAGCATTAGTATTGTTAAAAATAATCGTGGTAAGATGTTCAGAGCACATCTTCTTTGCAGTTGATTATGTGCAGTCTAAAGAAACACATGGCACTGAGGCAGGAAGAGAAGTGAGTATTAATCTAGATCCCTATATACAAGATCAGGTGTTGAATAAATTCCTGAAATTTGTCAACATGTACAAATAATTTTTTGCAACATTTATTAAGACATTTCCCTTATAGAGCCTGTAAAACATATGCCTCAAAAATGTATCTCTGGAAGGCTTTGTAGTGTCTCAACATGCACATGTGTCCAGGTGTGGTTGTGCACCTGCATATTGAGACGGCCTCTTTGAGGGCCAAACCCATGGTTTGCCACAGAGGAAGCCAGGAGCTGATCGTTCTCAATGCGATGGGATTCCAATCCGAGTGGGGGGCATTCTGGGAAGATAAGAAAATGAGTGGGTCCTACTTTAGCTTGGAGATTCAAACTATAAGAATGAGAGGTTTCTTCAAAATTGAGCTGGATCATAACCAAAATGAAAAATAGCCTCTGGTCTTCAGAAATTTCTGCTTCATTAACAGAGGAATTTACCACAAATCTGCCTGATACGTACAACTTATTTCAACACATTCCTTCTACTTCTGCACAGACAATCAGGCACAGATAATCAGACCAGACGCAGAGATCCAAGCATGTCTCATCAACTCTCAGAACAAGATAGAGGTTAGCTGAGTTTAATTTTACAGTCCAAACTTTCGTTCTTGTATGCCGTTGTGTGCACGTAGAGAGAAAGCTATGCTATTACGGCGAGCAGGGCAGGGTGTGGAGCCAAATACAACACTGGCTCTTCCAGGGTCCAGACATGTTTTCTCCTTCTGGGGTGGGGTACAGCACCGGCCACGGCCAACCTGGAATGACTGTCTGTACAGTTGCCTAGATCTATTACCGCCAGCGTTCATGCATCCCATATGCATCAAGAGAGCAAAAACTCTGGAAAACACCTGTTTTACAAAGGCAAGGTGACAGGAAATTTCTACTGTATTTGTAAGCTAATAGATATGATAACTATAACTGATTATTTTTTGTCTGAACATCTAATGGATCTATCGGTTGAAAATGGCAATCTCAGAGTTTTTGGACAGCCCTTGAGTGTGTGATCCTTGGAGGATGACAGCCAATGTCAGTCTGTCAGAAAGTATTATGAATCTGACACTACAGTTCCCTGCAGGTTCACTAATTGTCTTCTATTTTGGAAACTGCTTTTGATTCAACTTTTGCATTAAGCCAAATTTTGCATACAGTACAATGAAGGCAGAGTTGTGTACAGACACCATGGAGACAGTGTCATGAATGTGGACTGTCTGTTCAAAGCTATTTTTTAATATTCAAATCATGCACTGTTAAATAAGCAAAGCTGAGTTGCCAAAAGAGATCTATTTTCTAACAAAATTCACTTCTGAGTAGACTTTTTAATAGCACCAAATGTATCTTCCATTCTCTTACAGATCTAAAAGAAATTGTCATTAATTTTTAAATAAAAAAAAACCCTCCAGGATGGATCAGAAACAAGTCATCTGCTGGTGAAACTTTTGTCTTTGCAAATTTAGCATGAGGAAGGAAGACTTAAGACTGAAGAATTGATGAAGATTTCCTCTCTCTTACCTTGTTATATTCAGACAACCATCATGATGGCAACAATTTTTTCTCCATCTCCAAAAAATGAGGGGACATGGATTCGGATGCAGCCTTGATCAGTCTCAGTACATTTTCTGAGTAAGAAGAGCTGACCATTCATTTATGAATTTGAATACTTTGGTGTCTTGCCTTACTTTTTGGTTCAACGAAGACAGGAGGCTGTCTCTCTTTTTCCCTCTCTTCCTCCTCCAACTTCTTTCTCAGTCTTTCTGTCATGGGATATAATGGGAAAAGCAGAATGTGATTAATGTGAAGTCATCCAATCTGGCAATAGTGTTAGGCACATTTGTTCTGTAAAGCAGCACCAGTATTTCCATACTGTTCAATTTCTGATAATTCCTGTTGCACGTCCAAAATGTTATATAAGTCATCATCACATACATTAACATCATTCCTTTTCAACTGCCAACATTAAGGAACAGTATTTTTATTCATTTCTAATTTGTTATGACATGTGCAGCATGTAGAGTGATTCGTTGTTTCCTGACACTGTGTTTTGATGTTGATAGTCAGCCCCCAGTTTCATTGGGTTTATGCCCGCCATGGAGCAAGTTATCTCTTGCCAGTTTTCAGCTTTGTCATGCTGGTATTCCTGTATGTTCCTCATACATTGGTGTTGTGCTTAGGCGGAAAGTGTGAATGTGAAGTGAAAGGAAACCCTTCAGTATCTCAGCAGCTACGCAGTTATTATGTGACATGCGTGAATGAGTAGACAGCGTCTATGCAACTGTCCAAGGCTGAAGAACCTGACCATCGCAGACGTGTGTTGCAAATGAATTAAAGGATGAATACCTCTAGCATTACCCCCAATTGTGTCAACTCCTGGTTAATATATCTGTGGTATTTCTATTTCAGAACATCTGTTCCTACATTGCACGCCCATGCCATTATGTAAAAGTGTGATTAATTTCCTATGTTCTGGAAAATTCCATTTCATTGACAGAGGACTTGGGCAGAGGAATCTGAGACATTGTGTGAAGCACATTCTGAATTTTTCTTCTTGTTTTGCGTGTGCTTTGTCTGCAGTCTATTTAGTCTGCATTAATGCCAAAAGAGGTGTATGTGAAATATAGCTCAGAGGCCGAATACAATGATGTGTATAATGACATGAGAGACCTCAGTTTTGGAACAGTGCATGGTGATATCAAATATTAATATAGAAGTTGTGTTTTACCTTTCTTAATCCAGGAACATAGTGATCAGATTGTTTCTCAGTAAATGTAAGACAGACCATGGCATAATATAATCCCCAAGGTAGTACAACTCCAACAGCCAAGAACTGAGGTGAAATCATTTCTACTCCTACCAAACGCAGTCATATGGTGGGAACAGTATTGCCACGCCACTTAGTTGGCTAAAAACTCTCTGTCTGTCTCCATTAAATGTGTTTTTCTATCCTAATGTGAGGTGTCATGTGAGACGGCCAGTTGTGTGCTGTCATGACTGCAGGTCTAACACACACACACACATATACATACACACACACGGCCTTTGCACAACCCTCTGTTTCCCACCCTGTGCTTGCGGGATGGCTGTGAATACACAGATGCTTCATCCAGTCCCTACTCTCATTAACGTCTCCTGCTGAAGACACCATATATCTTCTTCCCAGCAACTCGATGATGCCACACACAGGAAATCCCACAGAGATTATGAAATTAAACCTCCCCTCTGCTGCTTGCAGCGAGAGCGAGACACGTGGCAGCAGCTGTTGTTTTTATTGTATCTCTTCCTTTTTTCCTGTCTTTTTCATTCCTCTTCTCTCCCATTCTCTCTGCATTCTGTTCTCCTCAGCCTCCCACTACCCCTCTCCTTCTATCCTCCCACTTTTGCTCTTATAAATTCAACTAAATCTATCATCCATATACCAATCCATCAATGCTTCCATGGCCTTCTCTTATTACTCTCTAAAATGCCGATACTTACAGCTTTCACTAATAGTTTTAATGGTTATACCAGTGTGTGATACACCTCATGTCTCATATTACTCTGACATATGGGCACGGAATAGACGGATGCGTCTACATCATCGATTCCACCTCTGCTTTCTTCAAACTTCGTAAAGCCACATGCTGTCATCCTTTTTTATAATCAAAGTAAATGACCAAACTCTGAAGAACTGGCCATATGTGTTGTAAGGTGGCACATTGTCAATCATAGGAGCATTACTTTTGTAAGTAATGTGAACAATATTCTGTCCATTAAGACATTCCTCCACCCATGCAGCACTCAATAAATGTTTTTCAGACATACCTTTTTCCTCCATTTCTTTCCTTATCCTTTCTCTCTCCTCCTCCATCCTCTTTGCAGCTGTGAAACAGAGAGAAGAGTGCAGTGAAAAGGGCATGTTTATATCAATATATAATTTAATATAATAATATAATTAATTTATATAATTTACTGAAGAGGTTTTCTACAAATATCAAATGTAATGTTTGTTTTGTTCGGGCGGCAGTGTAGCATAGTGGTTAAGGAGCAGGACTCATAACTGAAAGGTTGCTGGTTTGATCCCCGCTGAGACACTGCTGCTGTACCCTTGGGCAAGGTACTTAACCCACAATTGCCTCAGTAAATATCCAGCTGTATAAATGGATAACATTGTAAAGAACTGTAACCTATGTAAGTTGCTTTAGATAAAAGCGTCTGCTAAATGAATAAATGTAAATGTTTTGCATTTAAGCTCCCTGTAACACAGCTACAAATGTGGACGTGCAGGAACTGTGGAGGTTAATATGTGGATCTCCTGAATGGCACTGAAATTGTTGTTTTGCAGCCTTTAACATCTTTTGCCAAGGTCTTCTTGCTTGCAGAGTATTACTAATTCAGATCTGTCATGGAGATAACAGGCCATGTAACTGGATTCCCAAAAGAGTTCAAGAAATATTTATGTTTCATTTTTATTTGTTTTTCCATTCTTTTCTTAGTTTACAAGGATATGGCATTTATTTTGGTACTAGGGCCAAAGTTTACTCTGACTTATGCGTGTAATGCAGATCAGCCAGACTCATACCCACAACAGCGCCAGAAAAATGGGAGAGATAGGGAGCGGGTGCCAGGTACGTACTGTGTTCATAGTCATAGTCTTCGTACCACAGTCCTCCATATGGCGGGGGAGCAGGTTCCGCTGAAACCAAATCACAGACCAGGAGTAAAGCATTAGAAGAATCCTACACTCATTTTTGGAGGAAAATTACAGAGCGGGGGTAATCTCAGTGCAGGTCCTCTTAAATCATTCATGATTACCTCAAAACATAGGAGAGCCACTACGCTGATAACATACCGTATATCTTCCACTCCCTGCAGAGTTGCCTACTTTGATCCAGATACCACAACAGAAGATAGTGTAGTAGGAAGATTTATTTATTTTTGTACTTATAAAAATGGCTTTGTCAGCCTTCTATTTGTGTGGTTGCATGTTTAATTTTGCATATGCAAGAAGTGTAATTCTGAATGACACGATCGCTCAATCTTTTTCCAAGTCCGACAGCTAAAAACACAGCCTTGGAACTCCTCAGCTGCTCTCCTGAATTAAGCTCTCAGATATTTTAAGTTTAAACTTCAATCATTCTAACAGGGACTGTAGCCACATTCCAAATTGTTAGTGCAAGTGGAATCATTTCTCTTGTTGGGAACAGCAGTGAGAAACCAGGCCTTTCAAATATGGGTTTACTTGTGACAGGATAGTGCCAGCGTTCTGTGGGGATGACTGCCTTGCCATCGGGGAAAGGGAAAGGCTCAGGCACTTCATCTGCCACGAGGGGAAACAAGACAATGAGATTAGGGTGGAGTCTTCAGAATGGGAGGTAGATGTTCTCCGACAGTGCCAATTCTCTGAGTGTCTGAGAACTGGGGAATGGATGAGAGGGACACAATTTACAATTTATGATTTCAAGACGCCTGAAAATGCAGCATGCTACGTGGGCTGTTACGTGGATGTAATTTACAAATAAGCAGCAGTCCCTAATTGATTATTATCTTTTTCATCATTACTTCTTAATTGTGTTTCCACCTTTACTCTCATAGGATCTGCTGTATCTCATGTCCACCAATCAAATGCTCCCAAACCCTCTCAAATCAAACCATTTCCCATTCTCCATTTTTCAGCCATATGAGCATTTTAACAAAAGTTATGGATTCAAACGTGCATCTGGCATCCCAGTAGTCATCATCATCCTCTTTAACCACAGTCTCCGTCACTGTGTCAGGGTACGTTGGTTCCACTGGTTGCCAGTAGGTGTCCTCTGCAGGAGACACAAGGCAAAGAGGTTTAAGTGCAATTTCCTGCAGAATTAATTTGCTACTCAGGAGAAATTTTACTTTGTTCCAAGCCAGGCCACAGCAGGTAACGAAATGCCTCAGGAGTGGAGTAATGGGTATGGAGTGATTTATACACTCAGCATTGTCTTTACAACATTAAAGTGACACACTCCATATGGGCTGTTACGTTCTTGGAAGGATGTATTAGGCAACTGCAGTGCATCTGATTATAGATGGCTGCTCTCTCTTACCGTGATCTGGGTAAGGGTAGTCCTCCTTCTCAGTTACTGTGGGGGCCTCTGTTGAGAACACTGAAGAAACAGTGCTGTTTTAGTTATAAACACTTGACAAAATACATATCAAACTAAACTCCAAGTATGAATTTCATTTTCATATGCGTTTTCAGGTCCTTTGTGGTTATGGAACATATTACCAGATGTGATTCTGGCTTTTGTGTCCATTCGTATCTTGAGATAGTATCAAGGCCATCAACTCCTTGTGATTGATCATGTCTATCTGCAACACTCAGAAGCTTGTTTTCTGTGAAAATTTGTGCAAACCATCTGTAAATTTAAGTCTATAAATATTTTTTGATAATACTGATTGATTAGCTTATTAAAATGACACACACCATATGGGCTGTTACATTCTTGGAAGGATGTATTAGGCAACTGCAGTGCAGCTGATTATACTATAGATGGCTGCTCTCTCTTACTGTAGTCTGGGTAAGGGTAGTCCTCCTTCTCAGTTACTGTGGGAGCCTCTGTTGAGATCACTGAAGAAACAGTGCTGTTTTAGTTATAAACACTTGACAAAATACATATCTAACTAAACTCCAAGTATGAATTTCATTTTCATATGCGTTTTCAGGTCCTTTGTGGTTGTTTAACATATTACCAGACGTGATTCTGGCTTTTGTGTCCATTCGTATCTTGAGATAGTATCAAGGCCATCAACTCCTTGTGATTGATCATGTCTATCTGCAACACTCAGAAGCTTGTTTTCTGTGAAAATTTGTGCAAACCATCTGTAAACTTAAGACTATGAATATTTTTTGATAATACTGATTGATTAGCTTATTAACATGCTGTTATTGACTGATTAATATTTTCGTTGTTATTAGTATTTAATATATAACCAGTGCCAGAATAGTTGAAGGACTGTGCTTTTTATTCCAGTCTAATCACACAACAATGACCTTGTGCTTGTAAAACAGCATGTTATGCCACTGTAAAATAAGATGGCATTCTGCAAGTAAATGGAGAGAAGCTTTGCATTGGTGAACAGTAGACACAAAGCAAAGAGATTTAAGTGCAATTGCATTCCTGCAGAACTGATTTGCCGCTCAGGGGAACTTTTACTTTGTTCCAAGCCAGGCCAAAACAGATAACCAATTGTCTTGGGAATGGAGTAATGAGTATGGAGTGATTTATACACTCAGCGTTATTATTACAACATTAAAGTGACACACTCCATATGGGCTGTTACATTCTTGGAAGGATGTATTAGGCAACTGCAGTGCAGCTGATTATAGATGGCTGCTCTCTCTTACCGTAGTCTGGGTAAGGGTAGTCCTCCTTCTCAGTTACTGTGGGAGCCTCTGTTGAGATCAGTAAAGAAACAGTGCTGTTTTAGTCATAAACACATGACAGTACACATATCAAACTGTACTCCGAGTGGGAGTTTTGTGTTCATATGTGCTTTCAGGTCCTTTGTGGTTGTACAGCACCATGTGGTTGTTGAACATATTACAAGAGGTGATTCTGGCTTTTGTGTCCATTAGTATCTTAAGATAGTCTCAAGGTCATCAACTCTTTGTGATTGATCACGTCTGTCTGCAAATTATAGACTCTAGTCTATAGACTATAGACTATAGTCTGTCTTATAATCTTGTTTTCTGTGGAAAATGTGAGCAAACCATCAGTAGAATTCAATGAATATTTTTTGATAATACAGATCAATTGGCTCATTAAACATGCTGTTGTTTTACTGATTAATATTTTCGTTGTTATTAGTATTAAATACATCAGCATGTCAGTATAGTTAAAGGACTGTGCTTTTGACTCCAGTCTAACCATGATCTCCTACTTGTAAAACAACGTTACGCCACTATGAAATAAGATTTTGCAAGATGGAGAGAAGCCTTGCATTGATGAAGAGAAGATGTTGCAATATGCTCAGAGCAGACTGAGTCAGAGTCCAGAATGGGCGTGGAGAACAGGTTTTTGCGATAAACATTAATCTGAGCATCTGGTTTGTCGTTACTCATGACTCAGCAAGCGAGGAGGGGTACGTACGTTTGTCCCAGCCCAGCTCGATTGGAACGCGTTCCTCCTCCTCTAGGCTGTGTCTTGTGGTTGGTGGTCTCTCTGTTGGCATCGCCTGTGTCTGCACATCCTCCTCTTTCTCCTTGGGTTTTTTGGAGGTCTTGTCTTTGTGCTTCTTGGTGGACTTGTCCTTCGGTTTTTTGGTTGGCTTAGGGGCTTTGGGTTTCTTTGTTGGTTTAGGGGCTTTGGGTTTCTTTGTTGGTTTAGGGGCTTTTGGTTTTTTGGTGGGCTTGGGGGCTTTCGGTTCTTTGGTTTTGGACTCCTTGTCAGCAGCCTTCCTTGCCCGTGCTGGGGGTAGCACAGAATAAACAGAAATAATACCAATCCCAGAATGCCTTGCATCTCTTTGCAGTGTAGAGTTGACACATCCTCAAGACCATGAATAACATCACTGGAAAGCATGTGTGAGGACTGTGGTAACTTGGCCTACCACAGTGATACACTTTCTAACACAGTATGAACCCAGAACTGTGTAACCAGTAGGATATGCCTCTAGGACAGAATCTGAAAGATTGGGCTGTCCTTGTATGCATGTATTTATGATAAAGTGGTTATGTTCCTCAGGCTATAAGATGAAAAAAATCTATGCTGACTTAACACATTGTCTTTGCATGTATTCAAACTGACTCACATGTAAAGAATCCATGCTGAAAGGTGCTTGACAGAACCTCATCAGCCCAAAGCAATAGGCTTCCTGTTTGAATAAAATGGCACAGGGCCACAGGCAAGTGCAGGCAGGAGTAGGTCAATATTACTTTTCTGAGAGAGCTCAGCTCATAGGATGTCAAGCTTTAAATGTGTTTGTTCCTAGGGTGTGTATGTAGTATTCATAAATTTAGACTAACCTGTACATTCCACAAAGTTATACATCTTATTCTGTTTTGGTGGCACTAGTGAAAAGGTCTGAGATCAGTTTTCAAGACAGAGCTATGGTGAGTCCCACATAAACAGGCCATTGATCTTGCAACAGAGCCAGCTTGTTCAACACCATGGTGAGTATCTAAAGCCCCGATGGTCAACCAGTCTTTAATCAGACACAGACTCGCCTTTTCCATTAACATACAGATGCTCAGTCCCAACACACACATAATCTGTCTTGTTCTCTCTCAGTGGAGCAGTTCATGCATCTTGGAAATAATTCCATTTTTGGGATTACTCAGCAGAGTTCTGTAATGTCAACATCCTTGCAAAGCCAAATAAAAGCCCAAGCCAATTAACTATTCACTCTATTCTCTCTGTTTCTTGGCATAGTTTTACTGTAGCCGTCTGTTGTAATGAAGAACTATTCTTGAAGAGGATTAAACACTGAATGAAAAAGTCAATGACGTAAAGCACACAAACAAATGACGTCATTGTGACTTTAACCAGTGTGATGCACACTATGGTACTGGATAACTTACCAGTCTAAATCAAAATGAGCTACTCAATCAAATCACCAAACAGAAAAAATATAACATGACATAACCTGAGACTTTAAAATTGATGAAGTTCAGGGGTTTGTTTCTAGGTATAGTGTGTGTGTGTGTGTGTGTGTGTTGGCCTCATGTTTCAGACTAGCCCCTGCCTGTTTGAGGAGTGCTTTGCTGTCTGTCCTAGGAAGTTGCAGTGAGCAGTGAGATATTTTTGAGTTTGAGTCTGACAGAGCTGGTGTGTGTGAGGAGCCCTGCTGCAAACAGGTATAGCCTATCAGAGCATAGCCTGCCAGAACAGGGGACCAGCAAAGAGTCTAAGAAACAATACGCCCCTGTGTATAACAGGCTTCCCTTTCTTTTCCAGACCCCATTATTTCATGTCTACATGCCAGTAGAGGGGAAGGCTTGGAAGGGGGAGAAAATCATGTCACTCGTGGAGCAGACACACAGCTTGCTGCATGGGGTGTTCGCAAAGGCCAACTACCATGGCATTCTTCCAGTTACCTGTCTGGTTTTCTCCCTCACAGTTATGTCAGATACTGATTGTTGGCAACTGTGAACAGCTATCAAAATAATGTGCCACAATGAACTCCCTCACATCTGAAGCAAACTGCAGGAGGCAGCATATCTATAACATACTTCAACTTTAAATACAAAGAGTACCATCTCATTTTCATGCCTGATCCTATTTGACCTTTGAAAGTTGGTCCATTTCAGTTTGTTTTACTCCATGAGAAGCATAGCAAAGTGTCCAATATTGCATAATAAGTAAGTTAAACATGGTAGTCTCAGGATATTAGTTTTAACTTTAGGAAAACAGATGGAAATGAACGATTGTGGTGAAACATTTGTGGTTTTATCAGACATTGAAATGTTGAGCCTTTTCTCATTTTCCTAGAATGTTACATCTAATGGTACCAGTGATGAAGAGGTTCTGAGGGAAAGTGAGGGACACTAATGCTGTTTTCTTGGAAACTTTTCGTCTGCATGTCCTACAAGCTCTTATTAGCGATGATTGTTGAAGCCAGAAACAGCCTGTATCACTTTTGGCCATGATTTAATTCCTGTTACTTGTTGTTTATACAGAGACTGGTCAGGGAATTATACCCAGCAACAGAGCTGGGGAGCTGCTCTTGCCATTATAAATGTACTTTTAATGAGCATCTATCAAAGCTATGCATTCTGGGGGTGTTCTTAGAACAATAAAACAGTGGCTGTCTGGCACAGTAGCCCTATTCAGAAGCATGACAGTGAATGCCCAAACTCTTTAATGACTGGACTACCATAATAGATTTGAAAAGCCTCAGAATGTATGGATTTTGTTTGTCATTTAGCATATTATACATTCTAATTTTACATTTGCATACCTCATCCATGAACAGGTATTATGTAGAAATAATTGTAAATGCTTTTAAATTTAAGGGTGCAGCTGTGCCTGTGTTCATAAATCAGCATTACTTCCCTAAATTAAATGTAGCTCAAACAATTCAGACTTAATCTCCCAAAGGGAATAATATAAATATGATGCACCCCAGCAGAAGTCTGCAGTTTATTTACGTGAGAGAAATACGCGGTAGCTGTGACACTTGACTGTTTTCCAGTTCCAGCTGAACTCTCATATCAATCAGGCTTCTGTCAGGTCATGCTCGACTTTCCACTGGAGCACACAAAAAATATATTCCATCATCAAGTTTTCCCCTGTAAAACAACACCAGTGGATACGTGAGTTGGAAATTTCACAGAGTGATTCCAAATGGCATCTTAAATCAAGCGCTTCGAGACGTGCAAATGTTTGTGGGCATTTTGGGGTAAACTTCATGCTATCTATATGGCTGGTGTCCCTTCAGAGTTTGCCTGTTTCAGTTTGAATGGAGGAAAAAAAATCAAGAGTAAGAGGGGTTATAGAAGCTTATATACTCCTAAAATAATCATGTGCTCATGCAGTCTCTGCTACCTCTGTCACCTACCCTATCCTTTCACTGCAGAACACAGAAACAATATTTCCATTGCTTGAAACACAACAAGCGCAACAGGAACAGCTAAAACATACTGTAAAGCTTCACTTACAAGCTACGCTTTCTCTACTATCTTTCTCTACTTTTCTCTACTATCCAAACAAAGCTGTTGCAACACAGGGAATATTCATCTGTCCTGGCTGAGGCACAGCTATGTGAGTTTTGAGCCAGATGTATGTTACTGAAGTCAGGTGTGAGGCTGTAGCTCATTATCTTCACTGGAACTGTCAGAATAGACATCTGATGCATGCGTAATTGAAGACACGCCTAGACTCAAAAGCCAGCTCTTTCCATTCATTTCAGTTTTCTCCCTGCATTAGGTCTTGATCTGATAGACAGTTATGTAGTGGTGTACGTCTTTTTTACCTGCTGATGCCTCTTCCACTGATTTCTTGGCTTTGGCTTTGGCTTTGGTTTTGGCTTTATCGGCCCTCCTCTTGAGGGGCGCATCAGGGTCCTCCACAAGCCCCTCGTCTCCAGGCTCATCTTGCTGCTCCTCCTTCCGTTGAGGCACGAGCTCCCCCTCCCGTCTCCCCTCACCCCCCTGGGCGTCCCTGCTAAGGGCCACTGCATGTGAGCCCGCTCCCCCACCCTGCATCAGCACACAGCACAGAGCCAGCAGAGTGGCCCACCACACCAGTGCACCGCCCCTCATCCTCAGTCTGCACAGCCTTCACTCCTCCTGAGAAATCTCCGGTCTCGCTGGGCACCTGGCAGCACCTCAGGCAGGGTAGGAGTGAGAGAAGTCCTGGGCTGGTGAAAAAATAGAAGGCTCTGTCAGCACTAGACACCCGCAATGGTCTTGAAGGTGTCCACAGAAAAGCTTTGTTTTTTGGTGCAATCACTCCCAGTGAATGGAGACGGGTTTCCAACAAATAAAACCAGATCAGAGATGACACCTTGCATGCAAAATCCGTTCTGAACGTGCAGGCAGAAAATGCAAGGGGTCCAGCAAGTTGAGGAAATCCAGGAAATCTGTTGCTTGGATCCTGTTTGATATGGAGCGCAGTTTCTTAGGAAAATCACAGTGAGTAGACAGGAATGTTCCAGGCACAGTCTAGATGTGACTGCACCTTGTTGCGGAAATGAAAGGAGAAGAAGACAGAGTGCTGAACTGAAGATGCACACCAGACAAACTCCAGTGAGTCCTCTGGAGATTAGCAATGCAGACTTCCCATTTCCTCAAAAACACAGTTCCCTATAATCCCCTCTGTAGTCTTTCACAGAGAGGGCGGGAAGCCTCCCAAGATGTAGAATTCCAGAGGTGGAGACTTGGAATAGAAGGAAAGGAAGAGAGAGAGAGAGAGAAAACTGAAGGACATGCAAAGAATGCACACCGAGGGAAAGGGGGAGAAAGCAATAGGCATAAAATTAATAATTCTGATCAGTTCTCCACAAGTGATCCCCAGTGCAAACAAATGGAGGTGAAATGCAAAAATATACTTTAGAAAATATTAACTGCTGTATTATGCTCGGTTATTCTCTCAAAAATTTCAGTGTTGGTGCAAAATCTTTCCCAGAACAGTTAAGGCACAGGCTCCAAAGTCAGTGTTTGTGCAGAAGAGAATAGGTGTTCCTGTTACTTGCTCTGTCCCCCCCCCCCCCCCCCCCATTCTCTTCTGCCTGGTGCATGTTGCAAGAAATCTGGGCAACCACACAGCTTTTAAATGCAGGGAGATGTCTAGCCCTGCCTCTTATTCAAGCAGGACAGAAAAGAAGGAACGAATGTGGGGGAAAAGGCAATGAAGTCTGATTTCAAAGAGCTTGGATTGTGTGGATATCAAGTTGTGAATTTCCATGAACAGGGGTTGGAGGGCTTTCTTGACCAGATATGTGCTTACATATCATAATCAATCAATCAATACATATCATAAGGAGCAGATAAAACTTTGGATGTAGATGACTCAAATCTGAGTAGGAGAAAGTCCTCTTTTCTCCCTAAAGCGCTCTAATTAAAATCACATGGAGCTTTTTCTTCCTTTCTTATTTTAATGAAAGTGCATTTGAGCTTGCTCGCCGTATTTGTGAGAACAAGCAGTGAGAAATTCCTATCCGTTTTATCATGTCTTTTTGTTTATGGCTCTGTATCAACTGTTGGAATGAATAAATCTGTCAAAGAAAGTTCTGTGTTGAATGGAAACCTGGCCTGATTAGCAAATTAAGGAAGTGACACTTTTTAACTGGTTTCACAGCTGACCTTGCATATAAACAGACCTTCTCTGGCACAGCTTCTCAGTGGTGTCATTAGTGATAAGCTTACAGGGGTACATTGCCAGAATGCTTTTGAAAGAGCACGTAAACATTCATCTCGTCCAGGGAATGTCTCACAAGTTAACTGCAGCGTCAAAGACTCTGTTATGACTTGCAAAAGCTCGGCTGTGTGAAGACTCATGACCTTGTCCATGGGACATCTCGGAGTCTTCCCCCACACATTTGTATGGAATTATTATTGTTGGCAAGATGTAATATTGAGTTTTTATGATAGGCGTATCTGCAGTTACAGCTGAAATATAGCAGTCTCCCAAAGTAATGCAGAAGTTGATTGTTGTGTTGATCGGGGGGTTCTTGTTTTCAAAGATGTAGGTGAATGACTACAAAATGAAGCAATCCTGGTTATTTTATGCCTAAAAAAACATATTACCAAGCAGTGCCTTTTATGGTGTATGCTGTGGAGAATTTTATATATGTGCCACAACTTGATTTTTCCTGTGGGCATGCATTTGATAAGATACATAGCGCAGGAGCCTCTAGGGTGCACTGTAGAACGCAGAGTGGTACTGTGCCTGGACAGAGCTAATTGTCCTACCGGCAATTGTCCTATCTCTGTCATTCATCCATTGCCATTGCCCATTGCCAGACATTTAGCTGAGGGACAGACCCCATTTCATTTGAGCCTGTACAATATTTGTAATGGAATGCCATTTTCATCTAACCATCCATAGTTCCATTGTAGTTTGCCCCAAAGTCCACAGTTGGAGCTTAAAATAGTATAAAATAGTATATCTCAACTTGATTACAGCCACTGTAATATAATGATAGTCAAAGATTGCGTATGTATGTGTAAAATAGAATGTTCTGGGGTTTGTATGGGCGTGTGTGATACGCTGGAACCAAAACCAAGAACTCATCATCCCTTGACAGAAGGATGACACATCCTGACCTGTACATATGACTTGTGAAGTGTCTTAGTTAAGGAGCATACTTAAAACAACGCCACATTTTGAAGAAGGAGGAAGCATCATATCCAGTTAACGAACAAGGCATGTTTAGGATAAGCGTAGTGCAGATGTTCATGATAAGAGTTTTCAATGAGCTCAGCTAGTTTTAACATTCCCAGTAAATCAAACTCTTACATTGAAACACTGAGGCAGAGGTTTGTGGGTGTGGATTATTCATCATTCTTTTGACCACAACCACGGCCTGATCTGAGCTTATTGGGGTTCACCACTGTGAGAAAAGAACGCCCCTGTGAATAAACCCTTGCTGTGTTTTGCACAGCCGCCATACTGTGTGCACCCACATCATTTTCACTACCTCACAGCGAGCCAGCTGGGTTATAACTAAATAAAAAACCAAAAACCATGTTACCATATCTTGCTAGAGAAGCACATGTACATCTGTTTCACAGAACCAGCTTTTCTGAACAGTGCTTCCACGTTTAATATCAACGGCTAAGGTTCCTTAAGCCTGAACAGTAATCACTTGGCTAAATCTGCAGGGCTGGTTTCACACGCTGTGCCCAAAGGCACAGTGTACATGAATGATAAGGAATATAAATGAGATGATGAAAGGATCACAAAAAGGGGAACCATTTCCAGGTAATGGGCTCATGAAGATGGTGCTATGCTGAGCGTGAGTTGCACAGTGGCTACAATTCCATGAGAATCCAAAACATCTTAACAGATTAAACCTCGGGAATCACAACTACATCCATCAAACAAGTGCCATTTTTTATTTCTCGGAGATGTGTCATTGATTGATAACTTACAATGAACTGTGCTTTGTAAGGAATAAGTTACAAATTGATATTGAGGAATGGAAAAGAAACACATCTGCAGTTGTAATTGGTGAGCACTGGGATGGTCTGGTGTACATGTGCCTGGTAAGAGCATGTGATGAGGGGCACTTCTGGAATGACGTCAACCTCACTTAAAAAAAAAAAATACATTCTATTTTTCACATTTCTGATATTACTTAATAAGGAAGCAGTGCAGTGGTACTGCCTCCTTACAAGTCTGATGCGCTTTTATAAATATACATTTTCTAACAATTCACAAAATATAAATAATTAAGACTAACTGAAGTTCCAAAAAAGATTCAGGAGGAGAATTTTTAGACATCACCTATGCAATTAATGAACTGTCCCCATCTTCAAGTACAAAACCCACTCATCACTTCCTTTTCATCTCAGCTATTCATGGAATCCCTCCTCCACCCTGTCTCCTTTTTTTTTCTATTCCTATTCCGATTTCCTATTCCTTATATTATTAAAACTCATATCTACTGAGTTGTGTTTGGATGGATTTGTGATATATAATATTGGGAGTGTGGACCACACTTCTGCTCAAGTCTGGGACTCACCATGTTCCCCTGAGTAGTGTGAGAGGCAGGGCTTCTGGGAAAAATGAAATCACTGCTTTCATTCTGAATGTCATCCAGTTCCACTCCGAGTCCCTTCTTCCTCCACAAAAAAAAACAGTTGGCCACTCAGATTTTGTTTTCCATTCTAACTTTGCTGAAATCCTTAACCCACACCATTGTGACTGATCATCCATGAACAGTGAGGGAGAAACAAACATTCCCCCTCTGCGTGCTCATCTCCCTGAGAAAGCCTCAGTTACACTTTCAGAACAACCTCATGCTTCATGTCCACATACATCAGTGCTTCATTTCTCATGGACTAGTTGGAAGGAATGCTGAAAGAGAAGTATATTTGCCTTGTAGTTTCTGAGTTTTTCCTCAAAAAGGGTCTGACAATCTAAGACAGCTTGAGCAAGGAGGGTATTTAAGAATATGAGGGACAGTGATGAGGATTTTTTTCCATGGGAGTTTGTGATATACAGAAACCAGCTGGATATTAGACTTGTACATTTTCCCACAATGCCACGATGGCTATATGCCTTTTAAGTGTAGAAGTAGGAGATTTGCACTGTACTAAACATAACTGTACTAGAATGAAGAGGATAGAAAAATTAGGAGTGAACATTTGGCTTCAGTCTGACCAGAAAATTCAGTGGTGTGGCCAAAAGGCCAAATTCCAGACAGAATAGGCTTCATATTGTTTGATGGCCACGTTTTGTTATGGTCTGTGCCACGTGTAGCCACAACCATGTGACAGCTTCTCTTGTGTCGTCATCAAAAGGCAATGGAGATCACACATGTGTATCCTATGAATGAGTTACACAGTAGATTTCTCAGTGGGGTCAATCCTGGCTGTGGTCTATCTGCAGCAGTTTCATGTGCCTCACATTTTTAAAATGAAAGAGTGGAAAAAGCTGATCCTTGTCAAGTTGTGAGACTGTGATTATTTAATGTGAAGTCTGCAGGGACACTATCAGCTAGTATTCATGCTCATTACAGAGCTCAGGGACGGGTCAGTGACTCACAGCTACAAGCTGGAAGTTTGGACAGCAGAACGGCTGAGAACCATAACGGCCTTATTATGCACAAATGACCCTTGATATGCATGCTGTACAAATGGGGCTGTCAGCACGCTTTCTTGATAAAGACCATCTTACAGGTCTTTAAAAACCTATTATCTTTTTTCATCTAATAAATACTGGCTCCAAGAGACCACTTTGCTGAACAGTCTAACACACTTTCATTCTTAGAAACTGATTGTTTTCACTTTTTTTTGGGAGGGGTCGGGTGGTGGTGGGGGGTAGTCATTTTAGTATGGACTCTTTCATAACGCTCTCATATTTTGGAATCATGTGAAACGTCTAAAATTCTTGTTGTAAGGACATTTGTCGTACAAGATATACGAGTAGTGAGGTAACGGTGCATACGGTGTCATACCAAATGATCACCCACCCCCTTCGATTAAGCTGCGTAAACACCACCTGCAACCTCCCTCACCATTGACAGGAAAGGCTCTGATCCAGGATTGATCTCCACAGCACTCTCCGTCGAGAGGTGCAAGGGAGCGATGAGATCAGAGATGGAGAGAGAGTCTTTGTTCCAGAAGGCCCTCCAGGTACAAATGGAAGCATATTTTTTTTGAAAATCAACTTTTTGACTCTCTCACTCACAATCAGTTTTTTATTTCATAATTTAAACTGCTGTTGGCCCCCATCCAAATATGCTATGATGTAACATGGCAGTGATGGAATGAAGAGTTTTTATACTGCCTCTGAGTCTTTTTACAGCCAAAGGTTATGCAAGGAGATTTAACTGAACTGCCTTAATCATTGAAGGAAGAAGACAGAGAGTGAGACGGACAGAGAAAGGGAAGGTCGGAGAGAAAGAGTGAGGCAGACAGAGAGAGGGAGGGAGGGAGACAAAGAGAGTAATGAAAATGTCTTTAGTGCCCGAGGGCTGCCAAAGGTACATTCCAAAACACCATTCATCTCATTTGAATTCAGCAACAACAATAAGTAGAAATGGCTACATAAACTTGTCGTTAATCAGTTTTAAGATACTCTTTCTAATAAAATAAACAAGGTTGAACATCTGACATGACTGTGCTGTGGCTTTACCTTATAATTGTAATTAAAGTTGGGATATGGTGTGATTCATATTTCTCTGCTTGGCTGTCTACCCTCCCTCTCTCCTTTCTCAGCTCTCTCTGGAAAACAGTGTTACCATTTGGCTAGCAAAAAAAGTCAACAAGCGTCAAGCACTGAAAGTGGGCCAACAATACCATCACCATGACTGGACGGTTGTGGTTGATACTGACGTCACACCTTGAAAAAGTGTTTACAGAGATTATTGTTCTAGAACTTGTAGCAGTCATTTATAGAACCATTTTATGAAAACAAAAGTCACCAAAGCAACATGAACTGGTAAGGAGAATGGCCTGCCACACCTCTACTTATATTTATGTTTTTGTGTAACATAAATTTCTTCTCTGTTCCTTACCCCATGCCTTTGAAACAAAGAAATACTGTAGGTTCTGATTATGTAAGCAAAATTCCAAAAAGCTTTTGAGGAAGACCAGGTTTGAATTCTTCTCAGGGAAAATCACCAGTTTTCCACTGCATCTCTCATATCCATCTCCCTGAAGTGAAATACAGAGTGAATGTGAGGATGATGGACGTACCACCTTCAGATTTCATCAGCGGAACTGAGACCAATGTGTGTGTGTCTCCTAATACGTTTACCTGTGACGTTTTATGGCTTTCATAGCTATGTCTCCACTGAGAATAGCAAGCATTACCATCTGCTCTATTGCAGGTTATTCAAAGTGCTGTCAGACATCTGAAGAGGACCCAAAACCAGATGCTAGATTACAGACAGATGTGCGTCTGCTAAGATGATTTCGTGCATTTTCTGTTTTGTTTTGTTTTGTTTTTTTTTACTGAATACTGCCATATAATTGCTGGCTGGGGAATCACCTTTCAATGGCTAGCTGCCAATCTTTACGACATTCGTCTGTGCAGCTGGCGCAGTGTGTTGGCAGAATCAGGTATCAGGTAGAGAGCAGTGAAAAATGAGTAAGAGGTGACTGCTTTGGAAAGCATTGAATGATAGGTATATGGTAGCCATATATGATTGAAATATTAACCTGTTATATTAAAGCTTTCACAAATTGTACCCAAATGACTTGCTAACTGAAGCAGTGCTCCCATATACATTCATTTATACTGAGTTACTCTACAACATTTGATACAAGGCCATTAGACACCAGAGGAGAATTTCTGCACAAGCAATTTCTATTTATTTGGCACATGCCATTATACAGGATAACATGTACAACTGTAGCACGCGCAAGCACATGGAAAAGTTCAAAGCAGAACATTCATTTTAAACATGAACAGGAATATCAAAGTGTTGTCTCAGCACAAACAATGTTAAATGTCAGACAGATACAAATTACGTAGGTCGCAGAACATATAGCATTTTTATGGCCCGAAGAACCGCACTGTAACCTGAGACTCATTAGTTATGTTTCCCTACCCCTGAAAGTTACATGATGGAGAGATGGAAGACCACTGAATGACCCTTTTCAGCTGTAACAGGCCTCATGAAAGGGCCAGTTACTCAGCATTAGAGGAGGGGAAATGGCAAGCTTTTGGAGCTTTGGAAACATTGACAATAATCACCTTTGCACTCACATGTCTTAGCTTACACATAGTGTTAAGTGGAATTCCCAGGCTTGGCTTTGTAACTGCTGGCTAAGCAGGGCTTTTGACGATCCCACTCTACTCATCCTTGTCCTTTCCTGATACAGCCTGAATATGATATATTACACTGAATTCATGTAAGGGATTTTAGTAGGATACACGAGTATGCACAAAACCGTCCAATATTGGACAGTTTTGTAAAAGCTATCAGTAAGGTAAATGTAACCAGAAGACAATCACTCATGAGTAAAAGCTAACTCCCTCTTACACAGGCACACAACAAAAGTGCTGATAAGCCTGATTAGAAGAGGTCATATACACAGTCAAGTTTAAAGGCTGTGTTTTGTTTTGTTTTTGCACTGGTTCTAATTTAAGCACTGCTTGTTTTAATTTTGAAAGAATGAAGCATTGGCTTACGTGCAGTTCAAAGACAGCAGATCTTTCTCCAAGAGTAACGATTTATTACTGTGCTCAGCCAATAGTCAGCCAGTAAAGAAATCTGTTACTGATAAAGCTCCCCTGATTGGTCAGGCCCTTTGGTAGGTAGGAAAATGGAAATGCAAAGGAAACACAAATGGGACCCCTGCTCAGCTTTTTGTTTGGGGGCTTGTGGTTTGTGGCTCCAGTTGTGGAAATGGGGCTAGATCCAGACAAACCCTCCCTAAGCCTTACCCCAGCCCGGCCCGACACAGGCCCAAAGCATCAATACATTCTGTTTCACTGGCTTTGACAAGAAAGGCCTCTCCGAATGCTGACCTTAATAATTCACAAACCCTGGACCATTTGTGCATGAAAAGAATTACTTCCAAATGCTTCTGTTTTTCATTCATCTGAGATCTGTGACAAAATGCATAAAGCAGGTCACAGCTTTACACAGGTGATCCTAAATGAATGATAGATTCAGTGCTACGCTCTCAGAAATAGATCCAAGACAAAATACTCTTAAGTATGCATTCTAAATGTATATTCGCATAAATTACAATAGCAAAGACATATGGGCAGCAAAATATTGCAAGATGTATCTATTTTCAACTGTACCATATGGCTTTGCCTTAAGGGTAGCTTTGAACTATGAATGAAGTCCAGTTGTGTTTGTGTGTCCACCAGTTGACTCATACATAATAGTGCGTTTATGTGCATGTAAAGTTTTTAAAAGGTATCACAACTTTATTTTATTACAAATAAGGCCTTCTAGTAAAATGTTACTTGACTTGCGTATTTTACAGTGTGGTAGAGCCAGCCATCCACATAGTGTGATTGATGCTCAGGTTCTTGAAGCTAATATTCCATTAGATTAATTGTCTCTGTCACATTAAGAAATATTCAAACAAGCAGTTTGAATATGTGTCTGAACTCTGCATTTTAGATCCTACAGTGGTCTTGGCAGGTTAGAGAAGCACTTACATTCTTGGCTAGAGTCATGCCAGGAGTATCAAAGGAAAAATACTGTAGATTATAAAGAAATGAATGTTGGTGACGTGTAGGTTTAGCTGAGTGTAAATTATACTCAGGTTGACTTTGATTTTATGTCTGGAGGATTACACTCATGATGTTTTAGCTGAAACAGTGGAACGGGGATGCAATGCATTGTGGTACATTAAGGAAAACGCACTGACTCAGCTTTTAAGTCTATGAATTATGAGTGGACCATATAATGACAACAGGGCAGATCAGAGATAGATCATGGTGATGATTCTAGAGCCACTTACACTGGCAAGCAGCAGCAACAGAAATGCAATGAAAGTTGTGGGATTGGCTGGGGGGGGGGGGGGGGGGGGACTGCTTCCATGGTCACAGTGGCAGGACTGAGAGGACGGGCCATTTTACACCAGATTTCACTCACTTTCACTGTAGCCACTAAACTCCTCTTTATTGCTCTCAGTGCACGCTGCCTGCTTCATTGGCAGTGACCAGGCCAGATGTATTAGTCCCTTCTGTCAAACCCCAGAGCTGATTCAGACGTTCCTGGAAGGGTAGACTGCAAAAACAACTGGTGGTGGCGACGCGGCTTAGAGTAAGGACCTCGGCACTCTGGAAGGGAGTCACACGCCAGCAGGTTTGTGCCAGTACAGCAGACTTGGATTTTGGACCCGTGAGCGGGTGCTGATGAGTAAAAGAAAGGAACCTCTTAGGACTCCAAAGGACTGTGCTAAAGCTGGAATATTGGTTGCTGTTATAATCATGCTTTGCTACAGCTGACACCGTCTGAGAAAGGGGACATGAATTGTGTTTGAATTACTACCTTTTTTTAATCTAGTGTACTTAATACAGGCAGTGTGGAGTAGTCATACAGTTCGAACAAAATTGAAATGCCTAAAAAAACACTTTATATAATGACTAGTAGTTATAAAAAACAGTCTATGGTCTGTTCTTGTTTACTTCCAAGTAATGAGTCAGAGTACTCTCTCATGAAAATTTATCTCATTTGAAATACCTCTGAGTCAAAATGATATTCCCATCTTTGTCAGTATGTCACTAATTAAGTTAAATACTACATTATCATCAATTTGCAGACACTCTTATCCAGAGTTTCTCCATTCTGTGACTATGGCCATCCGTGACCGTAAAGTGGTCAATGCGGCCAGCTGTGATCTCTTGGACCGCCGCAAGCTGGAAGTTTTATTGGGCTTATGAAGTCAGCACCTGCACCGTGGGTTGAGCATACAAATTAGTTAAACTAATAGGCTACTGGAGCGAGAACCAGAAATCCCTGCAGCCCTGGAGGACCAGAGGAATAAAAAACCCCAAATATAAAACATGTTAGTTTGTTATGCATGTTCACTAAGACCGGGAAAAGAATATCTGTCACTAATTAATGACACATATCTGGCAACATAGATGGAAAAAACATGGAAAAATATCCAAAAGAGCAGGCCTGGAACTTGACATCAATACCATGACACATGCTTCAAGCCAATGAAATGAACAGTGAGAGCTCTTATATGTAATGTTTATGTTTATAATTTCAATTGAATATATGAAACATGGTTGTATCACTTATATAGTTACAAGTTATATATTACAAAATATAAATATCTATATGTCACTGTTCATTTTTCACCAGGGATATTGGCCTGGTTTTGCAGTATCTGCACAAAGTTCACAATGTTGTGACAACATTACA
The DNA here is from genome assembly GCF_013368585.1 of Megalops cyprinoides. Taxonomy (NCBI): domain Eukaryota; kingdom Metazoa; phylum Chordata; class Actinopteri; order Elopiformes; family Megalopidae; genus Megalops; species Megalops cyprinoides. Next base: position 14,617,558 of record NC_050586.1, read on the forward strand.
ATAATACCCCTTTGGAAACATTATCACTACCAAAACATAACTGTACAGAGGAGTCCTGTCTGTTACTTGGCAACTTGATAGAATTACTGTAGAAAGATGACAGGGCTATAAAAATGAACTCTGGTCAACTGGCAGCACATCACTTAGACCTACACTTCAGCTGTGAAGTCCCTCCATTTAATGGTTCTGTGCACTCTAATGTAACAGAATTACAAGCAGAGTGGAGCCTCTCACTATCATGTGAAAGGTCTCTGCTTTGTGAAATTGCTGTGAGCTTGGATGTAAACCATGACTTAAGCATGTATTGTAATCATGGCTGATGAAAGTATTTTGCTTAGAGATTAGACAGCGGTTACTGACAATAGAGAAATAAATCAACAAGTGGGATAACGGCTAGTCACTGGTTTGCCATCACAGTTCACATCTGCATGTTAGGCTTCTGTCAGACACTTAATACATTTGTGTGAGGTCCATAAATCACTACAATCATGTAACGTGGGCAAGGTGTGAGCTTAACTGCCAGTGCACAAATCATGGTGACAGCTGCACTTTGGACACCTTATTTACCTTTTATCTCATACATTAACATGTTTTGATACAAAGGTCTTCATCTGAATGCACGAATTAGGTCTTGATATTCATACTGCAGAAGACTGCTGAGAATGTCAAGAAGACACACCAAGAGAGACACCATTGTTAATAGCATCAGAACAGCATGAATAATAATTAGGGATGTTGTGTCCTGACAACGTCATGTTAGGCCCAAAGGTAGCACACATCTAAAAATGTTGATGTATATATGTTTGAGCAGTTGCTCTGATTTATAAAATCAATTGATCAAATTTTATTTGTTACAGCATTTTTACAATGGAAATGATCACGAACCTCTGGACACAGATCATAGTGTTTTTTCAGAGGGAATCAACAACCCAGAAAAACCAGTGCCAGTTGGAGAAAAGCTAAAAAATTATTCCTTGACCCTGGGAAAAGGGATAAACTCTTGGAAAATGTTAACAATTGAATAGCATGAAAAATACATTTCATAAATTCAAGTTTAGAGGCAGTGTGCTGGACAGGGGTTCACATGGTGGACTTCACATGGTGGCAGTTTTTACGTCAATCTATCATCATCACTATCTTTGGTACATCTGATGCTCTCACCAATTACTATTACAATTAAGAAGTTTTAATTCTGAAGAAGACCCTGTGTCAAAATATCTTGATACATTTATAGAACATAACGTCCCCCATTTAATGCTCTTTTGTGTCACACAATTATAATAAAAAGTAAAACTGACTGTAGCTTACAAGAACCCTTCTGAAATCCTTATTTACTACTATTGACAGTCCTTTAAGTTGCTCATGGGCTTTATTAAATATACTGCTGCAACCACAGAGGTTGGTTAGGTTGTATATTTTCTATTTTCTCCCCACTCTGATATTTGTTTACAGCAGCAAAAGCAAGCTATTTTTTCACTCTCAGTCAAAAATCATAAAACATGCATCACAGAAATCACAACTCAAACCAACAATTCAGGTTTAGTCTTGTTGATACACAATGTGGGTTTGAATTGTGAAAAGCTGTAAAATAATAATGTATTTACTCAGGTGATTTTAGGCCGGCCCTACTGCTGTGTCCCCAACCCATTTTCCAGAAAAATCTCAGAGAGAACCCAGTTTCTGGATTCAATGAAAACTATTATAACAAATTCTTTCTTTCCAAACACATAAATAAAGGCTTTCCTGTTTTCACATGAGCTCAGAAATCTGGAAACAATGTGAGGCACTGGTATTTTTGGGTTTTTGTTTGGAGTACTTCTGTTCTATAGTGATGCTGTTGCCCAAATATCTTTACAACACGCATAGTATTCAAGCGTTTTAAATGGATGTAATGTAATGCAACCTGTTACATATAAACTTACAGTAAATTGAAACTGAGAAATTCCGATGTACATAAATTGTTACCTAAACCACCTTCACTGACCTCTCCCTTTAAAGGTCACAGTGCTTTCTTTCTATATGCAGAAGGAATTCTTTATATAGATCAGGATGATTACCTTTCATGGTCAATGCAAGTGTAATTATAAAAAGCTTGTGTGTTGGCAGCATCAAATTGGCAGGAACTGTTTAAATGGGCAGAATATGGGGGATGTATTGTTTCCATTAAGCTTATAAAGATTTTAAAGTTTAATTTGTTTTTTCTCTATCCAAAAACCACCATTGCCACAGAGGCAGTTTGGCAAGGGTGTTTTAAACTGGATTTAATAAAATAAACTCAAGTCAACCATATGCATTGGAACATTGTAATAAAGTTCATTTACATCAATGAAATGTATACAAAATGCATACGATAATTAATCTATATGAAAACACATGACTATGACCTCCTTTTAACAATGTGTAACAGCAATGCATACCTAGTGCAATACCAAAAATATAAAACAATCATCATTTACATTCCCTTTTGTATGCTGTTAGTATGTCAACTGTAAATGAGTACAGTGTAGTATATTATTAGTATGTTGACTGTAAATTAATTATGTGGATTAATGGAAGAATAATGTTTCCAAACTCATTTTATCTATTCTATTGTAATTTGCAAAGACCAGAGCACTGAAAATGGACCCTTTATGAAGATCCTTGGTAAAAGGACTCCATCTGAGATGAGTAAAAGTGCATGAAGGTGGGGATAAGAAAATAGTGGTAGTGGTTTTCAAACACCTTCCCTTGCTTTCTTTTCCACGCTTAGTGGAATTCAGGTGCTCCACGTGTTATTTCAGTCTTTCCATCTCTGTGCCACACAGCCTCTGATGTCTCAAAGATCATTTTCTCTTTTAAGTGGCAGAGGATTTTCAAAAATCAATAGTATGCAAATCAATCCATACAAAAACAACTGCGTGGTGTAAAAGACATCGCGCAGATTTATATTGTGCCGTTTTCGAGGGCACGTGATGTGTAGTACGTCCATTTGTTAGGTTTTTGGTGTCAACTGACCAAAGAATTTGCCATTATCTTCATTATTTTAAAAATTACTTAGGAACTGGGAATGATAAATGTCCTCAAACATCATTTTTCACATTAACAAGCACTGACAGCGTAAGAAACTCGCTGTGTATCAAAAAGCATAGATTATGACCACAATAAAACCGGCTCCTCTGATTTTTACAAGAACAGGATTGCGACAACATCTTCTTTAGATGTTTTACAAGTACTGTATTTCAAAATTAGTTTGCTTCATTAAACTGCTTTGACTTTGCTTACAAATTAATTTCAGCCAGATTCTGCGGTCAAATAAAATTTAAGTTATATTGTTAATAATACAATGCGTGTGGACATCTGATAAAATACATTAAGAGCGCTCTCTTGTGGTGATTATAATAATACATGAACATCCCTGTACTGCATGACAAATTTTTATGTTTCTTTGAAAACTAATTTAAATAAACCTGGCCAACTGAACAGCTAACGTTCAGAGTGTGTTTTAATGCATGCATTACACAGCATGTGAAGTGATAAAACTTACCCCTAGTAATATAAAAAGTCACATTTTCACACTTTCCGCTTCGCATTTATTTACCTCATTTTCAATACTCCATTTAAATTGAATTAATTATACGGTGTCACGTCCTTGTATTAAATGTGCATGAACATCTCATTTCGAACTTTTGGCACGAATATCTTTTTGTTGAACCCAAAATGTATGTTGTGCAAAGCGGGGTTACTGATTTGCTTGTCTGGTTTTCAGACAAGACTTACATTGTGGATTGTCCTTTTGTTTTGGAAAAAAACGTCTTTATGACTTTTGAATGAGGTTTTAACAGTCATGCAATCAAACGTACTGGAAATGCTTTTTAAATGGCATTTATTAATGTTTCTCCATACAATACATTACTGTACAACCGCATATATTCTGGAATAACTTTCATTATAAAATAGGGTTTCTACAATCCAGATACATAAATTGCTTTGAGGGACAAACAACAGAACAATAAACAGCATCAAATAAAGAGTAAGAAACTGGGGGAAGTGACATTTTATTTTTATTTTTAAAGCATATTTTCACCAAAAAACCTAAAAGTTAATATGTTCCTCCTTATCTTATAGTTTAGTAGGTATGAGAACTGAAAATTTAAAACTTCTCAGATCAAGGACATCTCTACTTCCTGCCCAAATTCCTTCATGCTCAAAATCAATAAGTGGCATCATCCTTCTCTAATACAAATAGGCACCTGATCTGCATTCCTATAATGGATGTAAATCCTAATTTCACACAATGACGAAACACCAGCTCAGTTTACAGAGAGACAGCAATCTACAGCATCTTTTTTCCGGTGACTCTTATGCATTTCATAAATTGATCAAGAACAGTTTTAAAGTAAGAGTAATTATGTCATTTGCTGCAATCCAACAAAAGCGAAATGGAGCAAATCACTCTGACCTTTGGGGTTAGAGAAAGAAACCACAAAGTGATTTCAAATTATCCTACATTTTTTAGTTACTTACACAAATGAAGACCTGTTAAATATGGCTGCCTACTACAGTACAGGTAAGGAACAACATATTAAACCCTAAATGTGCAGTCAAGTTACCCTTTAAGTCAGATACCAGGGATTCAGAAATCCACTTAGTTCATGATACCAGTCTAACTGTCTGGACTTTTAACTGTATTTTCTGAAATGAGACTGAGGTCCAGTAATTTAATCCAAAGTGGGTTTTACAGTTTACAAGAAGTTTCTTCACTCAGGCACAGACTAACTGCGATCTAACTTGCGTGCCATTTAAGTTTAGAACCCTTCAGGGCGTTGTTTTGGAGAATTCCTCATTCTCAAAAGCGAGAACAATTAAGCGTACAAAGCAAATACTCTGCCACAAAAAAACAGCTTATTTTATTTGATTTTGTTCTATTTTTGTTTGCTAAGATTGTTAAAGTCCTTTAAGCAAGGCTCCAATTAAGCAGATTTATAGCAATGTTTGTCAGAGCGTGTAAGCCTATATAATGTTCACACTGTGGCTTTTAAATGTATATTCTTTATCCTTTCCCTCTATAAAACATTTTTCTTGTATGAAATACACAGTACATTTCCAGGTTAAATAGATAACTAAGGGAGATAAGATACAGTTTGTGCTACTATGTCAGTGAACCTATTAAATTATCCAATCATTGCTGTTCTCAACAAATATAAAGAGGAAGAGAGACAGATTTGGCTCAAGTCTGAGGTAAGCAATGTACTTCAATATAATGCCCAGGTAACAATCATACTGTTACAATCAATATTTATTCTCTATGTACAAACTTCCACATTATTTCACTTAAGCCAAGCCTCCCCCCCCAAATAAAATTTAGAGCCAGGGACAGGGTGGTGACGTAGGCGGATGAATTCACTAATTTGATGGGTCCAATTTTGTTTCAGTAAAGCAGATAGAGGGCAAGGAAAAACATTCAACTTCTGTTTGAACTTGTTACTCAAAGTACAATGGGGCCTGAGAAGGTCCCCTTAGTGTGTGACAGCTCTCTCCTCTATGCAGGCTGGCTACATTATGACACAGAAGACAACAATGACTCGCCCCCCTTCACAACAATTCTAGGCACTGTCAACATTCCACACCAGGGCAATGAAAGCTTCCATAGCTGTCAAACTGAAAATTCTTAACAAGGCTATGTAAAGTAATTAAGCCATGTTCCTTCTGAATCCTACAAAAATGTGGGGGAACTGTAACAAACACCTGAAAAAACTAGTGTTCATTAGAAAGTTGGTAACATATATGTCTACTTTAACGGAAAAATGAGGCGTTACGGTAAAATAACGCCTAAATTATCCTGACAGAGCAATGTTTTCCACCTACAGAGACAGAGATTAGAAGGCCCTAAACCAGCCTAGAAAACCAAAAATCTAGCTCAGTGAGCTGCTTTGAACTACTCCAATAAAACTATATTAACGGTAAAAAATAAAATTAGTGGGGGGGATCTGCAGCTTTACCATTGCTCCTTTACAAATGCCTTTCCCAATGTGGTTCTGCTTTCACTACAAACGTAAATAACATACAAGATAAGCTTAAAAAGTAATGGTTAATGTAACCAGCTTTACGTACTGCCAAACGAGTTGCTAAATGTGTAACTTGTAGAAAGGGGGAAAAAAAGAGAAACTGTATTCAGTTGCAAGCTGTACATTTACACTAAGACTTTGTAACTGAGTAGACATGACCATTTCAATCATATTACAAGCTTCACAAGGAAAAAAACATCAACAATATTAGATGCTACAATTCTAGTGCTACCTGACATGCTACTGAGAAAATGACTGCAGTATCTATCCTGTTTAAGTGAGACAATTCTACAGAAGTACCGGAATCTACCAACAAAATACCTCAACTGTGGTCCACAACTTCACCCGCAATAATATACAGAATAGACCGATATATGGATTGTTTTCCCTCTCATAACACAAGCCAGCTGGTACAAAGCTTACTGATTTTCCTTAACCCAAAATGTACGTCTACCTTACATCTTCTTGGAGCTTCCCAAAGCCTCGAAAAGGCGCCCGGCATTATTGTCGTTTCTGTGACAGGATGCTTGTCATTCACCACATACGGGGGACTTCCTTGAAACTGACTCACACCATACAATGCTTTACTAGTCACAATAAAGTCTCCCTCATTACTGAAATGTATTCGGACAATCCGTTTCACATTTTCACTTTTACATTACTGGTGCACTGAGCTTAGGCAGTCTATCAAGATCGGAGGAAATACTGTTAACGGTAGGGGAAGAAGCAAACAAATGCTATTATTTTAAAGAGGTCCTGCATCAGTCATTCAGTCAACTTTGGTTTGACTCCAACATTTGACTCACCAAAACAATCTAGGACAAATCTAGGACTTACAAGATGTCCACAAGTTCCTTAACACAAAAATCCATCTTAATTTGGACTAAAGTGTCATCTTCAAGTGCCATTTATTTTTGTGAAAGGTATCCTTTCGCAAAGGACTAAAATAGTTTTAAATTATTCAAAAATATATCCCCAAAAACTGGGAGCTCTGATCACGTTTAAGCGGCACTGAAAAACGCCCAGGAAAAGGGAATCTACACAAATGTATATTGTTTTTCCTGCTGATCTCAGTGAGCAACCTAAACCCTGGACTACACTGGACAGAGTAAATCTGCTATAGTGTTAAACTCTTTATATCCAATATATAGATTTATGTACGCTCAAAAGGCGGATTTCAAAGAAGGAGTTACAACTGAACCAGTCTAATTGAAATACAAGCCTCCACACCCTGAAGGAAAACTTGTTTTACAGTTTGTCAAGAAACCACAAAGAGAGGCCCTTTGTGTGAAGAGCTTCTCTCTCTCTGAGCTTCTACAGTCCTATCCATGGGCACTGTGCTCTCACCCCCCCCCCCCCCCACACCTTTCCTCTGAGCTCAGTTTTAGGACTACCTCAATGGACTCCTTTCCACTTCCATGTGGCTAGACTCCATGCAGCAGCTTCCTGGCTATCTCCTCAGAGGCCCCCCTCCGAGAGCCCACAAATCACACTCCTACACTGTACAGCACACAGAGGTTTAATCTGCTCTATCAGCTGGCTCAGCGGACAGAGCATGGCCTTTCCTTTGCAAATCTCAATAAAGTGATTCTTCCTTGACTTTGAAGTTTTAGTGTTTTTCATTTACTTTTTTCCTTTCCCAGGCCTGTGGAGCTAAAGGACTGAACGATAACACTGGAAAAAAATAACCCATGTTTTCTTTTGGCTAATGCTACCAACAGGGTTGCAGGGACACTCTAAAACAGGCACATCCAAACTAAGGCCCATGGGCCAAATTTGGCCGATGTTTGGCATTAATTTCTCATATAAATAACTTTTTTTTGCCCTTGTATTGGTTCTTACTATGTATACATCTGCAGACAGATATTAGGAAGGAAAAGTAGCCAGAATATCAGCCTCTGTTGTTCATGAAGGTGGAAGGAAAGGCAGTATGTCACACAGATTGGACAAGAGCATATTCAGTGTCAAAAATCTGTGCACCCCTGCTCTGAAACTAGCGTACAGTTTACTGAAGAGGTTTGAACGTGCAGTGTGATTGGACAGCCATGTGGTGGGGTGGGACGGGAACCCTCTGTGAGCTGGAGTCCTGACCTGTGGAGCCTTTGGAGGAGCTGCAGGAAGTTTCCCCGTCTCTGCAGGATGGAGCATGTTCACAGATGGAGGGGGAGAGCCATGACGGCCCAGGTCAGTGCAGACAGACGGTGCCTCCAAGCACTGACCCCAGGTCTCGTTCACCAAGCAGCTGGCGGTTAGGATTAGGGTTACACTAGCTGACCCTGGATCAGTGCTTGGGGGCACTATCTGCCGTGAGGGTGCAAGTTCTCCCAGGGCGGGGTTTCTCTCTCAGATTAGTCTGGCCTCCCCCTCCATCTCTGGTGGCAGCTCACACACACCAGTGAAATTCATCTCCTTGCCCCTGGCTCCTGATGGCCCAAGGCGAGGCCCTCCATTGCGAGGGGACGGGTTGTGGGAAGGGGTGTCGGGTGACATTCTCACCCCTCCCCCTGCGCGCCTCTCTTTCAGGAACCCTTCCAAGCGCCTTAGGATCTGCTTGGGGTTCTTTTTGGCAAAGGTTTCCACTTCTGTATCAAAAAAAGAAACACAAATTGTAGCCAGTCTACACAATCAGTGCAACTGCCCGCAAAATACCCACTGATATAATTAGTCTCACAAAAATGTCTAAGTAGCCTCCACAGACTCACCAACTGGATAATCAGTAATACACTATACCTGCCTAAAAGGTGAATAAAAGTTATAAACTCTCACACTGGGAGAGAGGAATTAAGGTGGACATCATGAATAAATAGTGCACTATTAAAGTAAAACTCTAAGATTAGACAGTTGATACATGGAGAAGGAGAAGCCATTTAATAATGAAGACAGAAATCTTTGAATAATGGCACAAAGAATCTCTACCTGTAAATGCTTTGCACCTCTTTTGCAAGTTGTCAAGCAGCTTGCACCTCTCCATTTGGATTGTCAGAAGAAATTGTTGGACAGAACAGTGTCTCATATCTGAAGAATTAAGGTCAACCAACTGCAACCTGCAGAAATCTTCAAAACCTGCCACTACCTTTCAACACAAAGCCTGAGTCAGAGATAGTCTTCTGCTGGGACTTCCACAGCTGAAAGAGGTGCAGGAAAGTGGCCACGTAGAACTCATTCAGCACCCCAACCACCTGCTGCCGTCGGTTACACTCCCTAACAGAGATCAGGTACAGAAATGGAGAAATTAATGATGAACCCCCAAGACACGCCGACAAAACAAGAGCAGGATTGCTCAGGACTCTTGCCTCTGCAAGCTGTAGAATTCTGAGCCACTGAATGAAGCAGCGTTGCTTTAAATAATACGCTCAGGGTTGGACACAGGCCTCCTGGATTGGCTGCTGTGTGTGCTGGTCTGAGAGTGGCTTGAAAGGGAGTGGTGAACCCACCTGGTCAGGGCTTCCTCTCGGAGGGCGTGGAGCGCGATGCGGGTAATGTTGAAGGACATCACGCTGAAGGGGAAGTTCTGGGGGAAGAAGGACAGACAGAGGTAGAGACCCAGAGAGGAGACCTGCTGTAGGGTGCATCAGTCTGACACATTCAGGCCAGGCCTCACACTATCGGGGTCTTCCTCGACAACACTGGGACGGTTAAAAAAGTGATGTTAAAAAAATGTGCTGTCTGACTGGATTTGTTTAACAAGAAATACTTAAAAGTAATACAGACATACATAGGATAGTGCAGGAGAGTAAGACGCCCCAGAAGGGGTTATACCAGTACCTTCCCTTCACATTACAATATACAGTACATGTCATTTTAGGCGGCAAATGATGACCTGCGTGGGGTGCTGAGACAGTTTGTAGATGTCTCTGGCCAAGGGTAGCATCTCTGGGTCCATAACCAGGTACAGCGTGTGCATGAGGCCCAGGAATCCAGTCCCCCTCAGATCTGTCGCAGGATCTGTCCCTGCAGGATACACACACACACACACACACACACACACACACACACACACACACACAGATGCACACACATGCAACACATGCATACAGATATACGGAGAGGGACGCACAACAAAACAGTAAAATGAGCAACAACAACCACACTTAAGCGGAAAACACGATTCCCTCATACAAGTACCAGAAGGAATGACCACCACCACTGTCATTACTGAGAATTCACTTTGCACGGCAACACACAGAGCTGTGTGTCCTCGGCAGCTCTTACCCTGGAAGCCCACCGTCTCCCAGTGCGGACCGTAGCGGGGGCAATCCACCCGGCTGCCCGTCAGCCTCTTGTAGATGGTCTGTAAGACCCGAGTGTGGACCTTCTGGCTGTTGTCCAGGGAGCCTGCAAAGCCAGGTTAATAGCAGTGAGAACATCCTGTCTCACTTCTGGGCCCCGTTCCAAAGGCAGGCGGCATGCGGGCGAGCGGAACGTGACGAGCGAGCTCCGCTGCTCCGAGGGTGGCCGCGGGAGGGGATGGGAAGGGGGAGGGGATGGGCGGGGCACTCACAGCGGGCGATGGCGAACACCAGGTCCCTCTCCTCCGTCAGCTCGCGGTGCAGCCGGGGCGGCCCGAAGAGGAAGTGCGTGATGGCGGCCAGGCCGCTTCTGCGCAGGGTGGGCTGGATGTTCCTCTGAAAGCGAGCGAACACACAGGCCCCGGTCAATCCCTGCTAACAGCCCATTACTCCATATCCTCTGTCTTAGGGTCATTTGCTCAAGGGGTACGGGGCTTGGTGCTTACCAGGAGCTCAGACAGGTCAGTCGTTTGGAAGTGCTGCAGGGCCTCATTGAAGGAGATGAGAGGGGTGGGAGTCAAGTCCTCAGGGAGAGCTGCAAGGAAGACCAAACTCAAACCACAATACTTCACAGCAACAGCACACAGCACCACAGTATTCTGCATCAATCATACATCTACTTCACAGCAACGTCACACGCTATTACATAACCACATCAGCACGTGCTACAGCAGTAACATCATTCTCCATGGCAACAGTTTCACATAACAAAATATGTATGTTAACAATACTGTAACTCAAAGAAGCATTACGGACCTTTACACCAATAAAATGTACCATCGCCACTCTGTCCATCAGTGCAACTTCAAGCAAATAAATGTGCTCTGCATCCCAGCAGAGCTATTCTGTCTCCATACAGGTGCGTGGGGAAGATGAGCTCACCTGGCTGGATGCTCTCCAGAGCCTCCCACTGCTGGCGGGCCTGCTGGACCTCGGCACTCTCCTCTGCAACCACAAATTTCTGTGAGGAGAAGCCGCTCAGCCACCGGCTCATCCTGCCCTGGCGCGGGGTCTCCAGGAGTCTCACCGCACCGCTCTCTCCCCCAGAATCCCCAACCCGGAGCCGTCCACCCTCCACCTCCATTCACTCCCACAGCCAACAACCTCCACTCCCCAGTGGGTTAAGAAGGCTGGTAACTAAGACACAGAGAATTGTCGTTCGGGGAGCGAGGGAAGTTCGCACGTCTGCGTTCACACGTGTGCAGCGCCTCTCTCTCACGAGGGGGGGAGAAACAAAATCATGCGCCGACTGCACGACAGCATTCGTGTATGCGCGTTTGGTTTCACGTTCAGAGTCCGCGGCATACGCGAACAACCGCGATTCGCCCCGGAGAGGAAGTAGGGAGAACGGCTTCAACGCAAAATGTGGTTTACAGTTCGATCCTAACACCTAAGCCCCCCCCCCCCCCCCCCGCCCCCCAAGTCTGCAAAAATGATTGAGAGCCCATGTTCTCAACGAAGCTCGACAAATGGAGCGAGAGCGTGAGCTCCGCCTGGGTCTGCGCTGCACCCAGACGCAGGAATTACGCCAGCTCCATTTCACTTGATTTCCTTCCAACGTTAAAAGCACTGAAATACCTAAATGATCAATTTCAGCCCGTTACATCATATCAGGCTGCATGGTACACGAATTAAACATAAATTAAATAAACAACACATAGATTATCACTCATTGTTCTCTCCAGCTCTTCTACGGCAACTCTGTTCTCTTCCCCCCCCCGGATTTGGAGCATACAGAAAGTACAATGTTTTGTGCTCTCCATCCATGAAACGTATGAGGTAACTATGTTGAGGACCCCATCCACAAGCAATTCAGTTTTGGTTGTGTTTTGAGCTCCGCAATCACTCAGAGGTTAAAAAATGACCCTATGTGTGAGTTTCTCACACAATATATATATATATATATGAGAATGTATATTTTAGAGAATACATTTTAGCTCCATTAGTGTATTTAAAATATGTAAACGACTACCATTTTTGGTATATTGCAATATATTTTTGATTTATGAGTTGAGGACAGTGCTGTTGATGAACTGTAGGTCATCAACCCCTCATACTGGGCAAAAATATGAATTTGCTTAATTGAAGCTAATTGACAGCTAGAAGCTCTCATGGTTATTATTTATGGTTTTAAAAGGTAAATGGACAGAGATGTAGTTCATGTCATTCATCAACATGGTTTTTTGCTTTGTGCGGTGACATGGAAACAAAGAGCACGACCGGAGGAACGCACCTTCCTTCTTTGGCTGCTGCTCCCCTCCTGCTGCCAGAGACTGCAACAGTCCATTCTGCTTCAGAGCTGAAATCTGTAATAAAAAAACAAAACACTGAGTAAAGCACAAACTGCACAAGTTTACTTTTATTACCAATGAAAGTATATCTTAGTTTTCAGTAACACTGATATCATATTCGCTGCCTGAATTTCCTCTGCCTCAAGTCACTCTGCATAACTGAACTTGTCTGGTATGTTATCAGGGGAACAAGCTCAACGGCACACAGCCTGGGTCTAGGCTTAGCCTGCTGGCATGACCTGCTCACTCACTCACCGGCAGAGACTTGAGAGCTGAACTGCCATTCACATGGTCTTTGAGGCCGTGGCCCTCGGAGGTCAATCCATTCAGTCCCTGTGGGTAGTGAGAAAGATCAGAGCGTTGCACACACTGAGAAACCATTACTGCAACAACAGCTCCTTTCTGGTTACACTCCAACTTCGAGCGAACCTTTAACTTCCCTCTCAATATGTAAATATTATTTTACCATACTGGAGATTCCCCTTTTCAGTGTACATATGAAGTTGTGGTCTCGCTTTGCCTCTTAGTCTGTACTTACAGGTTTGTGACTGGAGCGGCCGTTGGTTAGATCCTCTACCGGTTTACTTTCTTGAGATAAGCCATTCAAACCCTGCAAAGCGTCACCCAATGTGAGAAGAGGGCAGCATCAAAGCAATACACATTGCTTCATCTAATCTGCTGCATAATCTGCACAGCATGACGTGGACATCCCTTTTCATACTGTACCTGAAGAACACCCTTCAGAACCAGTTTTAACAGCACCTCAGTCATAAAACAAAGAGCGATCCATTTGCATGTACCAAGCTTTTAAAAATCACTGGTGTGCAACTTGTGAGAACATGAGTACTTGGCAAATTAAACTAAACACTTTTTCTGATGTTCATTTTCAAACACCTGTTTTTTGAGAGAACCTTTTGACATTTTTTCTAGAAAACTGAAAAAAAATTCATTTCAAACTCTGATTAAACATACATGTTCATTGATGGCTCTAAGGTAAACTATTATTGTTCTGGACAAAACACCAAGGGACCAAAAAGGATGTTAATAAACAAAAATACTTTTTCAACCATTACAAAAAAATAAAACATTCTATATGCTTGTATCAATGTCACCTTATGCCTACAGCACATGGAGGCTTGGTGGATTGTAAATATTTGGCACAAGCAGGGTTAGGATCGGACAGTTGCCCTCTCACCTTGTGATCTGGCACCGGTTCAAAGAGGTTGGGAAGATTATTGCTACGCAGAGGGTAAACCGTTTACTTTATGAAGCTGAGAGCAGCACAGGTGTGGAGGAAGCGCTTGGCCAGTACATTTAATTTCCCTTTTCTTTTCCTCCACTTCATCTAGTGACATAGCAGACCATTAAATATGGAGGCTGCTTGCAGTTTGTGCCGTGTGTATGCAGAAGAAGGTTGAAATGGGTGTCAAAATTTCTGCTGAGCTATGGAATTACAGTAACTCAGTATCAAGGTATACTGTGACTTTATGAAAGAGCAACAAATGCCACCTCCAACACACTGCAGTCAGCCCGTTTCAAGTTTATCAGGACTCTGGAAACTGAGCTAAAGGTTAAACCCTGGAGCTTATCCAAGGTTCAAGTACATACCGCTGTGCGTGCTGTGACGATGGTGTCCCCTTCCATGGCCTGAGCCCACAATCCCAGCTGCCACCTAAAGCCCGTCTTCACTCACCGAGTCCATGAGATGGACGGGTGACACAAAGATGCACATAGTGTTCAGAGTGGGTACGTATCACTCGGAGTCTCCACCACCTCCACACACAGCCGCTGTAGATCCGCCCTGACCCAACGGCAGAGCTATAAAGTGATTTCAGTAGATTATGCCGCCAAGCGCTCTTTCAGCATGGGCCAGTCGCCTCTGACAAGGGGTGAGGTGTTACAGAGCAGGGAGGGGGCAAGGGCTGAAGTCCATGCTGCAAGCCATCGGCTCTCAGTGCAACCGTTCTGAGTTGCGACCACAAGGCGGTCGCTGCCTTGAGCCAAAGACAATAGGACAAGTAGGGCCGCCTTTTGAACAAACCCTCTTTAACCTTCCTCTGTCCAGGACTGCAGAGATGTGTCAGTCTGTCATTAGTGCATCAGGCACCACTGACTCCCCTCCCTTGCTTCCCTCTCAGGATTCCCTGTGATGTCCGTGGGCCCACTCAGCAGTGCCATCTGTGAGAAAATGACACCAGAGAGGGAGACTGGCTTGCAGCGTGCCCTTCCTTCACCTACAGGTTCATCGCGTTGGCACTATCAGGACGTCCTGGGTGCCAGCAGACTTCCCAAGTGGAATTCACTTACACTGGCTCAAGTGTGTCAGGACCCATTTATAAAGGTGCCATCATCCTTTAGTTCTCCTGGTCCAGGCCCATTTTGGTCAGGAACAGATGTTCATGCATCATGGCAGTCGAAAGCAAAGCTTTCTTTTCAGTGCCACCACCAAGGAGGTTGAAGGAGACAGTTAGCTACAATTAACTACAGCTTTGTGTCTGACAAGCTGGAACTCAAAGAGCAAGGAAGCGGCCGTCCCAAGAGACGTCCTGGTCAAGCTGCCCTCTTAAGGCATACCTGCAAATGAGTAGAAGGAGATATGTATAAATATTTCTGACAAAAATGCAAATTTTAGGACTAATAATTCATGATAGTAATAACAGAGACCGAACTAATGTCAGCTCTTTTGGAGCCATGGTTGTTAAACTGTACATTTTGGGTTGAACTTAGCAGGATGTAAATGTCTGTTTATCATTTACTTGGCAGACACATTTACCCAGTGTGACTGAGATAGCATCCATGTATTTAGCAAGGTAGCTATTCACTAACATTAAACAATTTAGTGTACCTTGCTCAAGGGTAGGACGCCAGTGCCCCACCTAGCAATCAAACCAGCAACCTAGTTACAAGGTGTTTCCCAACCACTACAGCATACTGCATCCACTTTATATCTAAGCAGTGATTACACCAGCTAAGATACCAAATTTGCAGACAACGCTGCATAGTGATAAATGACAGTGGGACCATTTTCCGGTGGTGACAGTTTAATTTGCTACAGCTAGCGACACCAACTAGCAGTCTATTCTGCAGCAAGCTACTTTTTAGCTAATATAACGTCTGCAAAGCTTTTATTTCCTGCATGCCAGTTAGCTAGCAAATTCACCTCAGTCATATTCTGAACCTTTTCTTTAGCCATCAGGCTGGTTAGCTACTCACCAGCCTGATGGCTAAAGAAACTCGAAGCTCATTTCAGGGGAAATGGCTGGCTAGCTGGCTCGCTAACTGTCAAGCCAGCTAAACTAGGTAGCTAAAAGCTAGTATCTAGTACACATTAGTAAGTATAAAAATCATAATATGGCTAACTAGCCAGCTACACAGCGAAATGTATTCACCTTAAATTTGACTGCTAGATTTCACACTCCTTACTAATTTTAGCTGCGCAGGATATGTTATCGTATCTACCGTTAGCTCTTACATATCTAGCTAGTCGAGCTGACATTAGCAAACATAAAATAAATTCACGTCTAGTCATAAAAACTGACCTGTCTCGTTAGCAAGCTAACGCTTTGGAAAATGTTTTTTTTCCCCATATGCGCTGGCTAGCGACATACGCTAATGTTACTATTTGAGATACACAAAAAAAGAATATCAAAACGGAATAGTTTCAGAATCGCTAGCTACCTGAGACTTAAATTAACACTTCCTGGGTTACATTCATCTGCAAATTATGCACATTGTTATGGTAATCAATCTTTTATGTAAATTATATAGCTGGCTATCTACTTTAGCTATATAACTAACGCTAGCGGTTGGCTAGGTAGCTAACTGGCTAAATCTTTTGCACAATCCCTCTGACTGAGAGCGGCTAACAACGTTAGCAGTATAATGCATTTACTTTGGCAGTGTATAGTATTGCGACATATTTTTTAGTTATGGACAACGCGTATTTAAATACACTTTCCTTCAGTCTCCTGACTATTCTTATTATTGTATTTACCTTATTTCTGATATTAAATCACAGATTTTTTTTACCTCAGTTTCACTCCCTCCAATCTCTGCTCCCCTTCCCCCTTCGATAGTTACAGTAATTTCCAGGGAGCGTTTGGGAATCGTAGTTTGCTCGCTGCATGCTTCCGGTTTAAATATCTGCGATGCGTTTCAGAGCGTCACGCTGCGCAAGTGCTGCACAGGTTTACTGATCTTTAAATAGTCTGGATGGCTCCTTCAGTTCTCATTGTCCATCAGATAATTCTGACTGGTGAATGTACGCAACATTTGCTCTGCAAGACGCCCAAAATATCAAGTTTCATTACTCGCAATCCCCAGTTCCTAGTCAACCTAGCTCATAACGCAAGTAACGCAAATCATTTCATCACAGCAGTCTGCCCCAGTTATTCCATGCTTTACAGTTTTTTTTTTTTTTTTACCAAAAAAAAAAACGTTTGTCCAGTTCCATGTGAGTCACACCTATTCTTTCCTGTGCAACGTCATGGTATGTATTGGAACCTTCTTTGAAATAAAAGCCCGTTACTAACCAAAAAGACAATTAATCTGTGGCATCATGAGTTGGTGAAGCTGATGGTGTCTCCGAGGTGCCTAAAACATTTTTTTTTCCAATGAGAACCAACCTCTTGATACCAGAGTCTGCTGTCACTGAGGTCAGCCACCAATTTATTCTTGTAGACGACAAACTGGAAATAGTCAAGTGAGTGTGGCTTTTTGTAAGTTGATAAAAAAGAATATTTTTCTGCCAGTATCCAAACACGTTTCCTTATGCGTGTTTGGTCCATGTGTATTAAATCATAATGGCACAACAGCTGATTTTACATTACATTTATATTTATTCATTTGGCAGACGCTTTTATCCAAAGCAACTTACAAGTGAGGTACAATACAACACAATTACATAATTCTGCAATAATTCCATCTGGACCCAGCCAATACCATTGACTTATTTTTAATAGTCAATGGTATTAATTGCTTCTTGCAAAGTTATATTTTTCCCAATGTCCTTTTCTGTTCATCTATTAGTTTTGGAATGTTAATGTCTGAAAGGAAATTCTCAAGCTTGTTTGTGTAGTCTTGTATTTCTGAGGAACATATCTCCAAAATAAAAAAAAAAATCTGACAAAGGCTGTGTTTATTTCTGTGAGATCCTGGGTAATTACTGTCCCCTCTTTCATATATGATTATTCATACAGCTTTGTTTAGGTCAAAGTCGGCTTTTTCTCTTTGAATTTTACTGTAGAGAATCTGACACAGGCACAAGCATAACAATCAGCTTAAACCTTTTTGTTCTGACTTGCTGTTTTAATTAGTTCTCATCATTTAAAACTTTCCCAAACTGTACATGCTATCTCTGTGAAATTATTGATACACTCATTTATTTGTTTTTGGATTTGGTTCTTTTTATAACCAAGTTATATAATTACTAGTGTATTGGCTTCAGGCATTTCACAGATACAGACAAAAATGTCTGATTTCGGCTATGATCTTATATTAGAGTGGATAGTACAATTGTAAATGTATTAATTCTTGTGAGGTTAAGAAATAAATTATCCATGAGAAGGTTTTAAAAAATGAAGTGTTTCTTCATGTTTCTTCTTATCAGTTTAGTTTGATTAATGCAGATGCTGTCTTTTGGTTTGTGTTTTGCCCATTTTATTTAAAGCTGGGTTCACTGTAAGGTTGAAATGTTGACCTAAAATATGATTTGTTAGTTAATTATTATTGTTTGTTGAGTTGGCTATAAATCCAAGATTGCCTTTGTGTGGAGTATTTTAATAATATATTTATAACTTGTTTCCCTCTGATAACATTTCCCTCCATCAATATTTTATTACATGAAATGGCTTCTCCACTCTTTCTGTCTAATACACAATTATGCACTATGTTAGCCTTCAGCTTTTTTGGTTGCCCTTGGTTTACCACAATTCTTGGAGACACTCGGAGCATGCACACTCCTCGCTCCTTGTCATTGTAATTTCTCTTTAGAGTTCCTGTATATGGATATCAAGCGGTTTTGAAGTTTCTTTAATTATTTTCATTGGTCATGAGCAAATAGGGTCTTAGGTCCCCCAAGTCAATGAAAAGTAACCATTCACTAAAAACGTAAATTTCAGTCACAACCTTGCAGATTTTGCCAGTTTTCACTGATCGAGGTGCAGAAGTACAGAGTCTGAAGTCCGATCAAAGTTTTTGTTAAATTATTTAATGTGACATTTCTATGTTCAACATCATTTTCATCTCTGTCACTCACGTGCGAGTGAGCGCCTTACTTGCGCCGAGGAGGTTTCCCGTTGACTAAGTATGCGATTGTGGCCCAGCACGAAATTGCCCCTTGTGGCGTGAATAGAGCCATACTGCACTGCATTCTGTTATGTGCTACTTTCACAGTTCTGATAACCTATCCTATACCTTGCTCGTGATCAGATTGCTGGAGCACTTACGCTGTTACAGAAGAATAAATAATTCCAAGACCACAGAACGGACAGAAAACTACAACTGTAGTCATGCAGCAGTTTCGCGATACTTTTGAAATCTCGCGTGAAGTGTACTGTTGTTTGAAAGATGGCGACAGAAGGCGAGGCAGATAGTGCGCCTTTGGTGGAAGCGGAGGCTGTAGAAAGGTGAGTAAAAAGTAGCTAATATGATACGCTTGACAGTTTAGATTCATTATCATTATTTTTCCCCATCACATTGCAGACCTGTGAAAAAAACGCAACGCTGGCCTTCCATCAACTTTTACCTCAAAGTGTAGCTCTCGCCACTGACTGCATTATGAATGAAAACAACATCCACTTCGCACCGTTTTGTCGTTGCATTGAATTTTTGGCTTCCTAGTTAGAAGTACATTGAGTACATTCAATTAATAGCTAGTGCTTCCTCCATAAATACTAAAGGCTATCTTGCTGTTGCACTTGTATGCATTTTACTTAGTGATACTAAATGTCCACCCATCCTGGTGCAAGGCTAGCTAGCTGCCTCTAGCTACGTGATATATTGCCCAGTGGTTAGCATGTTAGCTTGGTAGCTAGTGGTTAGCAAAATGTTCTTGTTACCTTTTAGCTTTGATGTAACTGCTACCTCAGCTGTCGTGGACAAAATATTGCTTTATCTACAAGTGACTTTGTGAGATAGTAATAGCCACTCAGTTAGCTACGACTAGTTGGCTAATATCATGTTCCTGTCGTTCCAGCGATGCTGCATTTGGAGACTTGACCACAAACATGGACGCAGAATCTTCAAATGGCAAAGAAGCTATGGTATTTATGTAGACAGTTAGAAGGCAATTATTGTTTTATGGTTTAATCAGTATTTAACTTGGTCAACGTGCCCACATATTTAGTTTTGCCATTTTAATTTTGATTTTTTTTTCGGCACAAATATGCACTGACAATAAGCGGAATATTAAATATAAAATAAAATGATTGACGGCAGAACCAGTATTTATGGAGGGCTCCCGTCATGAGAGACTCAGAGTGTTTTCCCACTGTTCAGGATACCGCCGGTGAAGGTTCGGAGGCGGCCGATGCGCAGACCGTTTCAGGAGATGAGGAGAACGGGCGGCAGCTGGGGGAGGTGGAGCTGCAGTGCGCGCTCTGTATGAAGTGGTTCACCGCGGACACATTTGGCATTGACACGTCGTACGTACCCCTGTGTGGCTTACTGTCCAAGGACAACTGGGGCGGAAGGGCCCTGTGTGTGTAAAACTAGCAGCTTGGAACGGTCCTTATTTGCTCAACTGCTGGCAATTACGTGGCCCAAAATGACGGACCTCTTTTTTTGCTTGTCTCTTGCAGAACTTGCCTCTCATTCATGACCAACTATGTGTTCCACTGCAATGTGTGTCATCATAGTGGCAACACCTACTTCCTGAGGAAACAAGCCAGTAAGTCCAAAAATACTCAGGCATCTACAACTGGACTTAGTGAGATGGACTTAATGTTAGATGTCTGTATTGTCTGTGAAAGAAGGCTATGCTCTTTGATTGTTCCCCTTAAATGAAGAAACCATATGTGATAAGTTGATTGGGACTTTAAGGTGCTGTAGATTTCTGAGCCCAAAGCTCTGTCGACCTTAGTGATGCTAACATAGAGTTGCTGCCCCTCTCGCCAGATCTGAAGGAGATGTGCCTCACTGCTCTGGCCAATCTCACATGGCGTTCGCGGACTCAGGACGAACACCCGAAGACCATGTTCTCCAAAGATAAGGTCAGCGTGTGTTGCTGAAGACAGTCCAGGCAACCTTACTGATACCATTTGTCCTTGTGTTTAATATGCTATATTTATGTAGGATTTCACAAGGGGTGCAACTGTTGCAAGCTGGCTGAACTCTATTCCTGTTCCTCTAATGTAGCTCTATGTGAATTTGATTTTGGGGAAAGATATGGGGATTGCATGCTTGTTTTGCGTTTCCAAATACATGTAATGCTGTAAGGTTTTTGTCTGCAGGCCTTTTAGATGATTTTTTTCCTGTTATTCCCCCTGCAGGACATTATACCATTCATCGACAAATATTGGGAATGCATGACGACCCGGCAGAGACCTGGGAAACTGACGTGGCCAAACAACATAGTAAAGACCATGGTGAGCCACTGTCCCCACGCCACCCAAGGGCTGATGCCTGTTACTGCTCTAGGAAGGCAAAGACCATGCCAAAAGGATGCTAGATAATGTCTGATCCTGTGTTTGATTTCAGAGTAAAGAGCGGGATGTTTTTCTGGTTAAAGAGCATCCTGACCCAGGGAGCAAAGATGCTGAAGAGGACTACCCTAAGTTTGGACTCCTTGACCAGGTAGTGCCTCAGTATTTTTATTGTCTCCTATTTTTTGTCCATAAAGTAAGGTGTTTGTGCTAATAACGCTCCTCACGTATATATGATTGATATCTTTTCCTTACATTTTGGCAGCCTTTTTTCTTCTGGGTCGTCCCTTGCACAGTCTACACACCCTCTGACACGATCCTTTCATAGTCCTTTGAAAGTTGATGCATATCTTGAAATGGTCATAGAGTTTGCTCAGGCCAGGTTTCACATTTTTAAATGGTATAATGTGTGATATTGTACTTTGAATTTCTGTGTTGAGAGACAGTATTCAGTCAAAATTATTTTGTGAAATCATTGTCCATTGACATTTTTATGACTGCCAATGCATCTTTCAAAGAGTTATAGCGTTTAAATACACAGGAAACAGGCACTCTCCCAGTATAACATTTTAAAAATGGTCTCGGTTTATAACTCCTCTCCTGCTGTGTATTGTCGTTTGCAGGATCTTGCCAACATTGGACCATCGTATGATAATCAAAAACAAACAACTTCTGTTACTACTGGGGGAGGACTGAATGGTAAGATTCAAACTACGTAAACATCTCAGGTCTGTACCTAGGAGCAACCAGCAAGCTGATCACTCTGTTCAGATGTATGGACAAACAGATGTATATTTTTGCAAGGTATTCACAATTGGACTGTGGATAAAACTGCTGTCTTGGTTGTAAGGAACTGCATATGTAGATTGAAATCAAAGTCAGATATAGTTACTTGTAATTGAAAACAAAGCACCCCTTGCAAGATTTGTAAAACAGTATCAACCATCGTGAGTACCCCACACATGCCATGCATTATCTGCAATGAAATAAGTATTATTGAATGAATATTAAGATTACTGTAGTTAGTTTATGTTTGATATCAATGCTTGAATATAGCTGTTTGCAACCCTAAACAGCTGTGCATTGTGTTCCAGGTGGATCAGCCTTCTCAGGTGAATATACAGTGTTTTAGCAGCTGGATTTAAAGCTGTTTTATGCTACTAAGTCGTTTTTGTCTTTTTTTTTTTTTTTTAATTTAGCGGTTGACTGTGATTTCATTTTGCTTGCTTTTCCTGGGCCTGGTCCCTCCCCTGAGCCTCCCAGTGCTCCCACTAATCCCGGCGTCTCTGTGTTTGCTGCCTTCTCTTGCTGCTACTGCACACACCCTTACTGAACGTCTCCAGCGACGTTCGGACCTTGCTGCATTTCACCCCAAACTGCCCCAGAAATCAAAATACAGGCATTTCCATTAGTGTAGTGGTATAAAGTTCACGGTGCAATATCTGTTCACCAGTGTAGCGTGAAACAGGGGAGGCAGAAATCTTACAGTAAATACCCCTGAACCTGTATTTGGTTGGTTTGCATTTTTGTCAGGTGTGTGAGTTTAGATAAGAATAACCCATCTACAGCCACAGTAGTTCTCATTTTGCTTGATTTCATGTGATTTGGTAGCATTAACTTTGTTTCACAATATATGCAATTCATTACAATAAATGATTTTCAGTTTCAGAAATAGGTTGGACATTGTTTTTTTGTAATGATGATTTTGTTAAATCTTTTTTTTTTTTTATCAAAAATGTCAATGTTTTGTTTAAAATATTGACAGTAATGGCACAAGCATTAGAAAGTCAATGCTACACTCAAGTAAAGAGAACTTAGATGCTGATGGGTGGACCTTACACAAAGCACACTTGTTGATCATGCAAAAGAACAGGTTCAGGACAACTAGCAGTTTATAGGTATTTCCTCTGTTTCAAGATCATTTCTGTCCAGTTTTGCCACTACCTCAGATTAATTCTAAAAATCTGTCAGATTTTTTTGTAGTGCAGTTTTCAGATTTTCACTTTGCAGGAAGCCACCCTGGTTTGTGTTTCATGTGAAGTTAAGGATAGTATTTGAGTATGTGTGTGCGCATTTTAATTGTCTCAGCAATTCTTTTTTGGGCCAGAATTTGGCAGTCTTGCGCCCTGACTGGCTCAGAGTGATTCTGTTTGTACTTAGGTAAAGCTTAAGTAAATGAGGAGGATGATCATTACATTTTGCAGTTTCTTTGAAAGGGTCAATGAATCTGTAGTGCAGTATTATACATCACAATTGACACATTACACTTGCAGTGTTAATTAATGTGTGCTGTGGATTTAGTTTAAAAGTCAAATCAAAACATTGATCTATAAATCAGACTGGCAAAGATGATGATTGCAGGTTCCCTAGGTCATGCTTTATTCCTGTCTGTGAGTTGTCATTTGTAATCCAGCATACACATGCAATCTGTGGAGAAATGCCAGATTCCTGCCCTTGTCTTTGACGGTGTCTGTCGCTGAGTTGTGTCCAATTCTTCACGCTCATAACTGCTGCTTTTTCCCTAGATCTGTCCTGTCAGCGGGGTTAACCAGGGTCTGTTGCATGCCGTTTTGTGATTGAAAAGCCTTTGGCAATACCTCAGTTTTTCCGTCTAGTGCCATACTGAAGGAAGCAAGGTTACGTTAGTCTAAAGTCAGTTTAAACGGCAAAATTGGAGTAAAAAAATTATTCAGATCCATTTACAAATCAATCAGTGGTCGCAGTAGATTTAGATACAGTTTTTATGAATATGCAGATATAATTTCTCTTTTGATTTGATCAGTTTCTTAGGAATTGTCACATGGCATCCATAGCATTTTGATTAATTGCTGTATCACATATATTGTGTATTTTATAGATATATATCATTACACATGGGGTCAGAAACATTGACTTAGTTCTTGAATTTGAATCAGTGATTAACATTTCACTGGTCTTTTTCAATTACCAAGTCCTAAAGACTTCTCCTCAGCAACCCAACAACCCTTGCTGAGCCAGCACTGGTGATTCTTGGGGTCAGATTACTGTTCTTTATGGGCAGTACACACAAGCACAAAAACAGGACTAAATCTGTGAGTTTGTCCGGGTTAGTTCAGGTCAAACCTCTGCTATGCTTGACACTCTACAGACAAGAGGTGTAGAGATAGCAAAGGAGGCATCATCTGCTAGAGGTCTTTTAAAATTAGCCGGAATAGAGGTGCATGTCACAGTATAATTTAAAACACGGGACATGCTGTTTGTGATAATACTCAGTAGTTATAAGTATCTCATTCATGGTTTCTTGTAGTGATTTTTGTAGTGCTGTGTATATGGTTTATATATGCTTCCTTCACTTCATGTTTGAAATGGGAATGCTGAAAGCACTGTCTACATATTGTATTTAGATGTATACTTCACAGAAGTGGAAATGGTCCTCATCTCACAACCCACTACTCTGATTGGCTCATTGATTAGGACCAGTGGCTGAATTTCTTAAGCGTGACAAAATCTATTGTATGTGGTGCTAGAAAGCTGTGTTGGATGTCCCAGTTTAATGATTTGCTAATGGGGCAAATCATCACTGGGACTAATATCTTAAAATTCACTGCAGCCAAACATGTAGCGAATATGTATTGTAATGCTTTAACACTGAATTTTGGGTGAATTTGTTTATTTCATGTTTTGTGGTACATGTGTGGGTGCCCTTGGCTGCCTATGTAACTTTTGGAATTAAAAAAAAAACAGCAGAAATGCCTTTACTTGTATAGCTAACAAATTAGAGTGTTATAATTATGGGCCTAGTGGAACAGCCTCTTGTATGTCTCAGTCCAGATGCTGGGCTGAGCTTTGGATGCTATGGATCCCAGAGATTACAAGATATCAGACATAGTCACAACATGCTGTACTTGAAATCATAAATTTTCATTCTATACAAGAAATGTAATTTGGCTCAGAATCCTTTCGGTGCTGCTCTTTCTCTGTTAAGTATCAAACGGCAGAACCCCCCCGCTCTCCTGCCTTTGTGCCACGTGCTGGCGCACCGTTGCTTTGGGTGTGTGTGTGCGCACCTGTGCTTTCAGTTTGGGTGCTGTGTGAGGATGCAGTGCTTGCAGTGTGGGACCTGTCAGAGTGACTCTGCCTCTGTGAAAGGTGCACTGGCCCCTGGCGGGACGGGAAAGGGCCGAGGAGCCAAGCGCAAGCAGCAAGACGGGGGCACGACGGGGACCGCCAAAAGAACCCGCAGGTAAGCCTGGGGATCCCCTCCCCCACTGCACTTGTGTTGGGGGGAAGGTGATTTATACCGTGCAGCCTGGTTTATCTGTGGTACGAAGGGTAAGAGATGATGGGAGGTTTGGTTGTGTGAATGTTTTAGATCTGTGGTATAATGGTAACAAATTTAAATGGCATTGCGCTAACACGGCAGTATGCTGTGCTTTTGTTTATAATTGATATATTGACATGTAAATAAAACTTTGTGTTTTGTTTACAGTTTCAATAGAGGCTTTGTCACGGTCACAGTCTTTGTATTATCTCGCGCTCCCCAGCGATCCGCTCTTCTCCGCTCAGCGGCTGCCCCCCCACGGCTACCCGCTGGAGCACCCCTTCAACAAGGACGGGTACCGTTACATCCTGGCAGAGCCGGACCCCCACGCGCCGGACCCAGAGAAGCTGGAGCTGGACTGCTGGGCGGGGAAGCCCATCCCTGGGGACCTGTACCGGGCCTGCCTGTACGAGCGGGTGCTGCTCGCCCTGCATGACAGAGGTGAGCGCTGTTCCCCCCTGCATGTCCACGCGGGGGCAGAGGAGGCCATACAGGAAGAGCTGCCAGTGCTGTGATATGTGAAATGCGTTCGCATTTAATAAATAGAAATGAGGAGCAGCATTTCCATCTGTTACCATGTAATTGAGTCTAGCTGGCTTGTAAAAGGCACTAAATGTTTTCCAGTGTCTCAGGCTGTTGTTTACATTTGGTGTGCGTTTGGTGTGCAGCGCCCCAGCTGAAGATCTCGGACGATCGCCTGACGGTGACAGGGGAGAAAGGCTACTCCATGGTCCGAGCCTCCCACGGAGTGAGAAAGGGGGCCTGGTATTTCGAGGTGTCCATCGACGAGATGCCCCCGGATACGGCCGCTCGACTGGGCTGGTCTCAACCTCTAGGTCAGCAACTTCAAACACTCTGCCCCACCCTGAGTCCCACGTCATGGCCAGAGCCAAACAACGTCAGCGACACCAAGTGCTCAAAGGAAAAATATGATCCCAGAGGAAAAATTTTTGTATTTTTAAGGCCAGTTTTGTTTTGGGAAAAGAACATTTCATGCAGTTCATGCGAAGTCCCAGTGTGTAGCAGTTGGAGGGCTTCCAGTCCTTTCCCCCCACACTGCCCTCGCTCTTTGTAGGAAGAGGCACTGAGTGATGTCAGTGTTACACAGTCAATTATTTTTCATATGGGGCCTAAAATTATACTTTTGTGAGAACACTCTCTCTGTGAGATGTGTCGGAGCTGAGAGGTGACAGTGAAGATTTCCATGGCCGCTGTAATCGGGTGCGTCCGTGGGGTTGCGAGGAAGGTGAAGTCTGGGTCTAGGTTGGAGCAGGTTGCCTCAGCAGGGTTCAGGGGAGGTGAGACGTGACGTGACTTCAGCCATGACTCTGACTCATTCTGCTTGTATTCATTTCACTGGACCCCAGAGGGGAGAGAAGGAACGCGGCTATGGCTTTTATTAGGCCTTCATTTCATATTCCAAACCAGACTTCACCCAGAATTCTGCCGTTGCTTTTCCTGTTCTAACAAGGCAGAAAGCATTGTCATTTTCACCTGGAAAATGATTTCTGCCAGCTGGCTTGTAAACCAGCCATTGGAAAATAGTGTGTGAAACCAGTCCTCTCAGAAAACAGCTGGTGTAAAGATACAGTTATATAACTAGTAACTAGTATCCATGTCTTGTGTGCATTACAGGAACGAATACAGTTATATCAAAAATGTGAGGTAATGACACTAAATGGTATCTTATCAGGAAGGGGGATGGTACTTCTACATGCTTCCAGTCCGGTGTTCTGTGCTTTACTGGGGAGACATTAGAGCTGACACAGCTTTTTTTCATGGACAGGTAACCTGCAAGCCCCGCTGGGCTATGACAAATTCAGCTACTCTTGGCGCAGTAAGAAGGGGACCCGCTTCCACCAGTCCATAGGGAAGCACTACTCCGATGGCTACGGGCAAGGAGACATCTTGGGCTTCTTCATCGAGCTTCCAGACAACACAGAGACTGCCAAGGCACTGCCTGACACCTACAAAGACAAGGTACAGCACTAAGGCTTTGGGTAGGAATGTCTCTAAACCCATGTACGAAGTGTCCTAAGCACATTGTTCCACTTATTCATGCACCACCTCTTTTCAGTATGGGACCTGTGTAGGTTAAGATTGCATGAAATAATGTTTAACCTTGAGATTGACTAGAAGAAAGAATTCAGGCTGGCTGGCATTTAATACCATTCATTAAAAATGTTTAGTATATCCCTTCCAAGTGTTCCCCATTGGAATTGTCTCATTCAATAAGAAAGGTATCATCGCAAATAGGGCTCTCTTACAGATAGTGCAGCAAGTGCATTTGGAGCAGTTTTTGGACACAATATCAGCTACAAAGTGATCCATTAATTTGTTTTGTGTGTTTGAATGTGTGTTCTGAGCTTAATGACATTTTTGGCTTTCACAGCTTACAGTATATAACAGATGTCATCCATGTTGCCAAGTTGTTGAGAAAGATTTAAAAAATAACTGAAAATCTATTGGTGCTTCATGAAGCAGATACATATTTGAACCATTTTGGTTAAGTTAATGCAGTTGCTGTGTATTACATTGAATGTAAGGCACAGTGCTCTTAAGAGCAGTCCACTCTGCTAAATCTGGGAAAAGGTGGGAAAACAATGACAATATGTGACTTCCTGGGCAGTAGTTAATTTCAACAGGGACGTGAAACCTTTCTCCTACTTTGGTGGTATTTTAATTAAATATATGCAAAGGTAGGATTTATGATTTTATAATTTTTTTGGTGTGGAAGCAATTATGCCTCCATGTGTTTGCTCAAAGTACTGCTAAGTTACATATATCAGCTCATTATAATCAAATACAACGGCTAGCTACTGCACAGTTTAGTCTAACCGTAGCTTGAAGATATTTCAAAGAAACAGTGTGTAGATTGATTTAAATACTCTTCATACAATAGTTACCGCTAAGCTTATTTGCTACAAGAATTCATTTTGACATCCATTCATTTGTAGAACAGATGATAAATGTCTTTTCCTTGATCATTGTTTTTGCAAATTTAGTAGCTGATTTCTCTGACACGTTCATAACATTGTTGTTACATACTTTTTAAGACAGTGTGGTTTTTGTGCCAAGGGCTGTGAAACATCTTTGAATACGTTTCCTGTTAAAGCGAGATTCTCTTACTGTGAGCAGTGGACATATTTTTGTCATTACTGCAAATATGTGCTGTCAGCTCTTTGTGTGTCTCAGGGTCCTCTGTGTTTTTTTTCCCCTCTTCACTCTTTAGTTGTCCAGTTGAATTCATTATCTGTATAAGAATTCATCTCAAGCACCGCTTGCATATAGTTGCGGTCATTGTGTCATTGTCATGCCATTCAGTAGTGTGACGAGCAGTTGATTTAACATGCTTCCTCTTGATGATTTTTTTTTCCTGACAGGCACTGATTAAGTTCAAAAGCTACCTGTATTTTGAAGAGAAGGACTATGTTGACAAGGCAGAGAAGAGCCTTAAAGCTGTGAGCCCCAGCAGAGTGAGTATTTACCACTGGCAAGTGCCTTATTCCCCAGCAACGCACAGCACCTGTGTCTCTCAAGACTGAAGAATCCACCTGTCCACCTTAACATTTACAATCCACAATCATACCTATTGAAATCTGGACATCTGAATGCAGCAGTAAGTGTTCATAAATGTGAGACGGTGAAACAGGATGAGCAGATTGGAGATGTGAAGCTTAGTAACTGACCTTTACTACTGCAGCTAGGGTTTTGAAATAATGGGCAAAGTACCTGCAAAAAGTCAAAGCGACGCATTGCTGTTAAGTTCCTTTAACCTGTCTCTCTGAATTTCTTTTTTCTCAGATGATATTTTATAAGAACGGTGTGAACCAGGGTGTGGCCTTTGAGAAGCTGTTTGAAGGAATGTACTTCCCAGCCATCTCCCTCTACAGAAGCTGCACAGTGAGTCTCCTGCACAGCCAGCCTGGTGTTCTTGCTCCTCTGTGGAAGACCAATGACGGGGGTTCAGGCACAGGGTGGCCGAGATCTCAGAAATCCCATCATGCAGTAGGCTTGCCTGTTCCTGATGACTGGTGATTGGCGCACTGAAGTGGTTTTGCGGTGCTTCTGTAGCAATCCTATAGCTGTGCGGCTGCTGATGTCAGCTGAGGCCTGCTATTCTTGGTTGCCACCAATATTTCAGCCTTTGAGGCCAGCTCTCAGGTTCAGTGTATATTTAAAAAAAAAAAAAAAAAAAAAAGAAAGAAAAGGGCAGCACGCCTTTAATGTGAGCATACGAGACCTCCCTGACCGTGTTGCCTGTAGAGGACATTGACATCATTGTGGTTAAGCATGGGTGGTAGAGGATGACATGCTGGTCTGGGGTCCTCCAGCAGTAGGGCCAGCCACTCTGTGCTACAGGGGAAGAAGCTGATTATTAAATAAATTTTAACCAAGCCTTCCTTGTGCCACCGGGATGGGAAAAGCATCTGGTTGAATGCAGATGAAAGGAATGTTCTGTGGACGTCAGTTGCATAGTTCCGAGATGTAGTTTTCAAAAATAGAAAGCGTTCCTCTCAGCTCGCATTTTGTGTTGAAAAGCATGTGAACTTAATTACCTTAAAATAAATAGATTGTTTAGCAGTCTCCAAATGCATATTGCCTGTGAACTGAAAGTGTCACAATATACATGCACAGTACACAGATCTAAACTCTGCCTCTGTTTTAGGTGTCTGTAAACTTTGGACCACATTTCAAATACCCTCCAAAAGATGTCAAATACCAACCAGTGAGTTCTTTTCTCTTACAGGACATTTTTGTCTTTTTTTTTCTGACCTTCTGTTCATAGCTGTTGATATTAAAAAGCATACTTTCTATAATTACATTTTAAAATTAGTGTTCAGCAATGTGCTTTTTCCTTCTGCTCCTCATAACTTTGCTGTTATTACTTCAGTTATTATAACAAGCTGTTTTGTCTATCTAAAGTGCCCCAGGAGTACATGCACATTTGTATTACTGATGCACTTGGAGATGTGACCTATGTATTCTTTCTTTTTGTCATTTCTCAGATGAGTGACATGGGCTGGGGAGCAGTGATTGAACACACGCTAGCAGACATGCTGTACCACGTGGAGACCGAGGTGGACGGTCGTCGTAGCCCCCCTTGGGAAGGTTAACCCCCCCCCCCCCACCACCACCACCACCAACATCACCATAACCCCTCCTGACCCAGGATCAGAAAGATACTCTCCTCATACCAAACACTCATACATGTGAATATGTAACTGAATTGCGGGCTGTGTGTGAACTCAGGTGCAATGGTCTAGATCAAGGTGAATCAGATACTTCAGATCACCAGGGGTTGGCTACCATACATCAGATGGCTTAAAGTAGATTACTTGACTTTCCCCATACTATAACTCTGCTTGGAACAACATCAGGAACATTTGTCCACCTTGTGTTAATGGTTCACATCACCCTATTAGCCTAAGTGTATCAACAAACTGTAAACTCAGTAAGCCTTTTATGCAGTGCATACATTTTAAGTTAAATAGGAATGTGAGCAAAGCAGATGTTCAGATAAACAAGCCATTGCATTTTATACCCAAGCCACATCACTTCAGATGGAAAAAAAAATGAATTTTGCATTTGGCCTGTGCACATCTGAACCAGTCACAATGTTTGGAACAAAAAAACATAATGCATCATAGGAAAATATTATGTGCATAACTAGCCATATGCGAGGCCCCATTTTTTTTTTTTTTTTTGTTTTTTCTTTTACTTCTGAACTTGGCATGTGTGATTCTGACAGGGGGCAATTGTCAAAGAGCTGCAGAGTTCCTTTCACTTATGCGAATTGCCAAACACCTGCTCGCCCTGGCAAACAGCAGCCCGTCAGTTCTGCACAGGAAGGCATTTGATATTTTTATTTTCTAAACAAAGGAAAAGTGAAGAATTTGGCGGGCACAAGGCCTCCCTCATATTCAAGACAACAGATGTTTCCACAGCGGTTTTAAACAGTCATAAGCAGACATTTGTGCTGTATGCTGGCTTAGAATGGTTTCACGTCTTTTGCGTCTGTTTCGAGTTCACAAGCCTTGTTTTTAAGTTAAATATGACAGGTTGTCAGGTTTTTTTAATCATTATTTTGTATTGAAACTGGTTTTAAATAAAAACATAAATGATGCATATGGCTTTTGTGAGATTTTGCAAGTTGGAGAACTTATTACTTTATAAGTGCTTAGACTTATGGCAGTCAGTCTGCAGCGTGTTGTTTATTTATTCAAAGTTGTGCTAATTCTTTTTTTTTTTTTTTAAGCAAATTACAGACGAGTTCCTTTTATTCATAAAGAAATCTGTTCGAATAGGTATGTAGAGCCTAGAGTATCCACATTAACGCTCTGTCTTTATGGCACATATAAGTGACAAGCTTTCTCACATGGCTGATTCAGCCATGATTACATTGCATCATTGTCATTTAGCAGATGCTCTTATCCAGTGCAACTTTCATTGGTTTTACATTAAATGTTATCCATTTATACAACTGGATATTTACTGAGACAATTCTGGGTTAAGTACCTTGCCCAATGGTACAGCAGCAGTGCCTCAGCAGGAAATTGAACCAGCAACCTTTTGGTTACAAGTCCTGCTCCTTAACCACTATGCCTCACTGCCTCCCCCGACTCAAATTAAACATACAGATCTGCCTGCTCTTTGTGGATGGCATGTATGCAGTCTCCTTATAGTGAGTCATGTATTCAAATGATAAATAACAAACAGCTGTTTGCATTAGCTTGTGATGCACTTTTATATGTGGGTGTGCCATATTGGATGACTGTGACTTTTTTATATAGTGGAGTTGGTCAGGGATGTGGAAGGGGTTGAACATAAATATGGTAAAATATATTTGTTGGGTAATTTACATGTTGAGCATAGATGTTGGATGGATTATATATACATTTAAGTTGTCTGTTAGAAGATTTATCTATATTTTAATTGGATGTAATGTTGAGAATACAGTAGGTAGTATGCAGTATTCATGACAATGTATGTTCGACAGATTTTGCTGTTATGATTTATTAGCTGAGCCAGGGTGATTTACATGGGTGTTTGTTTACAATAAATACAGGCAATAAAATTACAAAGTGCAGTTTCTACATAGAAGAATCATAAGAAATACAACATGGTTGCCAATCCTCAAGCAGGTCGAAGTTGTGTTTGGTGAGGCAAACGTACAACAAGCGAAGCACGAGTGGTAACACCAGTTTGAGCATGGTGCAGTCTGCGGGTGGGGAATGGCACATGATCCAGGTTAGAGGAAAACTGCAGCTGTGAGTTCTTCATTTGGAGGGGTGCAGTCGCTGCAATCCAGCTCCTGAGTGCTGTTCGCTGTACTTGTGAACAGGTAAGTGCGTGCCTTGATGTGGACGCCGGGCAGAGCTGTTGCCAGTGTGCACGTGCCTCACCGGGGCGGGGTGGTTTTTGGGGTGGGGTGGGGGGGGATTGGGCGGAATTGCAGGAGAACAGGGTGCATCAGCAGGCCTGCACTGCCACCACACTGCTGCTGCCCATCCTGTGTCTCAGGTGCTGCGCAAAATCCACCTGGGTCTGGGAGAGTACTTTGTTGATTATAGACTTCGGGATCCACCCCTGAGAGGTCAAGAAGAACAGGAGGAAAACGCACAGTTGTAAGTTCAGAGAAACTGGGAAGAATAAATTATGGGAACTGTTGATGGACCACATAATAGTATGGATAAACAAATCTCACGGTCTATCTCACGTCATCCCATTTACATGTTTACACTGATGGCTGTAGCTGGGTAGTCATTTTTTATTGTTTCCATAATCTTGCAGTCAACCCAAGAATTTCTTATCTGAAGCAGACCAAAGTTTAAACGTATTCCATTTTGATCCTAAATCACAGAAGCAATGTGCCTGGTCCACATCCTTGTTAGGTAGGACCAAACTCGAACCATCCCGCTGCAAACGCAAGCAGTATATTGTAATGGTCTGGCATGCAGAAAGTCAAAGCCTTCTTACCTTCAGATCTATACTGAGCAGCCATGTAAACTTAGTTTTATTGGGGTCTTCGGTACTGGGTCTCATAACAATGCATGTTGGCCCGTTCTCTGCGCTGTAGTGGGAAAGAAAACGGTGATGGGTGTTGTTGCATGTAGAACATATGGAAACAGGCAAAGCACCAAAACATTTCAGGGAGGGAAGGATGTTGCTGTTGTTGAACTGTGAACATACATTTGAAGTATCAGTGATGGGCAATTTTGTTCAATGCTGTTTATTTCCAGTTAACATGAATATAATTGCACTATGGCTGTTGTGCAGACATGGATATTATTGATATTGTGGCATGGGCAGCAGGGTGGTTGGTGTAGTGGTAAGGAACAGGGCACGTTACCTAAAGGCTGCTGCTTCAGTTCCACAGTAGAGCACTGCTATGATACCCTTGGGCAAGGCATTTAACCTGAACTGCGAAGCTTATGGATGGACACAAGTAAAAGTTGTAACCTGTGTAAATTGCTCAGTTTGTCCAATCTGTGTGACCCAAGGAGGTAGGCGTACATTTTCTTTTGCAAATACTGTATTATTTACTTATGTCATAGTTCAGTGTGTGAATGGATAAATAATTAGCGCTAATATTTGATGGTAATAGTCACGATGGACACAATGATACATGGTAAATGGCCTACCGGACGACGCCCTTCTGTTCTGGCATGCCTGGGTAGTGTGTGGACATTCCTGCCAGGAAGCAGGTGGAGCCCCTGCGCTTAGCACAGCGCACACTCACAAAGTCCCGCGGCCCAACCACGTTCCCCGGGGTCTCCGCCGCCATCTCGTGGGTGACCATGGTGTCCTGGCCGATCTTCTGGAGAATCTTGGGTTGTAGCCGACAGGTTGTAGGCCATAAAGGAAATGTTTCACTGCTGCCATTGCAGGCCTTTAACACTTAGGGAGTGGTTATTATGCAAACAAGTAATTGTACCAAAGAAGAAAGACTGGGAAAACCAGATCCAATGATACAAAGGGGGTTTTCTGTGAAAGGAGTCAGACAAACTGAGTTCTTTCAAAATATTGCAACATATCTCATCCTAAACCAGCCAGTCTTGCGGTAAGACATCTCAACAGCGTACATGTGATAAATGAACATATTTTACATGGTGTGTACTGCTGATTTTTTCCTTATGAAAACAGTATTTACAGCACTGCCCACTCAATTTTTAGTCACATTAGGTAGGGAAATTGGGCCACAGAGCTTTTCTGATCTATGTGTGAAATTTCACTTAGCAATGTTGCTCAAATTACCGTATCCACAAGGTAAAACACAAAGATCAGTCTTTCTGTCACCACCATGACTGGTATGACTGCTTCTCTTACCTTCACTTGCTTCACGTTGGGGTTCCACTCGCCCATTTGTTCCATGTTGTCCACCAGTTCTCCATACAGATTGTCAGGTGGCTGGTCTAGCAACACCTCAAGCTTGAACACCTTCCCAATGTCCGGCAGCACTTTGCTCAGGACCTTGTCTCCATTTGCCTGCAGTTGCAAGTGCAAGATCCCAAGGTATGAAGCAAAAACAGAACAGGAGCGGGGCAGAGGGATCCTGAGTGGGGAAGTCAGATTGTTTTGAATTTCTCAGGTCAATACATTTGAAACGCCTCTAATTGTGCATCATGCGTAAATTGAAATTAGAGAACAAATGCCATTGTTATACATCTGGGCTATACTGATCCAGTGAGAGGTTACCTTTCGCCCTCAGATACATTCAGATCCCACCCAAGGTACTCACTGCCACGATCTCTGTCTGCCAGCCATCCTGGTCACTGAGGATGCTGATGGACTTCTGCAGGGCCTCCTCCCCTTGCTTGATGTAGGACATGTCCATTTCACTGTAGGGCTTTTCCTCAATCCTACTGCCTGCACCAGCAAACAATCACAGTCGACTGTGAATTTCTTTTATGAAGCTCATTTAGCTCCTGAGAGCCAGGCGTCATGACCGCATTAGATATGGTGAGAGCCTTTGATAGAATAACAATTGTCTGATATAACGAAGGAGTGTGTATGTTGTTAAATGTGCAGTCAGGCTTTCAGAGTGTTTCTTTTTGACTGCAGTCACCGAGTAGGATACCTTAATTAAGCTCATTCAGTCACCTTACTTCAGTCTTCATCAGTGGAAGCTTGTGGTAAAGGGACTGTCCCCGTCTAACTGTATGCTGTCTGAAAGGTGTCTGACCTGCTGCTGGGAGGGCAATGTGTGAGAGGCGTGTGGGGCCTTACTGAGCAGAGAGCTCCTCCTGCGGACCTGGCTGATCCAGCTGCTGGGACCCGGGCCTGACAGCCTGCTGAGCTCGTGCTTAATCGCAACCATGGCCGTCTTCCTCAGTCCTGCACAGAGACAAAGAACAGAGAATTACAACAGAAATTTGTTCTGTCCCTATTACTATGTTATTACATCAGTATGTAAGGATAGGGATTTTGGCAATCAATGTAAATATTTGTGTAGGTTTTGTAACTCAAAATGGCAACAAAAGAGTGAGTGTATATCATGTTGAATTTCCCCACCTATTACTTAGAATATATTTCCCATACTTATCAAGTTACCAACATGTTCTCTATTTTTTATGTTCTAACCCTTCCTCATACACAGTATTTTTTATGTTCTAACCCTTCCTCATACACAGTATTTCTCTAGGACACATTTACTGTACAATTACACTGTAAAGCAACAGATCTGAATCTTTGCAGAGGGCTGCTACTTACCTGTCATATTCCTTGTGTGGCGGTAGGAGATACCGGCGCACAGTTTGAAAGTCGCAGGCAGCATGCTGTTGTATGTCACTGAATGGAGGGAAAACTGCAGGCGTGCTGAAGGCGAGTAGTAGAGGTTCTGTGGGAGTTGCCAGACGTCGGCCTCTATATAACCAGACTGCAAGGCCGCGGTGCTGTCAGATAAAGCCACACATCATTCAACTGTAATGCCAACCCTGGAGGCCAAGGATGCAATACGTACACAGTGAGCTTGTCTGCGGCTTCCATAAACACTCTGTTTCCGATAACGTCTAGTGCTCGCTACACTTCCCTCGCGCGGAGACAGAACGCACATGGGCACGTTGGCACACCGGTAAACAGACCTTACACCAGTAAATGTGAGAGGGAGCTCTCCCTGTCTCAAGGTAAGAGCCACAGAAACTAGAACACTCGCACCACATAGACACCATCACATCCGTTCAGAGGTTCTTATCTTCCCAAGTGCTGTCTTCAAAGGTTACAGTTTGTTTGTGTCATGAGTGATGAGCCAATGGTGAGGGTAGGACTGAATCCATTGAGAAATGAAGAATTTGCAGTACAGTAAATTCCCTCCACTATATTTGGATGTTCAGCTACTTGAGTGGCCAGCAAGGTTGTGTACAAATTGTTGACAGATTAGGTACATTGATAAGACTTTTGGATGGATTAGAACTAACTGGCTGCAGGAAGTTATAAAAAAAAAGTGCTTTTCCTTTGTATGGAATTACAGAGGTGTATTAAAGTCACATTTTGTGATGAATAAAAAGGAAGATCCAGATCCCTTGTCTCTTGTCACAGTCCTGACCAGGTTGTTGTCCCCCCTGCTCAAGGATCAAACCCCTGAGAGATTTTGTACATGACTGCATCATACTAATTGCATCAGTCCCAGTCTTATACATTTTTAATTTCCAAGGTCAAATGTTGTGGCATGACATGGAATGTGCATTTTACTGAATTAAGATGACTCAATCTCTGTGGTACACTGAATGTATGTGTAAAATATATAATGGTTACAGCTCTGACATTTTGAACCCTATTATCGCGATGATTTAGGCTAAAACGAATGTTATATCTGACCACCCTGGTGTGTGAAATTAGCTAAAGCTTGTGTGCTAAGAAATTTTTTTTTTCCCCATCTGCTTTGAGAGTGGCACTGAGATGCCAGTGTTTTAACATCACTTTATGTTGAAACCAACAAAAGTGTCACTATAAATTGTGGCCGATGACTTAAGTCACCTTAACCCTCAACCCCCTGTTCCTGCTTCATCAAGGCTTGTGGCATAATTTATTTCTCAGTCCTTAACCTTAACTGCTATGTTGCAGGCCATTATAAATGGGAACAATTTGGTCTTGCACTGTCTGTTTAATGCTAAACTCTATGTATGAATGGATTAGGGCCCACTTCAAATAAAAAGGTAAGGTAAACTGAGAAGGCAAAACATGATTAGGTCAAAGATAAACGTGAATATAAATGTATAATAATATATATATAATAATATAATAAATTTTAAGTATGAATGTAAGTTGTATGTTTTAAAGATGTAGCTTCATACACCCTGTTCAGCTTATGAAGCAGACAAAGCTGACATGCTTAGCCCTTTGGTATGCTGGCAGTTTTACCTCTTTTCCCTCCGTGTGATCTGTGAGTTCTGTACCTTTCATATCTTTGATATTAGCATAACTTGCCTGTTTGCAGGCTTTGTTGTGTTTACCAGATAAAAGAAACAATTATGTTTGTCTTGACAGGTCAGTCTAGTCAATGAAGCACTATGTGGAGTGCACCATGTCGCATGTGTCCTTTGTTTCACAGGTAAATGTGATATATTTTGAACCCCATCATTTGGTAGGATATTGGTAGGGGTGGCCCATAATTTATCTGTACTTCAAAATGTGTTTGTTTCCACTATTAACGTTTGATACATTGTTGCAGAGGAGTGATGGACAGAGTATGATGGACTGTGGGCATCCTCAGATCTGAATTTCTAATGAGTTTCCATTCAGTTTTAGGTGCAGTTTTGAGGCAGTGTGCATGCTTTCTTACAGTTGCATTCATCAATAAATTCTTTTTCAGACAGAGATGTCACAGTGCCTAGCACAAAGTTATTACACAAACTGATGGTATATTGTGTTATTTTACTTTTACATTAGTTATAAGTGTTGTAGTATAGTGTCATATTGGTGTAACTCTGAAAAAGCAGATGAGTGACACAGAACTGTACATATACCTTGTGATGGTTCCCTTTAGTTTCCAATGCTGCATAGTGTTTGAATAGGATGATATTAATCTCCAGAGCCAATTTTACATTTGATTAGATTATTCTGGAACAACAGAATGGTGCATGTAATTTCACGTCAATATAAACAAAATGTAGAGACAAAGTGAAAATGAAAAAAACTTTTTTGTGAAAGACTTTTACATTGAAATGCAATTGTAAATGTAGCTTGCTGGAGATGATGATTGATGGCAACATTTCTTTTCGGCTCAGTGTTACGGTAACACAGACTTGGCACCTGCCAAATTAAATGGCGCCAAAGGAAGGTACCTTGGATTTACTAGGAAATTCTACCATGGCTTCCACAGGTTTCTGGATATTTATTCAACTCAGGTCTTAGCTACACAATTTGAGCCACCGATTGGTTGGGAATTTGGAGCAGTTGTTGCTCCAGGGATACATTGAATCGAAAGGCGCCCCATGGAGCCCGTGGAACTCCAGGTCCCGCAGTGGGTGTGTCCAGCTACATCCTCTCTGCTGGTGGACAGGGGTCCTGGTGGAAATGAAAAGTCTGCAAGCATCCTCAGGCCGGCACAGGTTTTTATTAGGAGCTGTGGCAGAGAGGTGCCCGTAGACACAACATGCAACATGAGTTTGGCTTCACATGCAATTGGTGTTTTACATCAAGGAGGAACTGTACTTCTTTTTCCTGCATTTCGCATTTCACCCCACTCACACAATGTGCATCCTGTGGAGGAACAAACAACAGTAAAGACACGATCAAGAGTGCAAATCTCATGTGGGCAAAGGGTTTGCGTGGGCATTACCTGGGAAACGGTGTTAAAAAGGAGGCACTTAACTTGGAATTTTTCAATTTGATGTTTTGTAGCTAAAAAATACCCTAATGGGGAAACTGGCATAACGAAATGGAAAACACAGAAACATAAAACAAATTCTTTCACGGTCTCCCTTTAGTTTGGCCACACTTGTATGATAATTTCTCTTTCTGCTATGGTTTACAGTCCACACCTATGTGCCCCAGTTGATACTAACCATGTGTTGGGAAATGAGCAGAGCTGAGATTTCTGTTTGCATGAATAAGTGCATACAAAACAGATCTTTTCAGACTTGACTATATTCAAAAAACAATAAATAAGCAAAAAGTAACAATTATGATAACAATACTTAACAAAGGGCCATTTGCAGTGTTTTTTTTACAAGGCCCTCTGTCTAAATATACAAGTTCAGTTTTTGAGTTATTAAAAAATAATAAATACAATTTTGTTCCTATAAATAAAAAATTTATGGTTCTCGCATTTTATTGATGGATAAATGGCATGCCCCAATGGCAATTAATTTTGTGACATTAATAAGTTCAGCTCAGGAGTACTTCTGTGCTGCAAGCTTTGAAAAATGCATACACAAAACATTTTTCATTAAGATTGCAAATCTTTTTTCCCATTTTTCAATTACAAATAAGTGGCACCTCGTTGACTTCAAGTGAATTCAAAGGAATTCGAAGCTGGATGAAGTGTGATGTTCTTGTGCGAAAGTTCTAGAACCGTGTATTCTGCTGATATAAATGGTAGTGCTCCGTAATGCTGACAGAAACTGGAATGCACTGTAATGACTAATGTGGTGAGGTGAACCCCTGCGAGCTAAGCCTATGTGAAGTCACTGCTCACGGTGCCTTTATTTCAGAGAGGGAGAGCAGGGCTGTCGCAGTCTGGTTTTCCCTGGGCTGCTCGTCTGGGCAGATGTTTCCCATATGAAACCGTGCGTTTATCAGATGAAATACTTGGTAGCGAGTGAAATTTCATCCATTGTTTGTTGTGCTGTTCAACTGCTGCCATTGAGGAGTTTTTTTCAGTCCTGGACCTTGTGGCTCTCTGCACTTCGCCTCCCATGTCTCCACAGCGGAGGCTCAGACTGTGGGCCATGCTCGTTTCTCGCCGAATTGATGACAACTGCTGCATCCAGGTTCCTTGAATGAATAAAAATGGACCTCTTTCGCGCTGTGTAACCCCGCTCCTGAACCTTTCTTGCTCAAACATGTTTCCATTGGAAAATAACCACCACAAACAAGTGTAACAATTACAAGTGTAACAAATACAATAGCTAAAAAAAGAATGAAAACAATCTTTGGCCTGAGATTATGCAAGGCAAAGCACATTTTGTCTTGAGGTTGGTGTTGTTGTTTGTGAGTTTGTGAGAGAGAGCAAATGTGTTTGTGTGTGTATGTGTGTGTGTGTGTGTGAGAGAGAGTATGTTTTATTTAATTTTATTTCTCAAAATGTAAAAAAAAAGACACCAACTTGAATTCCCTGCAGTGGTCTTTCTTTGAATAGCAATCCCCTGAATTTGTTTTTATAATCGATGGCCCTTCTCTGGTCCAGCAATCCTGAGGGTATATGAGGTGACTGTTCTCTATCTTTAAGTTTCTTTTTTCTCAGAGAGTCCTACTCATCCCTGTGGATTCACAGACCCCAATTAGTGTTGGACTACCAGCGAGTTTACATTTGATGGTCAAGAACGGCTGCTAATCTGGATCTGTGAGACCAGCCCATAGTGGAATTGTCCTTTCTCCTTGTTGCCTCACAAATAGGCTCTCTCCACTAGGGGGCAGAGTTCGACATAGAGTCCACAGAATTCACACTGGAAGAAGAGACCCGTGTGTGAGCGATGGATACCTCTGGATGCTGGAAAAAAAAAAGACATAATAAATTAAAATACACTGTATCCGAATTTAAACACAACAGAAGTTAGCACAGGCGCAAAATTTTTTTGTTGTTGTTTTTTTTTTCCTATTGTCAATGCAAAAAAATTTGGCACTTGTGCCTAAACATGTTGTCAGTGCTCAATTGCTATTTTCAGCTCTCATCAGTCTTGCATTGTGTATTATTGGGGATGGGAGGTTTGCCAGACTTTGAGGTGTGGCTGCATAAACACAGCACTAAAATGGCATTTTCATTTTGGACGTTGTCTTCCGCTTGTGGTAGGCAGCGAACAGCACTGCTGTGCTCTGCTTGGCAGCTTGCGCCTGCCAAAACCTGCTTTGTTTCTTAGCAATAAAGCGGTGCTGGTAATTCCACAACATGTACCAGGGGGAGCTTAACTTATTTATGTGAAATCAACCAACCAACCAAGCAAACTTTTGGTTGACAGATCATGACCAAAGAATAAATACCTGAATATGAATTGAGTAGTCCTTTCTTAACACTACAAACCGTGCCCAAACTACATGGCTGACACGTGTTGAGAGAGTAGGACGCTGCAGTGCCCTGCGTATTTACACTACATTATTTAGCATAAAGTCTTATCCAGACCGACTTACATCAATTACAGTTTTTACAAGGTTATCCATTTATACAGCTGGATATTTACTGAGGCAATTCTGGGCTAAATACCTTGCCCAAGGGTACAGCAGCAGTGCCCCAGCAGGGAATTGAACTGGCAACCTTTCAGTTAAGGAGTCTTGCTCCTTACCACTACGCCATTTGTGGTGCCTGTGTACAGGTTTGCAGCTAAATGTCCCCCTGTGGATGCTCTCTCACATGTCTCCTGAGTATCCTGTCCAGCAGGCTGCGGCGTGGGGGCTCCGGGGGCTGGGCCCAGTCCAGATCCGGAGAGCGGGACCCCTGGGGTCCGAACACGTTCAGGTCCTTGAAACACTCCGTCTCAATCATCTGCCAAAGACAGCAAAGTCTTCCATCATTACCGAGGCAATGATTGGCACTGAGGTAAGACAGCTATTAGCTTGGATGTATGCTTCTGTTTGGAAGCTATTACCGGTGGTAATCAACTTGTCTGTGCAAGTGTATGGTTCAATTTCTTATATTTTATAACTTGTAATTTGCGCTAGGCTTTGCACCAGACTCTGCCCTTGTGCCTGCACTGAGTGGATTCTATATTTATGAAGTATAATTCCATTTGTTTTACTCTCAATTGATAAGTGTATTCATGTTTCATGCCTTGCACAGCACTTTACTCAGCACTTCTACTGGTGTTCAGCCTCTGTAAGACCATTTGCCAAAGAATGTGATTGGCTGTGACCACGTGCTTCCCTCTGTCACTTGCAGTTCCTGTTTTGAGCTCCGTACCTCGTTCTGCCAGGGAATGGACACACTGCCAGTGGCGAACTTGGTGTAGAAGTCATTGTCAGTTTGGTCCAGGTTGACGCCCTTGACAGTGGAGAACTGCTCAATGTCCAGAACGTCCTTGCAGTAGACAGCTCTGGGCTGAAGCAATGAGGAAGGAGACCATGAGCCGACAGAGTGGAAAAACACTGGGAGCCCCGCTTGCATACCTCTCATTTCTGAATGGTTAAATTATGTCCACTTGATCGTATGTGTATTTAGAGGCCAATGATAATACACAGTGTAAATATCTATCAGTGTAACTGCAGTGACAGCTTGCTGCTGTGGTCTGCTGCCTGGAGCTTGTGTCCTGCAACCTGCTTTCTGAGACCAGAAATAAGAAATGATACAAACTCAGAGGCCCCAGGTGGCTGGCTCTGCTTCTTAATTCTTCTATCCCTGTAGACTGGAGGTTACAGATATAACCGTGGTTCTATTAGCTAAGCGCTGCCTCACTCAGCCCCTCTTATCAGATTCCATTTCTGGTCACGTAGACCCATGGGATGACGGGCAGCTAAGGGAATAATACTGGGACTTAAATGAAAAGACTACAAGCAGAGGAGAGCTAGCTAGGCAGGTGCTTACATCAGGCACAAAGGAGGGCTCCTGCATGCCAGCTTCCAGCCTCTTGAAGTTGGTGTTCTTGAAGAAGGGGTGCGCCTTCACCGCTGCTGCCCCGTCCGACTGGCACCCCAGCCTCTGCTTTGGATCTTTAGTCAGCAGCTGGAAATGAGGTCACAAGAGAGCAAGGAGTTTGCGCTCGGTTCCGGTTCTAATCACACCCAGACTGAAAGTGCTAGCGCAGGGCACGTCCGGTAGAGGGAGCTACAGCGGGACAGCTCACCATCCGGCAGATGGCTTTGGTGTCCTCGGTGAACTTGTCGCTGTACTCCTCCTGCTCCTCCTGGACCCTCTTCTCCACCTCCTC
Source organism: Megalops cyprinoides (assembly GCF_013368585.1). Taxonomy (NCBI): domain Eukaryota; kingdom Metazoa; phylum Chordata; class Actinopteri; order Elopiformes; family Megalopidae; genus Megalops; species Megalops cyprinoides. The sequence goes on from NC_050586.1 coordinate 14,661,141, forward strand.
CCTCTTCACCCTCTCCTTGCGGGCCCGGAACGGGGAGCGGCCGGCCGTCATCTCGTAGATCAGACAGCCCAGGCCCCACCAGTCTGGGCTCATGCCGTACCGCTCATTGTTTATCACCTCAGGGGCTGCACACATTGCACAGGGTCCTTACCACCACTCAGGGACACTAATACCGATACTGACACAACCTTCCCATCTCTGCCCTCGAGCTGCATTTAAGTGTGAGTAATGACATCCACAACATTCACACAACTGCATGTGGACAGCATCATTACCGCTGTACATTCATATTATCACATACTGTCAGGTTATTACCATAGGCTTACACAAAACATTTTAGGACACATTCAACGGAAGCTCTTTTCTGTTTTTTTTTTTTTTTTTAATGGAATTCTTTTGTTCGATCTAAACGTCAGATTATTCACAGTTTGTTTTCTTCCGATGAAAAGGGAAGCTTTGTGTGACTGCGTACCCATGTACCCCACTGTGCCAACTCGACCACGGATGAGCTCCCCTTCAGGCACTTTGATGGCCAGACCCAGGTCTGATATCCTGATGTGTCCTACAGCAGCCGGAGAGAGAGCCATGACAGAGGGAGCTGTTAGTGAATATAACCAATGATTTGTACGTGAATACAGCAATGGATTCTTACTGTGAGGGATTTCATGTAAGTCCAGTGTTTCCCTTAAGAAACGTTTGAGCGGTTTTCAGAAGAGGAGGATCAAAGCGTTTAAGTAGGGAAGCAGGACCCATATCAACAGCTCAGGGCAATAACTAACAATAACTGAGCTGATATAGCTGATTGATGCTGACTGACAAACATTCCATCATATATACACAGAGACAATGCATACTTACATGTCATGTTTAAAGCACAGGTCATGGGAAAACATCCACAATTACACACTACATTTTGTAAACGTAGGTTTAGCTATGGGACTAAGGGACATGAGTTTACATTGTTTTTCTTGGCAGGTTGCCACACGTGTGACAAATGTAGACATTTGGATCAGATAAGGAAACGCAACATGCTTGTTAAAATTCCGGCCAGATGTAATTCTACAGTGAAAAGCTGGAAGGGCTGATGCCGCTTAAAGACTGTGTCATGAGTACTGCAACATTGTGTTACACTTACCATTGTCATCTAAAAGAATATTCTCTGGTTTTAGATCCCTGAAAAATAAACACAATCATGTACTGTGATACAGGAAATATGGCATTATACTATTACATTATGCAGCAGATACATTTAGAAGCCACCAGCGAGTGTATAGGTGTTTACTTAACAATTGTTATTAAACATGTCTGCATAAAATTAACTTGGCCTTGGGGTTAATGCCAAGTACATGCCAAGTAAGTGGTGTAACATCAAACCAAACACTTTCTCTTGATTGGATCTATACTGCTCATACTATGTGTTTTATTTTATTCTCATTACTGCTGATTGTGTTATGCTTACCGTATTACAAATGCATCACTCTTCCCTGAGGATTTATCTTACCCCTCAATAAGTTTCCTTATACCTGAAGGATGACCTTACCTGATGATAGCATGAAATGTCAGAATTTTGGCACGTAAAGCGTTGAGTAAAATAAGCACAAGAGGAAGAAACACAAATACATAGACATCATGTGTTTGATCTCAATGGAGCATCAGTGGAATTTGTTGATTATATTGGAAAGGTGCACCTAGTGAACAGGGTGGATTGTCTCTTGTTAAAAAGCACAATAAGTAAGAAGGTGGTGTGTCGTAGGTAATGAAATGTCACTAACTGGGCACTGACTGAAATGATTGACAGGCTGGGACGGTTCATCACCTGTAGACAATGGACTCCTGGTGCAGGTGTTCCAGGCCACAACAGATTTCTGCTGCGTAGAACTGAACCCTCTCTTTCTCGAACCCGGGCGTGCCCATGTTGTAGATGTGAAACTTGAGGTCCCCTCCGTTCATGATGGTCAGCACCAGACACAGGGCGTCTTTGGTCTCATAGGCATACGCTAAACTGACCTGTGCAGACCAGGAACCATCAAGGGGCCATCAAGGCTGTGCAGGGCGTGGAAGGGGTCTGGATGATAATCAGTAATCATTTTGCACAAGTGAATTAAGAAACAATTAGTGCAAATGTGTGCATACATGTGTGAGGGTGGCAGTGTAGCGTAGTGGTTAGGAGCAGGACTCATAACCAAAAGGTTGCCAGTTTTATTCCCTGTTGGGGCACTGCTGTGGTACCCTTGGGCAAAGTACTTACCCCGGAATTGCCTCAGTAAATAACCAGCTGTATAAATGGGTAACGTGTAAAAAATTGTAACTTGTAATATAATGTAACGTGTCTATTTCCTGATGCGGGGAGTGGGAGGAGACAGAAGGGTGTGGCAGCATTGACAGAGACGCAGCGGCCGGTGGCATTATGGGAGTCAAGGCAGCACCGCTGGTGCTAGCAGCAGGAGACTCACGACAAATCTGCTGTTGACTTTCTCCAGGATCTGCTTCTCGTTGAGGGCCATGGCCTCGCCCTTCCGCTTCTTGATGCGCTTCTTCTCCAGCTTCTTGCAGGCGTACATCTTCCCCGTGGCCCGCACCTGGCATGCACACACCTGGGGAAATGCCCGGAGACATACCGCACGGTGACACAAAGAGAAAAGCCTCCCTTCCTTTCTGTCGTCTTTGCTAATCTCCTCGGACAACAGAAAACTGCACTACAATCCAGTCCAACATAATGGAGCACTCTTCTTGTTGAAAAGCCTTGCGGTTATCATTTGTTCTGAAATATGTCTTGTGCTTTTTGCTTAGGCCTACCTCCCCGAATCCTCCCTTTCCCAACACACGGTATTGTCGAAATGTGTCTTTTGTTATCGGTTGCCTGAAAACAGAAAATCAGCAATTACTTTTTAATTGAAAAAAAAAACAATGAGTGAATGATGGTGATCTTAATTTAAATTTGCTTGATGGCTGTTTATTTGAGTCTTTCCTGCTTCACATTCCTTGCCAGAAAAAGAAGGTGTAAAACTAACCTCTCCAACATTTTCCACTGAAGAAAGCGGTCAAAATACATGCTGTCCTGATAGTCGGAGAAGGGGGTTCCACTTAAATATTCATGGAGGGCCCTGTTACCATAAAGACACACAGACAGTGCAGTCAGCCAGCCCATCCTTCACAACTTCAAAGGGATACAGTCACTACTACTGAATTTGCAGCACCACCTATCAAATGAAGAAACTACATTTTTTTCAAATCATCTAAAGAAAGAACCAAAAACTGAATGTAATACCTGAATTCATACAATGGATACAAATGCTACTCTTTAAAAGGCTCAGAGGGTTGCTGTAAGAAGAGACCTTGAGAAGCATCTTGGGAAAGTGTTTGGACAAAGTATTTCTAACACCTTGTAGGGGCCATTTGATTTGTGTGGGCTTGGTGCACTTTGTTGGGGCTGATTTCAGTCCCTTATCTTTTCCATCAAACATAATATCAACGTGAAGCCACAACTAAACGCACACATTAAATGGCAACTGTGAGATATGCTACTCCTAAGGTGCACTTAAAAAAGGGTTGAACGGTTGATATAGATGAGTGCTGTGCAGAGGTGGAAAACCCCGGCTTCAGAAAGTAAAAGTCCTACCATGTATTAGTTCTAGCCATTCACTAAACAAGGTGATTTCACTGATTAGCTCATCTACCTGGCTGAAGAGTTGTGCTAATTAAATTCAGCTGGTGTAGTGCATGGGTGGAACAAATACGTGGCAGGACTTTTACTTTCTGAAGCCGGGGTTTTCCACCTCTGGTGCTGTGATGTGGTAGCAGAAGTTGTGAGAGCTGCGGGGATGACAAAGAAAGCAGGGGAGGGGTACGAGGGGGGTGGAGAGCCAGCTCACTTTCGGCAGTCGCTGAAGAGCTCCTTGGACGGGTTCTGCTCCAGGTTCTGTCTGCACTCCTGGATGTGGCTCTCTGCTACCTCAGGCACATATTCTTCAGACTGAGCACACACACACGCACAGAGAGACCTCACGTGAACTGGTCTTCACATCCCAGAGTAAAACCACACGTTACAAACCACTTCCTTTAAAATCCTGACGCAACACAGGTGACACTCGTGGCTGTCCTGAAGGCTAGAAACTCTTGCGCCTCTAACACACCTGAACCAAAAGACACACCTGTGCAATTGGACACACCTGTTCGGTGAGAAACTTCTGGATGATTTGCTCCCCGCGACTCCTGCGTTTCTCGTCTGGCGTCACCTCATAGTCTTCCTAAAATCGAGTCACAACTGTTACCCAAGTGGACAACGACAGTCACAGAGTCACAGAGTGTCAGCTTCTTTGACCAATTACACAGTTAGAGGGAATTTGACTGGTACCTTCTATTTATTTTCTATTAACCCTGCTGTGCAGGCAATGATATAAAGATATGTTTGTTCGTTAAATGTTTTGATTCCTCTGCACATAGCACTCAACAATGCATCGTCATCATTTGAGAGATTTCAAATGTCATTTTGAAACTGATGTTCTCACTGCATAGTTTTACCATTTGAAAACTTTTGGTGAGGGCATATGAAGAGCAAATAAATGTTGATACAAGAGAACGCTGGCCTTCTGAAGAGTTTATCCACCCATAATGCTTTCATACTAAACTGTGTGTATAGCAGGCTATTTCTGTCAGGGCCTTATGCTCTCATTACACAAGAGAACACCAACAGATTCCAATGGAGCCTGACGTGGGGATAACTTGACCCTTTTTCTGTCAGCTCATGTGTACATTTGTGGTAGTCCACATACGACTCCTTCTCCATACCCCCTCCTCCCAAACTGTGATTTCCCATTACGCAAGTTTCTCCGCTGGACCACCTGCCCATCCCCCCGACCCCTTTGATGCACTGGAAAGACCTCCGCATGTGACACCATGTTGCCAGGCGACCGCCCTGTCAACACCGCAGGATTCCTGAGGGTTTTAGAGTGTCGCAGCACACGGACTCCCAGTCCCTGCAGCGACACGGGACACTGCCAGCTTCATGGGAGGGCACCGGGTCTCCGCTGGACTCCCCTCCAGTCTGACACACGTGTTCACTTTGAATCCTCTCTCAGCTCAGAATTCACCAGCCCTCATGAGAAGGAATGGTTTTGTAATCATTAAGTTTCCATCCAAAAACTATGGCCGTAACGCTGCCCCAGGCAATGATCATCTGGGAAACCAGATGGGAAAAAGGCTATTTTGGCAGTCGATAACACACCACTGGTGTGTGCTTAAGAAACAAATGTGAGTGACCCTTCATACCACCTAACAGTGGCGTGATTTACTTTATCCTAAAATCAAACAAAAACAACTTTTCTAAAAAGTAAGGACGTCACTCCTCTTGGTAGTTGAATGATGTCTCTGAAGGCCAAACTCAAAACAAACTGCTGTTAAAAAGGTGCCTGGCGAACAGAAGTACGCGATTAGATCTGTCCTTCTGGCTTTTCAAGTGAAAGGCGTTGGGTTGATCCCCGCAGTCGAGGGCTGCCAAAAGGCCAAGAGGCGTTTCCTCTTCCCTTTCGTCTGCTCCTGGAGGGTGCTCCCTGCCTCCTCCCCAGCGCTGGAGATAACAATCAGCCAGCTCATTCCAGCACCATTATCCCACCCTGTCAGGAAGCCGCAGTTACACAATGCAGCCTCCCAACGCCACACTCCAACAATCGTGATCTCGCTCCGTACTGACGTCAGAGCAGGCCCCAGGAACCCCCCAGGCGCATTCCTCATGAACTCTTTATTTTCCCTCTCTCTCTCTCTCTCTCTCTCATGCTCTCTCCTTCTTTCTCTCGTGCTCTCTCCCTTTCTCTTGCACTTGCTCTCTCACTCTCTCTCTCTCTCACAGAACCTTCCTCCCTATTTTATTTACACACACGTTCGCAGTTCTTTCTTTTCTCGTGCACTCTTTATTTTCTCTCCCTCCCTCTCACCCTCACAGGCTCTCACCCCCCCCTCCCTTGCGCACACTCACTCACCCCTCTTCCCCTCTCTCCTTTCTGCTCCCCTTCCTGGCTTGTGACGGTCGAGCTCAGCGGACACCGGCTCATGCTGTTGCGCATTGCAGGATCTGGGCTCCCGCACATAGCTAGCGGTACCGAACACACGAACCGCTTCAACATCCCTGCACGATGCTTTCCCTCAGGATGCCTTTTAACTGCATTTTCCTGACATTTCAATACTATTTTCCTTCCCTCCCCTTTTCCTCCAACCCTGTCAGCTGTACTTTTGGAAAATAATGATACCGCACCTTTTTTTTTTCTTCTCTTTTACTGCGATATTGGTCAGGGTATGAGTTTGTAACTTCGGAGGAGTCATATCTCACTGCGAGTGTCATGTTCATTTTTAGACCCAGTGGTCGCGCATTCTGAAGGGCATGCTGTGCCAAACAATACCTTCTTTCACTACAGCCACATGCCTCTTCAGATATTTTTGGATTTACTTTAAAGATTAAAATGTGTCATGGGGGAGGCATTTTGTCTAGACATAAAAAACGGGTCAGAGGTCTGAAAGAGGCCGATGTTTTAATTATTTACCCTGTTGTCGTATATCAGATAAAGGAGTCACTGGGAAAAGAGTGGATGACTCATTTGCATGTGTTCGCACTTGCCAATGGCTCTGCGGTAACAGCAGTTCCACGGTAGCTGTCTGTTTTCTCCAGAAAATCAATCTTTTTGTGTTCCATGTTATTCCACTTCAGCAGGAAAATAACAAGATTAGAGTGTTTGTGTGTCAGACAGACCACTTAATTTCTTTAGTACATTGCAGTAATTATTCATAGCTAAAAAACTCAAACACGCTGTGGCTTTTTTTTTTGGAAACAAAGCATGCAGCATGGATTTGGGAATTCATACCACACTGGGGTAGTGTATTACTCATAATCAATGAAACTCATACCCTGACTTTTAGATGTGATATCCTTTTACATGCAGTGAGCAGATTGCTAAGGTTGTTGAAGAGATCTTGCTTCATCATCATTACAAAATCTTAGTTGCAGTTCTAGGCAGATAAATAAGCATACATACAACATTATGTGATATTCATATTGTCTGCATTATTAATAAAGACGGTGTGGTTAAGAACTAGGTTGTCATCTGCAATTAACAGTTTGGTCAAGTTTTTGCGAGTCGACGTTGGCAACAGCTAGCTGGCGGCAAGTATGTGCGGAATGACCTGTTCTCGCCGTTAAGGGTTAAAGGTCTTAACTTAGCAAAAGCGGCGGCCTATGGCAGCCGGCTGCATGAGTGTATGTGTGTGAGTGTGTCGGTGTGTGTGTGAGTGTGTCGGTGTGTGCATGTGTGCGCCTTTGCGCGTGGCTGTCTCAGCGAATGCGCATGCTGCAGCAGGCCCCCAGGCCCAGCCCCAGTGGTGTCAGTACCATGGCATCCAGCAGGTGGATGCAGCGCTGCAGCTTCGGCCTGGTCTCACAGAAGAGGCGGAACAGCTGTCTCCCGATGGGCTGTCTCTCGCATAGGCTGAAGTAGTCTCTATCTGCAACACAGTCCACCACAGCCACCTCTCATTACAACCACCGCACGCTCAACACATCCTGGATAAATCACATTTTCTCACTGACGCTCATTAATTCCCTTTGATTTAATCTTTAAATATCGGTGCTTGAACCTTGACTGACCCTTAGAACAGGCTCGTCAAGGATGTTGTCATTTTTGCAGTGACATTTCTAAACCCTGCTGGCTTGGGCACTTTGAGTCACAGGGGATTTGTAAAATAAATACAAGAAGTAGCCTGTTGGCAGGGAACAATGCCTACACACACAAGCAGCCAGCAATGCACCTGGCGCACACGCGCAAACACACACACACACACACACACACACACACACAAAAACACACACACACACACACACACAAACACACACACAAACACACACACACACACACACACACACACACACACACACACACACAAAAACACACAAAGGCTCTCTTCCTTTGCTGGAGGTGTGGGTATCTAGCACAGCAAGGACATTCACCATCATTGCAAGGCAATAGCACACATTCTGATGTCATATCCCATCATTTTAATGCATTGATATCATAGAGTCATTGTATAAAATCACACTTTCTGTATACAAATAGACAATGATGAACGCTGAATAAATAATGGATTAGACCTGAAAGAAACAGGGGCCAGTTAGTCCTGTTTTAAATCTGTCACGCAGAACAGAAGGCGTAGTAACTCACCGATGCTGTTGCCCAGCTCCACACACTGGCTGATGTGAGGAAAGCGTAGGATCTCCCTCCATTTCTTGCTCCGTCCTTTCCGTTTCCCTCCCCCGCCTTTGGAGAAATGGCAGAAATATCTGTGAGGTGGTCGCCCAACCTGTCATACTATAAACATTCTGTCCGCTCCATACACTCCTCGTGGGCAGGTCAACACTTACAACTGTCAAGGCTGTGGCTTACACTCTGACTCACTCTCGTCACTGAGGAATCTATTAAGTCATGACCTCAGCCGGGTTTTACACCGAGCAAGAAAATTAATGAGCTTTAAACTGTGAAAAACTTCAACTGGAAAATTTGTTGCATCAAATGGTTATGTGTTTTCTCCATTTTTTTATGCAATGCAATTAAACTGCCAACAAGCCGGTAGCTTGGTTTTAGTCTGAAAAACCTTTGATAGTCGGGCTGAAGATAAGCTCACCTTTTTCACAGATCTATCTGCAAGTCAACTTTCACTCATGACTTTAGTGATTAATCATTAAACAGCATAAGTATAGCTACAGCTGCAGTCATCCACAATCTGTAATTTTACAGCACAGATGTCTCACTGGCTTAACATTGCTGCTTCCCATAGTGCATTTAGTCATTATACCACTAGAGGACTCCAGGAAATACTAATACAGCACAGAAATCTGTTGCTCACAGAATATAGGCCCACATCTCAAATAAAAATTGCCCTAGACTTCATACATTGTGTTATGCCTGGACAATGAAAAGTTGGGGTTTTGTTTGCCTAGCTTCACTTAAGTCAGGGGAAAGAACTGGCAGCCTATAGAGTAGTCCCAGAAGCATGCTGTAGGGTGACAGACCATGTTGACAAGTATTCCCTGTCTTTGTCCAAACTCCCAGTGCCCCTAACCTGTAGAACTTACTCAGATTCTAACAAAAGCTCCTCCACTGTGAACCTTTGCCCTGCTATCTTAAGCCTTTGCCCTAAAGAATATTTGATTTTGGTGTCTCTGCATGCTTTACGAACACATTTATTTGAAAATGTTTTTTTTCTCACAAAAGGTGCTCAAAGAGCTTTCCAGTGGGGAGACCATGCATACAGTCAATATACCCAGACTTATAAGAGCAGGATATACAAGTAGGCAGGCAAAGGTGATTACAAGCAAAGACAAAATAAAACATCCTCAGAATGATACTTTAATCACAGACAGAAGAGGAAACTGCATGGACTACATGAGCAGCAGTGTTAGAATATTCACTGTTTCTGTTCCCTGAACTGCCCTCAATAGGAGTGCCTTTCCTTGTGTCAGAGGGGGCTGTTCAAATATTATTTTACTACTGGGAGGGACTGGTTTTAATGGGGACCTCATTGCGTAGACTCCTAGTAATGAACATCAGTTTGTTGAGACCTTGTGCAATGTGTGTGTGTGTGGGCTTACAGCTTTACAGCTAAAATGAAATCATGGTCCCAGTGCGTATGTATAATTTATATATTACGTTTGACTTCCTCCCTGAATCCCCATTTTCTTTTCTTCCCCCCCTCTCTTTTCTGAGTAGGGCTCGAGGGACCACAGCCAACACAGCTAGAAACAGGAATATGTCACATCCACCGAGATTCCCCTTAGAACATAACCCTCTGCCAACTCAGATTCCATCACTGTGAATAATCCTGAATATGTTTCCAGCAGGGCTCACACACAATTAAAGCCATCAGAGTTGGAAAGAGACAAACTCTCAGCTTTATTTATTTTTTAACAAAAAAGGGCCCCTTTTTACATTAAAGGATATGGTTCCAGAGTTCCAGTGACACTAGATTAAGAGCGGTTGAGCTTCAAACCAGTATTAAAAGAGCTCTCTCCCCTATTCCTCAAAAGACCATTTAAAATTGTGGGTTTGCTTTGCGTGAGCAAGGGTACGAACATCTTAAAGTAATAATCCAAGAATGCTCTAGTGCGTCATGTTACTCAGCCTCCGTGTGACCACTTTAGCAGGTTTCACATCCCTTTACATAAAACTGCTGGTGCAGATGTTACTCTTGGGAGTAAAGCTGACCAAAGTCTAGTCTGTGTGCCTGAGATTTCACCGGTGCTGAACGTTATCCTCAATATAACTTTGCCGCGGTGCAAGAGTCTCTATGACATCACCAGGCATATCTAATGGTAGTAGATTTACGGCTGTAGCCGCGACAGCCAGCCACAACTGCCTGAGGTCGCAGCTTTGCCAGTGGTCATGATATCATGCCAGAGATGGGTAGAAATGAGGGGAAAAAAAAGTTGTCAGTGATTTTTAAGGATCTCACTTAAAGCCTCTGTCCTGCCCTATCAAGGCTGAATTTAATTGGCGTTACTTAATTTGCTCCCTTTTCTCTTCCTCTAACCAGAAATTGAAGCAGGGCGCCAAACTGTGTGTGACCAGGCACCGTGCTCAGACTGTTGGGTTGACATGTTGCGGGTTTCCGCCGAGGAACGGTGGATGACGGTCCTGCAGAGCATGCAGACATGCAGAGTACTGCTCCTCCTCAGGTTACTCCGCTCCTGGAGACCGGGTCCCACCCGCAGTCCCTTGTTGCCCCGGGCCCCACCTGTCACCGTGGACACACGCACCACACACCAAGTCCTTCTCTCATCTCATCGCTCTCTACTTCTCCTTCTGACCTCTGTTCAGCACAATACCTTTAAGTGTCCAGCCAGAGCAGAGGACACACCGCCACCGAGGTTAACATTTTTGCCCGTTGGTCCTTTTTAATATGACTCACAACAATGACCACAGAGTAAATTAGCCTGTTTTTGAACAGATATCTCTCATTTATGTTGATGTTTACAGAGCAACAACGTGTCGTTAAGTCATGCAGAAAGTGGTCTGAAAGAAAGAGAAACAGAGTAAGAGATAAGGAGGACCTTACATAATCAGCCTTCCCCGGTTGAGCGATGGCTGATGCAGATGTCACATGCGACCTTCACGTTTGCAAGACAAATGGCCTGATAATGCACGCCTTGTTCAGAACAGCTGGGAATAAATCACCGCTTGCCGCTCCATTTCTGCTCCAGTCTGCAGCCCTGCTGGTCAGGGTTTCACCCACACAGTGAAGTCACAGCAGACTGTTTTTAACGAGCCTTTTTAATGAGCTGGCCTCCCCGCGGTCTAGTCTGGATGCCTCCGTGAGCAGGGTTCCACAGGTGGGCCTGGGCAGGGCTGGAGAGCGAGAAGGGAGAGACACAGGTGGCTCAGAGGCAGCAGATGCCTCGCCAGGCTGCGTCCTACCTGAGCATCTCCATATGGAGGGGGGGAAGTGGACACAAAGGAAGCAGGGGTGTGGGGCGCACTTTACCCTCCTCCTTCACCTCCCAGTGTAGGCCTGTCTGACAGCATGTCTGACCCAGTGGACAATGCTTTTTCCATGTAACACTGTAACTCTCTCTGCAGACACGATGACTCGCGCTGAAGACCAGGTATGACTGCGGTAACACTGACTCAGGTCTGAATGCCTTTACCACTATGGTAGATGTGTTCAAATTTCAAGCTCCGGTTATACACAAATACAGTATAAAATAGTAACTGTCGGGTACACTGGTAGTGGTGTTTGAGGGAATAGTCCAAGAGGTGAGTGAAATAAATCGGCAAAACCTTTGGCCAGGAAGGGTAAAAGGTTGTGAGGGCTGTCCATCATTTTTTGAAGCCAGGCAGTGTGTATGAAAAGTCATGGGGGGGAGAGATTAATCTACATTAAAGACAGGAAAGTGAGAGTATGTGAGGAGAGGATAGCTCAATGGAGCATGTGTGCCAATGCCTTTGTTACCATGCCTTTATAAGGGGACATTCATTGGTTAGCCAGCATTGGGGCCTCCCCAGTCCCCCTTGCTGCCACTGGGCCAAACTCTGAAACAATAGCCTGGGTCAGAGGCAATTTGCACGCACTGTTTATTCATCTGATAGTTGATGTTTAAACTGGAATGACTTCCCAGAGTGAAAGAGTGCTGGCCCCAAGACTCTTCCTGGGAAATGACATCTCCAGCCTTTGGGGTCCAGGAGTAGATGGGAATCACAGCTGTGGACACCACCAGTCCTCCTGGGGTCCTGGGGGGAGGAGGTAGCTGGGTGTGTGTGGTGGGGAGTGTATTTTTTTGGGATAGATGCCCACTATGTCTGCAAAAGCAAGTGACCATACAGCAAGATATCAGATTCTCTACAGCACACAGAGTTATCAATCACCGCTAACTCCAGGTCACATTCTAGTGAAAAGGGGAGAACTTGCCTGGGTGATACAGCTGACTCTATACCTTGCACCTCTACCTCTCAAAGTGAAAGTACTGCTTACACACAGAGATCTGACATTTAATTCCAGGTGCTTAACCTTTGGGGAGCTCTGTCCAGGAGCCTGGGAGGGGATGTGAAGTTCTCCTTTATTTTGACATGATCAGATTGTAATCACAGTTAATTGGTTTCCCAGAGCAGCTTTTTACATTGCTAAACGTCAATGTATCATGATGAAACCACTACCAGGAAATGAGTTCGAGACAAAAATGAACTTCTCAGCCAATGTAATTTCACTGAGCCTTAAGCAGAACAATCTTTTTAACAGGACACCTGTGAATCCCATAGAACAACCTTTGATGTTCTGCTTTACCCTGTCTAGATATATAACTGCCCTGTAAATCGTATGTGGCAGACCATTGTGTGAGTGCAGAAAAGGCCAGTAAAAAGCTTCAGAGAAAATAAGGTCAATTCATGTGAAAAAACAGCTCCTCTCTCCAGGATTATAAATGCCTGAATCATCACCACAAATCTTCACTGCCGCTGGCCAATAAGATTCCTTTTATTTCTCGGTGTGTAGGACATTACTCTTAGCAGAATCACTCTTCTCTTGTACTCCTATTTTTTACGTTTTTTTTTCTGATGGAGACCGAGAGTCATCCACTAACCTCTGCAAACTGTGCTCCACCTTATTTTCCCTTCTCTCTCCACCCTCACCCCCTTCTCCCTCTTCTCTCACTGCCACTGACTTTGCCCTGTATTTTGGTGAGAAAGTTGCCACCATTTGCGGTTCCTTCAATCGACCCGCAACCAAGTCACTCTGCAACCAGGCCTCCGTTAATTATCCCACCCTACCCTCATTCACACTGCTCATAAATGCAAAGACCTCAGAAGTCCTGATGTCTCATCACATAACTCCCTTCTCCTTTGACCCCACTTCCCTCTCCTCCTCTCCAGAACATCAGAAGAATTGGCCCCTTCCTCACCACCTAGTCACCTCAACTCCTGATCCAAGCACTGATTATCTCCTGCCTAGACTACTGCAACTCCCTCCTTGCTGCCTTTATTGCATTTATGCAATCATTTATCCCATCAGCTCTGTTAGAATACGGCTGCTCACTTTGGTCCACAAAATGTCCCAAAACCCTCCACAATGTCCCAAAACTCCCCCCTATCTCCCATATCCTGATCTCCCTCACGGACTACCAGTGACAGCTCCCATCTGTTTAAAAATGGTGGTGTTACCCGACTGAGTGGTGCGAGGAATGACTCCCTCTTATCTTCAATTGATCATCAGACCCTACACACTGGCCAGGCCACTGCGTTCAACTGTTTCATGATAGCTGTAGCCACCTCTCTCAAAACCTCGCACCTTGGTCACATCCTCTATCTCTCTTGGCCCCTATGTGGTGGAATGAGCCTGTTGTTTCAGTTAGCACAGCAGAGACGATCTTATCTCACAGACTGAGGACCCACCTCTTTCAGGCTACACCTCAGCACATTTACCCAGGTGTGAGCTTTTCTCCCTCTTATGTGTAATTATGTGGAATTGTACTTCAAGGTTACGTGTAATTAATTATGCAGAGGTTTACTTTCGGGTTTGTCCATTGTATTTGGAATGGTACAGTCCCTCTGTCGTATATATATTGCATTGCACTTACATGTTGACCTATCTATGTCTGGCAGTGACGCATGTTCATTTGTGGTTAGTGGTGTTCCCTTTGCGCATCTCTTAATGCCACTTTATTAGATGGCCGGACAAGAGCGTCTGCTTAATGACAATAAGGTTACATAAAGGCAATTCTAAAGGGTCACAGATGGAGGTTCAGGTCCTGCCGATTTTTGTTTTCCATCACGTGGACATAAACCTGAAACCTATGTCTCTCACTTCAGTTCAGTGTTGACATGGATGTAATGATATGTTTCTGTCTACACACAGTACCACTTATTGCATTATTGTATGCCATCTAGATCAAAGAGTAAACACAAAACGGTATGACATGAAGAATGGTCTTACTTAGGGAGAAACATTGTGGTCAGAAAGAAAGGATACATTACCAAACATGGAGCACAAAATAAAGTATACAAGAGCTCTGAACAATCTGCTCAGCACTTGGGCACCAAGAGGACTTGTCAAAAATGTCAACCTCACAAAACCATGAACAACAGCAGATAAGATTGTGGGGTTATTTTTTAACTAGTGACATTAAGTGTGGGGGCCTGAGAACACACATGTTATGTGTACTTTCATAAATGAAAAGCACAAGACTCGCAAACCTAAGTGTTGAACATGCTTTTTTATCTTTAAACGCAAACATAAATGCTCACATATTCCAACTAAAATACAGCTGGATATTTGAAAGATCAGTAAGGAAAGACTAGACATGCTTAAATTACTCTCTAACGTGGATGCCATCATCCAAGAGGAAACACTGCCAAATCTGCAAGACACACCATCGCTATAGTACAGCCAACACTGAGTATTTCCCAGGCTTTGAAAGCCACACATTACTACCTGTGAAGGAAATGTCTCCTTCAGTGCTTTGCTGTCTGTTTCTGACTTTCTAAATCTCATTTTCAGTGACTCACACAGATGTGGGTGAGCTTTAATGTTATAACATGCTCTTGACGGTGGGAAACCTGTTCTCCATTCTCAGGAGAGCTCAGAGGCCTACGGGAGGCTTACAAATTAAATGTTGTAATTCTTAGTAAAACCATCACGGGTAGGCAGAAAATGTACACCAGCATTCCCCCCCTATAGCCCCTAAAAGTCAATGAACCATACATTTACT
Source organism: Megalops cyprinoides (assembly GCF_013368585.1). NCBI lineage: Eukaryota > Metazoa > Chordata > Actinopteri > Elopiformes > Megalopidae > Megalops > Megalops cyprinoides. The sequence goes on from NC_050586.1 coordinate 14,676,373, forward strand.
GAGCCATTGCAGGCTAGATTGCTACCCTATGAAGTGAAAAGAAGAACTGCGTCAGTGAACTTTACTTCAGTATTCAGGACACCATCAAAAAATAAGGGGACAAAGTCTGTTGGAAAAAAAGCGATGCAGTTTGTAAAGGGGTAGCATTTGTAACCGCTTGGCAAACCCTGCCCATGTCAGCACATTTAATTGTTAGCTGTAACAAACTGCTGTAGGAACTGGTCCAAGAATACTGGCTATTCCTGGGGTACAACTGACAAGCTTGTTGACTCTAATGAAGACCAGGACAAGGATGACGACCTGAAACTTACAAGAGGCTAGCACTTGCCTATGAGCAGTGCCCAAACTTTATAGTGTGCTGTTTTGCCCAACATGAATCCATGTGTATGTGTGTTACTGTGGGTGATGATCATGCTGAGTTTGTATGTGTGTTCATGTACTCTAAGTATATATGTACAAGGACAATTAGGGTTTGGAATAATTTTTCCATTTCATGACACAATATTTTATTATAGTATTTCCAGTCAGTTTGACATCATGGTTCTTACAAGAAAGAAAGATTTAATGAAATCCCCTTTTGACCCAGCTGTCACTATAAAACATTCTGCAGAATTATGACTTCAGACACTATACCCCTATCTCTGAAAGAGTTTATTTATTCCTTTTTACAAAAAGTGTTTTTTCCCCCTCTGTGTTTCCCCTAAGAAATCATCAAGCCTGAAGAAGACCTGAAAAGAGAATTCCCACATTATAATGAACTTAAATTAAAATTCAGCACTGGGTGGAGGGCAGCGATGATGGAGGTCTGTTGTTGCTGTGAGAGTGGAGACAGCACATATGCAGCAGTCTGGCTGACTTTACTCTGCATAAATGTGTGTATGAATAAACAGGCCATGTAAATGTCCACAGATGACAAATCTTGTGAGAATAAATTTGCACTCCAGTCTCTCTGTTTGGCTCACATGGTCGGGATGTCGTTTGCAGTTTGCAGTTTGACGTGCCAGAGCTATAAATGTGTGAATAATGTCATGAAACCATGACCCAAACACACACACTCCCATGAAACACACATATGCTCACACACTCACAGACACACACACACACACACACACACACACACACACACATACACACACACACTCGCCACACTCACACACACACTCCCATGAAACACACATATGCTCACACACTCACAGATGCATGAGCGCGTGCGCGCACACACACACACACACACACACACACACACACACACACACACATACACACACACACTCGCACACACTCACACCCACATACACCAAAATAAAAGCTGTGCACAGGAACTAGTCAGCATAATTTGTTCCATCAGGGTCATGTGGACTACTCCCTTTGTTTCATGTTTCTAGTTTATTACTCTCTGACATCAGTCATAAAAACGATGTTAAAAAGGCTGGCATCCGGCGGGCGGGATACAGTGAACTCCTGTCAGGCTCTGTGATGTGCTGTGATAATGGACTGGGTTTTAGGGGTGTGTGAATTATACATGCTGCACTCTCGGTGAACAGTTGGATCACACTTGCACTTATCCCTGTGTCCAATGCCCAGCTCACTCAGCCTCAACCAGCTCTCCAGCTTTATACCTGAGAAAGGAATCCTTCAGCACACATTGAATGTACATGCATGTCCCAGCTTGCTTATCTAAGCACGTTTCTTTTAAGGACACTCTTTCATGCTCCACCCCATAAGAATTTCCGGGACTTCTTTTCCCCGCTGCCGTTTCATCTGGAAAGGCCCCTTCCGAAAAGCAGCTAACCCAAACAGTTTGACTGAGTTACAGCAAAGGATTTGGGAATGGAACCGGCAACACAGCAGCGTGCACGTCTATGTATGTCCTTGAATATCTCGCAGGCCCAATCAGCGATGACTCAGTTCGATTGCCATTCTGCCTCAGCAGGAAGAAATAACACTGAACGAGAGCTGGCCAAGTGGAAACCTTGTTATCCGACGATGACCTTATTTCACTTTCTCAGAATGACGAAGCGGTAAGATTAAGGTAAGATTACAGACAGACTGCACAACCTCAGCAGGGCCCTTATCAGACGCCAAGGAGGCGTGTGTGTTTTTAGCTCTGACATATGTGTGATTTACGACCTGTCCATCAGCTGTCTACTCCATCTCCTGTTATCTACTATGGTGAGGGCTCCCAGCTCCCCTGCCCCCCCCCCCCCCCCTCCCCAACAAAAATCATCTGTAGTGGGGGTGTGAATTTCCTTTCATTTTAATTTTTCATTCATCTTACGCAGTTATCCTATAAACATGGCATCCAAGGTCAGTTACAATGAGGACAGTACAATATGTATAGATCTAGAAAGGAGAGCTCTGCCTACCAGTGCATGATGTCTACTGCCTTTTGAACCACAGTGTTGAAACAGTGTGGATCCCCTGCTCTTAAGCTTCTCTTTCATAAGCTGTGTCTTTATATTAAATAAACACCATTCATTTTCTCAAAAAGCCCGCAGATGTCTTTCTTTCAAGTTTTGATCACATGCTAGTGGTCAGAATATTTACAACTCATAGTCCATCTGGAAATGGATGGGTCACCATACATACAGGGGTCAACAAAATAATGGAGGCCAAATGAAATTGGACTTGAATTTTGAAGTAACTAAATCACAATTAAAGTTGACACATGTTTCATATTAATGTCAACAGTAATTACCAAAATGTTTCTGCTCTGAGACATTCTAAAATCAACACTTTAATGTGTAAGTTTCTAAAACAACTTGAGAGATCCAACAGATTTTGAAAGAGCCTGTGTCAGGGGCTACAATGTGGAAAATCATGATGACACACGCCAATCAAGGAAAAACTACATCAGGAAAAAGGTACAGTGGTCACCATTTCAATCTCACGGACAAGGGTGGATGGACGGTTAACAGAGTATTTGCTGAAAACCACAAAATGACAGGCTCAAAAACGACCACAGAAATGAATGTCCACTTTTGCAACCCAATCCCAACAAAAACTGTACATCAAGAGCCTCACAAAGTTGCTATTTATGGTAGGACTGCCAATCAGAAACCGCTTGTAACTAAGGCAAATGTGCAACAATGCATAACGTGGTGTAGCGAGCACAAAACCTGAACTTCTGAGTTGTGAAAGGCATAGGAATAAGAAGCCTTTTTAGGCAACTGGGTGCACCCTATGGTGTGCATATTGTTTCCTCAAGATTTTCCCATATTCCAAGATGATAATGGCCCCATACAACTTGCTAAATAGATTCAAGGGTGGTTTCATGGACACTAGAATGAAGTCTGACACCTCCCATTGCTTCCCCCGTCACCAGATCTAAACATCACTGAACCTTTATGGGAAGTTCTGGAACGCTGACCAGTTTTTCACCTCCGTCATATGTCAAGAATATAAGAACTGGAGGCTTTCCTTCTTGAAGAATGGTCCAATATCCAACTGGAAACAGTTCAAAACTTGGATAGCTGCATTCCAAGAAAGACTGTTATGAAGCTGTTCTGAAGGTAAAGGGTAGCCCATCTCCTTATTAGTTAAGAATTATTCATATAGTGTTTGGTGATCCCATTATTTTGTCTACCCCCTATATATATCATATATCATATATTTTTATGAGAGCTGGATCCGTAGCACCAAGTCAGCCCCCATGCTTTGATGTAGGATCAGCCTGAAATAGAGCAGCAGTAGCACATTTCTTCATGGAACAATACAGTAGGATGCCTTCCGTTTTTAAAACCTGTTTAGACTGCACTTTGACCACAGAATTCCATAAAAAATAACCACAATCATATTGAAAAGGTCAGTGTTCTCAAAATGAAAACTTAATAAGGGTAAACAGATTCTTGCCACAGAGACACACACAGACCACAGTACCAAAATATCTTGTCCACTATTAGTCATGGAAGTGTGTGAAGTTGTTCATTGATATGGGCTACGGACAGCCCAACAGACTCACTGGGTGGCTGGGCTTTTGTGAGCGCTGCTGCAGGGGCTTGGCCCATGCTGACCTGTTCCCATGTTTCCCGTAACTCACGTCATCACATATTTGCACTGTATCTTCTCTCCGACCACAAAAGCCATTCAAACAGAACTTTCACATCCTCTGTGCTAGAGCTCCACCTTGCCATTCAACTCCTTGGACACAATGCTCAATACGAGTGTCTGTCTCTCTCTCTCTGTCACTCCCCCTTTTCTTCTCCCTCTGTCTCGTTATTACTGATGTTCAAGGTAGCTAGTAAACCACATCCTGACAGCCATACTGTGACAAACAGCTAGACAGAAAAACAACTGAAACTTCTGAATGGAGTCCATTCATACTCTGACATTGTTTTTGCTATCTTTCTATCAGCAGACTAACTTTTGCTTTTAATACCCTGCAACATGATTTCAACACTGTAGAACAAAGCAATATGATGCAAGTTGTAATGTAAAAAAAGACAGAGTAAACGAACCAATTTCCAACAAATGCTTGTGATTTAATATTATTTTGATCTATGAATTCTGAATTACTTGCATATTAAGTTTCTGAGCAAAAATATCTTAAATCCTTTATTCCAGGAAGATTGTTAGTGTGTGTTGTAAACCCCAGCTATGGCCCTGTGAAGGGGGAGCCTTAACTTAATCCCAAACTATGATAAACTTGTAAATTTGTGACGCCAGTTTGTTTGTGATGCCATGTAATTGTTATATGTTTGTGTAAGTGTTAAGCTGGTCCTGTCTAAATTATCAATTCAGAATTGTCCAATAACACATTCTAAAACAGGTGTAATTGTCTGGGTGCAACTGTTCATCTGCATATGTGAGCCCTTTGGCTATGCTTTGTGAGCCCTTTGGCTACGCTTTGGCTAGTTTTATTGGTTTGTAGTTTACTTTTCAGATAAATTATTTGATATTGCAAAATGTTACTTTTAAGTGATAAGCATAAGCCAGCTTCCTCACAGGCTGCAAGTGAGTAAAGCAGCTATCTTAACATATAGCTCATGGTATCTTGGTTTCCATAACTTACCATAGGACAGCTAGCTATAGTATTACTTTCACAAATACGTTTACACATCAGCTTAGCTCAACTATAGGCACCTATGGAGTCTCCTGTATGACACCTATTCAATGAAAATGAACCTAACAAATTCTGATTCTTTTCTGCAAGTTTTCTGTTATTTGGAATTAACAAAACTGCTGACTATGTGACGTGAAAGACAGACAGTAGGTGTAGATATGGCCCACTAAAATAATGTTAGCTAGCTACCTACCTACTTGTCAGTTTATATACACTGATGAGCCAAAACATTATGACCACCTGCCTAATATGCTGTTGGTCCTACGTGTGCCGCCAAAACAATGCCGACCCCCTGAGGTATGGACTCTACAAGACCCCTGAAGGTGTCCTGTGGTATCTGGCGTCAAAACATTACCAGCAGATCCTTCAAGTCCTGTAAGTTGCGAGGTGGAGCCACCGTGGATCAGACTTGTCGGTCCAGCACATCCCACAGATGCTCAATCGGATTGAGATCTGGAGAATTTGGAGGCCAGGGCAACACCCTGAACACTTCATCATGTCCCTCAAACCATTCCCGACCAATGTGTGCAGTGTGTCAGGGTACATTATCCTGCTGAAAGAGGCCACTGAAATCAGGGAATACTATTGCCATGAACGGGTGTACCTGGTCTGCAACGATGTTTAGGTAGGTGTCGCCGGTTTGTGGTTTGTCCCTCCTCAGACCACTGTTGGTAGGTACTCACCACTGCTGACGGGGAGCACCCCACAAGCCTTGCCATTTTAGAGATGCTCTGACCCAGTCGTCTGGCCATAACAATTTGGCCCTTGTCAAAGTCGCTCAGGTCTTTACTCCTGCCCATTTCTCCTGCATCCAACATGTTGACTACAAGAACTGATTGCTCGCTTACCATCTAATCTACCCAGACCTTGACATGTGCACTTGTTTGGAGATGATCAACATTATTGGGTTCACCTGTGAGCGGTCATAATGTTTTGGCTCATCAGTGTAGTGTAGTACAGTAAATAAGTGGGCTACATTCAGACCACAGCACTAAGCAATACTATAATTCTGATGTTGTTTGGTACCATGTGGTTACTATTCAGCATAATATTGAAGATTTTAAATACAATTCCAACAAAAGTTAGTTTACAGAAAAACAGAATGAAAATTGCCTCATTGTTTACACTATTGTCAATTATGGGTGGCATGAAGCTTTGTTTCCTTTACTTCTTCATATGATCAAAATGGATCTCTTTTGGTTCTCTAAGCAATCTGGCCTGGTACAAGCACGTAAACAGAAGACCAAACATAAATCAGCTCCAGAACCAAAATAAAGACTTTCAATTCACATAGATTAAAGGAAGTGTACACAGCTTTGATTACCAGCCAATGTACTCTGCAGGACTCATTTGGAGTCAGTTTTACGCAGAGCTAGTTATATATACATATACACACACACACACACTATATGGACAAAAATATTCAGACACCTGACCATTACATTGTTATGACATTGTATTCAAATACATATACTTTAATATGGAGTTGGTCCCCCTTTTGCAGCTATAACAGCTTCCACTCTTCTTGGAAGGCTTTCCACAAGATTTTGGAGTGTTTCTGTGGGAATTTGTGCCCATTCATTCTGTAGAGCATTTATGAGGTCAGGCACTGATGTTGGACGAGAAGGCCTGGCTCGCAATCTCCGTTCCAGTTCATCTCAAAGGTGCTCGATGAGGTTGAGGTCAGGGCTCTGTGCGGGCCAGTCAAGTTCTTCCACACCGAACTCATCAGACCATGTCTTTATAGTCCTTGCTTTGTGCACTGGGGCACAGTGTTGGAATCGAAAAGGGCCTTCTCCAAACTGTTGCCACAAAGTTGGAAGCATAGCATTGTCCAAAATGTCTTGGTATGCTGAAGCATTAAGATTGCCCTTCACTGGAGATAAGGGGCCTAGCCCAAACCCTGAAAAACGGGTGTGGCCAAATACTTTTGTCCATATAGTGTATACATGTATATGTGCATGTGCGTGTGTGTGTGTGTGATCTCCACTCTGAAATAAAAATGCCAGCACTTAAAGGTGTACAAAGATATTTTATCAGATTGGTTTAATCTGACCCTTCACACAATACAATGTAGGTGGTCAGATAAACTTCCACTAGGAATCAAATCTGATGAGATTAGGATTTGCCTATGTTTGCTAAAGATATGATTAAGCAACTGTGAGGTACGGTAATCTTAAAAGTTTAATTATTCTGAGCCTTTCTTACATACAATTACTAACTAACCTCTGCTGCAATCTAGGGTCATTTTTTCCTTACCTGTCAGACTGACAGGCTCTGTGTCCCTGGTATTTGCATCACGTTTTCATCACATTTGCATCACAGCCCAGAGAAAGGGAGAGGCCTCCGTTTATATCGCAACCCTAGATTTTGCATTTGCAAAACTGCGGGATTACTGCTGCACAAACTTCATGGTGACATCAGAGTCTGACTACTGCTGTGTCTGCTTACTATTAGGGACCACTAACATCTGACCAAACTCCGGATATCGTATGCATTACCAGGCCGAGAGGCCATTCATTAGACTGGCCATACGAAAAGACTGTGTACAACTGTTACCAGCGTTAAGAAGGGTCACCTGTAGTTAAGGTGCTCGTCTTGGTGCATGTATCAAGTAGAAATGTGACTGAATGCATACTAGTTTGTGTTTGGGTGCTTTAAAAGGTGTGTCTCTTTAAATATGGGGCCTTTGTGCCACAGGATGCAAAAATGTGCTGCCTATTCCAAAGGTGAAGAATGGGACTATTGGAGGAAGAGCCCTTTGTTATAAAGTTCCACCATGATGCAATCATTTGTCTTTTTTATTGCTGGAGGGGCTTAGACTTTCAATGTCTTTTAATGTAGACGTTAAAACACAGTAACAATGTTATGTTCCTGATCTCCTGATCTCTGAATGGCAGTTGAGTAACTATTTTCACCACTGCTTCACTTTTGCAATACATTTTGTCAGAGCAGTTGATATTAGTGCTTTTATGTCATATGCTTAATGGAACATAGACGATCTGGAAAAAATCCATGAACTACAAATAATACACAGAGGACAGTAATAGCCATGTTGCACTGATACAGATACTTAGCGATATGACTGTCACCTATGGTACGATTCTACTCTCAGATCAACTGTTTCAAATTTCATGTCTGCTCTATTTTAGCACATGTGTGTACCAACGAACACAGTGATCAATCTGAAAACATGCATTATCCACAGTACTGTGAAGAGAAATTCCAATTTATACAGGCTGTTTTTTTAACAAGGGAAGCTTGTCTTGAAGTTCAGATAATTTGAATACTCCAAAAATAAATGGAAAGATTGCACATTGGATTTTTAGTGCAAGTATAAAAATAGTGTTTAAGCCTGAGGGTACCATCTGATAATGCCAAACAGCCAGGCCTGACGTACTGATTGGCAAAAGTAATCCAACCCGTTCGTGACCTCAGTATAATAGTGATGTGACTGCAGCGCAGTCATCAGTTAGACCACATGAAATGCGATTGTATCTGTGTAGTGTATTGTGCAGCCACCACAGAATACTTCCTGTAAGGTATGATGCTGCAGCCTTCCTGATCTATAAATATACCATATTTGGTGTGTAACATGACCTGCTCTTAAGGCTTCACTCTTATTCACACTTTCACACCAAACCGCCATGAATGCTAATGATTCGATAGAGCGTCAATTAACTAATGAATGCAATGAACTCAATGATACTTTTTTCACTGGTTTTCTGTAAGCCACAAGCATTCGTGCAGAATGACAACAAACAACAAACGAGATAACACCTGGAAATCTCATGTGTTTTTCCCAACACAACAGCTAAAGCAGCACTTTAAGGCTAGCGTCCAGTGGCACCTGGACGAGGTGGCCACATCATTTGTTTTCATTTCAAGCTCTCCAACTGAAGGGAACTTAAACAGAAGGAAATAAGATGTATGGCAAGCCAGGAAGCTGGGTTAAACCGATTACTCGGCCCTTCTCAGTGCTTACAGCTTCCTCTCCAGCTGTTCCCAATTTCCTCTCCCTGAAACCTTCCTTGGCCCCCCACCCCCCGTCCTCCTCCTTTTTCTTGCACAGGCTGTCACACTATGGAGGAGAGCTTTGACTCCCCAAGGTCACTGTGAGGAAGCTGGGGACCGCATGAGGCATCTGATCTGCTGGAGGCCAGGAACACGAGGCTTATAACAGTCTGGGTGCTGGCAGCTGACTGGCACAGCAGAGTAGCTATCACCAGTGAGTGATCATGCAGTGAAAACAAATAAAGCAAAATCGCACTGCCGTCCAAATATTCTAACATCTCACGTTCCAGTACAAATGACCTCAGTCTTTGTTTTCTTCCAAATGCTTGTACATGAGGTCATGTGACCCTGGAAGCATCACTGTACATAAACATTCCCTAGGTTTATGACACAAAATCTATAAAAGCAAACCCTTCCCTTCCCACCCTTTCTGTCCCCCTTCTGAGAAAGATCCTTGATCATATTCTTCAGGGTAGCTTCCGCCACTCTGACTCTCAACAAGCACAATCTGCAGTTATTGTTTGTTTCTGCACAGGAAGTGTAAACTGAAATGAACTTTTGCATACGTCAGCTCACAAACTCATGCCAAAGAGAAGCACTGCTTTACAGATTATCTGCCTCTTGTCTTCGAGAGCACATTGTATTGTGAATCATTCTGCAGGTAAATATTGCAACTCCACGTTAGCCGAGATTCCTGCAACAGAAAGCCTCACATTAATTTTTCATTTTACTTTCCAAGATCTGATTATTGCCACAAGAATTACTACCAATGGAACAAAACCTCTGAGACAATCTCACTTGACATGTGTGACCATTCTATGATTTCACTTAACTACTGCATGACAGTGTAACGCAGGCAGTTAATTCTATATGCATTCTATATAGATGACCCTGACTAATGCCTTAAATGTCAATCTCAGTGCTGTTTCTTACATGATTAAATGTGTCATGTTGTTTTCTCACACTCCTCTTCCCCTCCTTGCTGCTATAACATCCTGTTCACAGAGTAATGACTAATATTCGTATATCTGGTTGACACCTGCTCTGCATGCTCACCCTAACTGGAGCTCATATGGTTTCATAAAATATTCATGTGGCTTTTCTCTTTGTTGCTTCAGCACTTTCATGGGCGATTAATATGTACCTATAATGATAATGGGCAGAAATCACAAGGGGTTACTTACTCATTAATAGGTGGCTGTTAGCTCCATACAATTCAAGGAAAACTAACAGCAAAAATCTGAATCTCAACTCCAAGACATTGCATGGATTTGCCTTGTGTTTTTTTATTGTATTTTTGGAAATCAAAATAGGAGTTTTGCATGGAAGGAAACCAGACAGAGAATACAACCCTTTCTTCGGCCCTTTCTATGCATAATCCGTTATATTTTATAGCGGACCTCGAGGATAGCCATCTTGAGTCGTAGAAGAGAGTGCAGAAGAGAGTCTCAGAGTGAACATGGATGAGTCAGCACAGCGGGGTCAGACAGGAACGAAGGGGCTTGTTTAGGATGTGACACACATCCATCCCTCCTTGCACAATGTGCTGTCGCGGGCCTAGTTTTCACATACTCTTCCTCCATTAACGCACTTCCGTCACAAACTGCTGCATGTGCTGATTCAACCCGCCATCTACAGCCTCTTTGTTTTTCCAGACAGCTCCAAGGTCTTTGGCCTTGCCCACATACTTGATTTTGCATTGGTCTAAATATGACTCTAGGCATCTTTGTACAAGTCATTCACACATCTCATTGACTGTGGTATCACTCATTAGCATGTGTAATGACAGGTCAAATGGTCCTAAATAGGTCTTACGAGAATAAAATGAGGTTTTAGCTTACAACTCAGCATAGTGAAATAACGCATGGTACGCACAGCGGTACTTGTTTGCTGCACACATTTAGTGCACAAGCACATAAATCCTATACGCTGTCCACACATCAACATTGAGACCGAACCTCAGGTCTTCATATGAAGATTTGAGGTTCAATGAAAAACGCTGGACTGAGCATTTTCCACTTGAAAATTTCTGAAATCCTATTTTGCCACATCTCTGCTTTGTCTCCCTCTCTGAAAAACATAGAAGGAGGCTGTGATTGATACAAACAAAGATGTACTCTGAGCTGCCAGCTTCTCTTGCCAGGCCAGTCTCAATGGAAAAAAACACCTGCCCTCTCTGAAATTTCTAAGATTGCAGAGCGGTACAGACCTCTCTCCATTCTTAAAAATAAAACCCACCATTCAACATTTGCGTCGTCTCAATTTCTCTGTTAATGTCAAGTGCCATTAGCACAGCAAACAGAGATCCTGTGATGGAATCAGGCCTTTTTTATATTCCTGTTCAATTGTTTTGTATAATTCACTATTGCATTCTCTGCTCTCTGTCTAGTAGCCTTTTGAGTTATCAGCGCTGACACTAACCCGATGAATCTTACTGTAATACCTTTTTCTTCCTCACAGGAAACCTAAACAGCTATTGCTATAGTTTTTCATTCCTGATACAGCTATCTTTGTCTTAGGAAATGTCTCCTGGTTCCCCTTTCTCATGAGTACTCAGAGGTTTCGAGTTTCTGTTTAGCATTTGAAGTGATTAAGGTTTGTTGAATTTGCCGACCCCGTTCAGAAGCTGAACACCCCCCCCCCCCCCCCCCCCCCCAACAAACTCCGGCCAGATCCTTTGGACGGCTTCCACAGGACCTGAGAGATTCTGCAATCTTTACCTGTCCTGCGCCAGACATGCCATTTACGACTGCCATTATTGTGTTTATCCATCCCTGGGGTCTCTAATTCAAATCCAGTCTGTAATGGAGGTTCCTCTCTCTTTACATTGTGCCTCAGGTTTTATATTTTCCTTTGTAATTACGATCGTCCATTTCCTGTTTCCACTTGGGTACATTACATAGTTATTTTTTTTTTTACTATGGAAACTAGCTAGATTAGATAATAAATACATCTGGATTTGTTTCCACGAGGTTACCTCATGGAGAACTCAAGTGGGAGAAGGGCAGAGAGAGGCGGTGTTGTGTGTGGAAACACAGATCGCCGCGGCACGAGAAGTGTTTGGATCCGCCACCTGCGAAGGTCCTCTCTGGTTGGCCATTTCTGTTCACACCACTGCTGTAACGTGGCCTGCCTGAAGAAACTAAAATATTCTTCTCCTCCGTATCCAGGCAAACAAACAAAACCACCCAAAAAAGGAGGGAAAAGGCAGCCGAATTCTGACGAATATCCACTTCTCTTACTGCGCTACAGTTGTCGCCCCAATAAAAATTTACAGCATTATGTCATGGTTCAAACCTCTGTGAGCTGCAATGAAAAAAACACTCTCGCCTTTGTATCAGTCACTCCTCACTCACTGGCTCAGTCAGACTGATCCAAAACATGAAGCCAAAGGTACTGAAAGGAAATTAGACCAGGATAACACTTTACTCTGTCATGAAATCTGATATGAGGATTGAGAAGGGAAGGCTGTAACAAGAATTTAACGGAAATATCACATCCTTGTAAAACTGTTTCTCAATGTATGCAAGGACTTTTATCTTCAAGAGATAGAGGGAGAGAGTTCCAGACAGAAGTATATTTGTAGTAGAAAGCAGCTCTGTCTGAAGGAATTTTTGAAGGAAGAGTTGGGTCATTTAGATATGCTACAGATCTGGTGATGCAAAGCTGTCAAGAACACAGTACACCCCTATCATAGCACCATTAATCTGCCAAGACATGTTATCTTGCAAATCAAGAAGCTCATGTTTACTATGAAGAAATGGTCAGGACGCACTTATCTCTTCTGACCATACAAAACACTGATCTCTCTGAAATTGTCACATCATTTTTACTACAAGGAAGAGGCTGAGGATGACACAGAGTAAGAATCAGAACAACATAAAGACATTTAATGTACTAATGTATACCATCAGTATGTATGCAGAAGAAGTAAATGCAACATAAAATATAATGTTTTCAGCTTCACCGAGTAAAACTGTTTCAGACATTGCCACATTGATGTTATATGAAGCTACATGAAGCCTATAAGTTCTGTGTGCTCGCTATGAGATGGAACAACCATACTGTGAGTGAAACCACCATAACAAATATAACATGCACATGAATGCAAATTTCTTCTTTTTAAGCTCAACCGTTGGGCATCTCAGTTGCATGCTTAAACTACTGGGAGCAGGGGCAGTCACTCCTTTTCAACAGGTGCTTGTAGTTTAACTCAAAATTCCAATACAATAGGACTTTACAGACTTTATACTTTATAATGAGCTCAAGCCATCAGTGATAATCAGGGTCTCTGAATCCGAAGAATATGGGCCCTGATCTGTGATACTCTTGGTCATCTACAGAGTTCTTTTCTGTAGATGACCAAAATGCTGACTTCATAGCAAACACTCTACCATGAGATTTCAGTGTCAGAGAAAAATATGCCCTGCTGAAAGGCACTTATTATATACCATAATACTGAGTACACAGCCAGTTGGTGGCTTCATAAACATCTCAATACGGTTTTTAAAAGCCACCGATTGGCTGGATTCCCAGGATTTTAGCAAGGCAGATTCTCCTGATGAAAAAGGATAGTGATATCCAGATATCTGAATCTTATTTGATGGTCAACATGTTATTCAATTCTTCTGCTGGATGTTTTCAGTGACTTACATCACTGAGGCTGTAACACTGCAGCTACACCACACTGCAACTAAACTCAAATGGATAACATCAGCATTGTCACTTGCCAAAGTTAACTGTAAATGTCATCTTCTCCCTTTTAAATTTCTTTTCTGTCCAGCACTCTGAAAGCATGTACACAGTGTTCTTTTTCTTTTCATTCCTAGAACATTTTTATTAACTAACCATTACTTCCAATACTGGTAAAAGTGGCCTCATTTTTAAACATTCTTTTCCTTTTCCAGATTTATTAAAATAAATTAAAAAACTGAGGGTGTTTCAGTAATATGCACACAATGTTCCTTTTTGCTCTTGCTTGTGTAGTTCCAGTATAACCAACCAACACCACAAGTAAGTCAACAAGTTTGCATGGATGTGGCTCTGAGTCTATGGCTCTTTGTGCTATAGAGTGGTTTTCATTGTGTACTTAGAGGAAGTATAGGTGGCATACTCACACTGACTGTAGCTTCTCTGACACACTTTCTCTCTCTCTTCCTTCCTTCCTTCCACCCTGTCTCTTGGCCCCTCCCCCTCCTTCATATTCTGTCACCACTTTCTTCTCACTGCTTCCACTGCTCTCTCTCCTTCCCTCCCTCCCCCTCTCTCATAATACAAACAGTAAAGGGATCCAGCAATTTGCAATACAAAATGTAGTCAAGGATATCTCTAATGTGCTTCTGATTTAGCCAAAATAGAGGCAGACAGCCCTTTGGATGAAATAGTGACACTTTCCACAAGGTTAGTGCAGATATGTCTAGAGAGCAACAGAGGGCAGTGGAGACTGGCCTTTCCCCTTTGCAGCTGCTCACTCCACACTATTTTTCACTCGCTTCCATCCTCAGAGCCAGTGCAATTCCAGTAGCACTCCTAGACCCCCTCACCATGCTGGGTGTACCAGGGAAGAACGAAACACAGTGCTGTACATAAAAAAATGTTTAACATTTTGGTGGATTTAGATGAACTGATATGCAAGACATACTCAGATGGGGAAGATGGACAAACTCCATCTGACGAGGCAAAAAGCACAGCTTGATGATCAAAACCCCTTGACGCCATCTCAAAATCAAAGGAAACCAGCGGGCCGGATATTCAGCTTCGTAATTTACTGACACAGTCCCAATGCATCTGGGTTTCAACAATGTATTTTTGCTATTGTTGTATCATTTAATGACTACACCAGTGCAGATTTTGTTTGTTAAATTTTTGGCTCAAGTTACAGTGCAAATCGAAGATTTCTGAATGAAAGCCACAATCAACATGGTTCAGGATGCACTTCTCATGAGAGGAGCTCGGATCATGTTACACACACAGGAATACATTCACTGTGCAGAGGATGTAGTGTCTCCTTTCCACGTATTTGAGAATGTGTGGGTAAACAGAGGAAGCTGGTTCCGTGAATGTTTCAGGAAGCACCTCCTTGGGCACCAAAACTTCTGCCAGACGTCCACCCACTGTACCTGGGCAATGTAGGTACTATGGCCACTCATAACAGAATGGGTACTGTTGACATTGACAAGACATGTGATGGCCCTAAACAAGTAGCACATTTGGAAAGTATTTGGAAAATCCTGTACAGAGAGGACATTACTGTTCAGGGCGTGTTGTGCTTCATGACGCTGTCTCCTCACTTTCTGAATGAACAAGAAACCCACATGGAAGAGTTCAAGGCCAGAATCATTCTTACAGTTTCGAAATCATATGTCCCCTTAAACCCCACCCCTACCCTCCAAAAATGAATCCAGAAGAACACAGTGTTCCTTTAAAATGGATAGCAGCCTCTGCCGTTGCACAATGCTGTCAACATTTCACACATCTACACCAAAATATATCAGTTTCAGATTTTAAATCTATCTCTTCGTTGTAATTCAAGTTCTATTACATACAGTGCTATACTTAGTACATGGGTCAAACATAGCTGGTTCCTGGCAAAGCCGTGATAATTGCACAGTAACCTGAAGTAAAAAAAAATCACCTACACCAAGTACTTCTCAATAAATCTTTCTGTAAGTGATGTGAGGAAGCATTGCCAAGGTAATATTGTGATTTTATTTTCCTGTAGGAGGAAAATCACGTTGATTTTCTTTGATAGTACTCCCAGTGTCAACATCTGCCATTCAAGATCACAGAAAGAGTAAGGTGCTCGCAACTGGTTCATAAGTGTCTTCTATCTAAAAGACAGAGCTTCAGAGTTGGGGTAAATAACCTAGACATTCTCTGAAATGTTCATATGTTACACATTATGTCTCACAGAATTTGTAATTATGTTTACTCAAAATAAACTGACTTCAGCACATATTATGACTACAAAATACAGGGCAAACACCCTTTTTACCTCCCATTTATGCTGTAAAGGGCATGCAATATTATATTACATGGCAAATGCAATTCATACAACCCATTCCATTAATGTTTTATTGTTTTTAATCACAGTCTTTTTTTGTACTCAACACAGATGCACGTCTTGAATTTTAGACATCCGTTGCCATGCCACTGAATGTTTATGCAGGCACTTTTAACATTGTGTGTGTGACCTAACTTTGGTTATGATTATAAATACAGTTTTGTAGTACTCAGCCCTTAGTAATCTATAGGTCATGCAGTCTATGGTCCATCGACACGGAGATGCTGAAGTAACCTCTATAAGGACTCCTCTCACATTTCCCTGAGTGTGTATTGCTGTGGAAAGTATTATGATGACTGGGTGTTTCCAATTCCCTGACTCAGGGCAGCCAGCGCTAGATGTTCACAGTGATCAGAACACAGTCATGGCTTTTAAATGTGTGTACAGGCATGTGAAACAGGCTGAAGGGTAAACAAGGGCACGCAACTGCAAGGCTTGGTCTTAGTACATTTAACCATCATCACTGGATCACTTGGTCTCTTTCATGGGTGTCCGTTTGTTTTGAAAAGTGCTGGGGACAACGATGGGTTTGACGTGTTCACACCTTTTTAAAGTAGTGGGGATGAAATGGGCCACGACAAAAAGTGGTGGGGACATGTCCCCAGCGTCTCCAGCGTTAATGACCTATGATCTCTTTCCATAAGTTCCATGCGCAGATGCACCTCTATGTGTGAGATGAACAACATTCAAACATAATTCATGTCACACTCAGTACGGTTTATAGATATTCCACATATACACTGCAGTAATACACAAAAGAATATGGCAATGCATCCACTGCACTTATTCCAAAGCTGAAGTTGACACATATGAGCAGAAAAGCAAAGTGCAACAGAGGTGGCAAAAATTTCACTTCTGCCCAGACACAGATAGAGGTGATCAACCATGTTGCTTTTCCCTGATTACCTGCATCTCCTTACTGTGTCCTTTCATTCAAGTAATGTTAGATGTGCAGACAGCAGAGAATATGAGGTCTTCTTCCATAACTTGATCAATATCTACTATGACAGCAACATATACTTCAATACTAAATTCAGTCAATTCATTATCTTATTTTTATTGCAACCCGTAGACTCTGAGTCATATGAGAAGAGGGCTTCTTATTTTGAGATCACAATTAATAACATTTACCAGTGAAATCAGCCATCTCAAGACACACTTTCTCTCTCAAAGTCTGTGGAGAAGAATTAAGGACATTGATTCCTTTTTATTTAGGTTGGACAGGCTGGGTTTCGCCTTATTTTAGTGATTTCGGAAGTGTCAGGCCAGCAACATAAACACACTGTGTGCAGTATAAACTCTGCTTTCCTGTTATCTCTGTCTCAGAGAAAATTTGGACAGAGAATGCATGCCTCCTGGTTAATTTCTCTTAGAAAAATGCGCCAATAAACAATTAGGGATAAACACTGTCCTCTTCACTGACATTCTCCTTCCCCAACAGTGACCTCAAACCCCAAACAAGGCTCTGAACACAACGCACCCAGACGGATACCTGTGTCACCATGTACTCCCAGCTCCTAAATGCTCACACATCCCTCTATCCAATCATTTTGGGCTACGTTCTGCTTTGCTGATCTGCAGTCAGGGGAAAAATGTTCTGCCAAGATCAAATCAGGTTTTATAAACCATTTAGCAACATTCATTTCTTCACACTGGTGTCCTTTACTGTCACCACTAGTACACATAAGGTTTCTGATCAATTTTGCCAGTCAGGGCTGTTAGGATGTTAGGATACATTTACAAATGGCCTAGGTAGAAAAATGATTGTGTGAACTACTCAGTCTGAACATTACTGAATTCAGCAGCAAATGCTAAACATTACAGACTTTTTCATACAGAGCACCAACTGCACCATTAATTTCAAACTAATTATTTATCAACCTTTGATTTTAAGACAAAGGATTTCTATGTCACTACATGTTTCCATGACAGCCTTGTAAATTAGAATAAACAAAAACCTAGATTAGGGTCGTCTTTCAACATTCAACATACTTGTCACTAGTCATGCAAGAAATTTCCATGGCTGGAAATCACTAAAAATCAGCTAACAGTGTAACACATGTTGGATGATTACTTTTGGATAGAGGGATAAACAGTTCTATTCAAGGCTTATTTGCCATTGCTTGCTCTTTCTGTTTTGGGATATCTGCTTCCATCCTTCCTCAGAGTAGTCCTCTGTGCAATACGACATCATTTGGATATTCAGCTACAGCCACTGAAACAATCTGGAGCCAAATGCTTTTTCTTCTTGTGCGTCACTATTAAACACTGTAACCACTATGGCCAAATTACACCATGCAAAGCATGAAAATAACGTGTCTGACATTGGCTGCTTTTGAGAGAACACATTTTGTTTTCCACATTTCGCACTACTTGCTCTGATAGACATAGAAGACTTAGATTATATACACACAAAATTCATGTGCACATGTTTGCACTTAACTTTCCTGCAAACTATTCTTTAATTTTTCCAGAGCAACTGACCATAACTGCTGGCATTTTTGCTTGGGTTTACAACAGTAGAGGTCCACCCTCAATCTGACTTATTTCATTACATCTAAACCAAGGTGAATTCTCACAACAGAATGGTCATTTTGGTCATTATCATCGGTCAACTTTCTTCCCCACACTGAGGAATTGTCCTAAATTTGCAACATACCAGCTGCTGTACAGGTTCACAATATATTATGTCTTAAAAACGTCATCAACAGGGGCCATCTAAGGCGTTTTACTTGAATCAATTCTGCAGCCAAAGGGACAAGTAAATACAATCGAAAGAACAACCGGACAGCTTAGAATAAGCAGAAACTGCTCCCTGCGAGAAACAATACTTGACCTACAATTGAATCCTATTATATTCCAGGAAATTAACTATCTATACATATTTCACATTCAAAGAAAAATACGTGGTAGTAACACTACAAGTCGCAGTAGGGTAACTTGTAGGTTGTGGTCTTGAAGGCAACTTGTATTTAGGAAAGCTCATTACCAAGCATAAAACAGGTTGATTGCATGAATAGTCTTGAGTTTCACGATGTCTCTATTGTTTTCTTCTACAGCCAAACGTCATGACCATGGTATTTAGGTAATCTAGACATTTTCAATACTATTAATTTGATTACATCAGGTATTTTTTCATCAAATGTAACCTATATTTGTTTAACCAACTTGTTAGATATCAACACATGTTACTCTGAAGATCAATGTAGCAATTTACTACTTAAAAGCATAAGCCACCGCTACATCACAACTATGCTATAAATTCACAGCTTGCTTCGCTGAACGTGAAACGGATGTAGGAAGCTAATATTCTTCCTCTTAGCTGCAGACTACCTTTCCATGTAGCTGGGAGCTGTCATATGGTCATTTTTATCCGTAGGCCTGTACACAGAACGAATGCTGTCGTAACAAATAGGAGAGATTTGAAAAAAATACCTAGAGATATTTGTATATACCCTTCGCGAACATCACAGCAATAACCCTCGCTTTCCAAGTACCATTTTAAGTTAGATTGCATCACCATCTGATTCAAGCCTTTTGGCTTTGCAGTCAGTTATCATGAAGATTTAACTCCATTTAAGACTAACGAACGTATTCGATTAGTTTAGTCTGTTCAACGTCTTACCTTCTCTCGCCTTTAGCAGTACAGTGTTTGCCACAATATTCTCCAGCTCCATCAAAATCTGGCGATGTTGTCGTGAATCAAAGAAAGTGGTCGCACAGTCACTGTTCGAGCAGTAATAACTCAGATCTTATCCCAGCTTCGCTTCGTTGTTCGCAACCAAACCGTTTGCGTTCTGTTGATGTTGATTTTCTTTTCTTAAAAGATTAATTCATAAATACACGTTGTGAAGTTGTACAGCTCTGTACATATGCTATCGGCGAAATCCCTGTAATGTAAGCGTGGTTCATGTTGTCGGTTCCAATATCGTATTGGGAGAACATTTCCAGTAACAAAACACAGCAGCCTTCAGCGCAATTTGGCAAGGAGTGTCATTGAAAACAACTTTAAACAATCAGCTTCAACATCAAGAGACTAACGTCTACATTATTTAAATATAACGTTATGTTCCCGAAAGTGGAAGAGGCTCGTTAGATCCCAACCCTTGGAATTGGGGAGTTGGTAAAGTACACTCTGGGCTGTCACAATATCATCGTGCTCCCCCTCTCGGTGCGTAATCAAACCAGGCTTGGTTTTTCTTTCTTTCTTTCGGTTGTGGGGTTTGGCGAGGGTCCAAGCGGCTTTCCCCGTGGCTCTGGTCAGGTTTTGGGTCAGATTAGACAGGTGCTGTTTTCCGTCGGGGCCCGAACGGCCAACCCGCCTCAGTTTGTAATTTACTGTCAGTTCTCTAGCAAGGCAAATCTAGATGTAACTGGGCAACTGCCGTGTTCTACTCCACCACAAGCGGTCGGAAGAGGCGTATTCACGGCTGGCCCTGACGCACGGACGCTGAGAGAAGAGGCATGTCTGGCTGTCAAAGACATCTGATAGCTGAACATTTTTTGCCACCCCCTTCATCTACAATGCCAAGGGGGGAGGGAAGCGGATGTAAGACCTCGAAGGTAAGATAACTGTATGATGAGGTTACCCGTTATAACGTATAGTATATGGCTTTTGGATGACAGTGTTTATCATCTGCTTATACATTTACGAAGCTATGAAAAATGTTTTTCACCAGTGTAAAGCTAATTGACCTGGATTATCGATTTTACTAATCAGTCGATTTTACTAAACATAGGTATAGTAGTGTCTTGTGATATATGTTGCATACAGTAGCCCTGAGATGTTGGATTTAGAAACTACAATGCATTATGCTTCTGCCACTGTTGGAACTACTAAATGTTTAAACTGTAATACTTGTTTGAACACTGTGTTGTTTCATATTTACTTAGTGCTGGCTATAGTAGAGGCACTTTGTGTCACTTGTAAAGACAAATGCATACTGAAACACGTTTTAAACCTCTTTGCATACTTGTGTGAAAAGTGCACTGTGAAAAGTGCACATGCACTTTCAAAGTTCACCCATTTTTAGGTCTCGGTCTTACATAATTGGAAAGGTTTCATTTAAGGATAGCCTTTGCCCACAAAAGCCCATGAAATACATATTAAATGTATACCATAATCCTAAATTAAAACTGGGCTATACAAATGCTTGGATATAAATCCTTGGATCTGTTAGGGACAGGGTTCAATAAATATGGTACTAGTAACTGTTATATAGACCAGCAAATTACCCATCTTCTCACTCTTCTCATCTTCTTATTCTTCAGGAAACCTCAGAATAAAAATGTACTTAGTGTCAGGGGGACCTGAAAGGAAATGCTACAACATTTGAATAGGAGGCCCCTATGACCTTGACCAAAGGGAGACCCGACCACAATTAAGGGAGTATCAATTTTCCAAGACATTTCGATTGCTACTAGACATGGGACAAAAACAGGGAGCCCTAAGGCATCCCTTGAACCCTGCCTTGACATGCTAGTAAAAAGCATATTTTTTGTTCATTACAAAAGGATAAAAAGGTTTACTGTTCATACTGTCCCTTCAAAATTAAACAATTTGCTTATCTTCATATCAGTGCTTTTCAGGCTATTCAGATTCCTTTATTCACACATCACCTTGAATTATACTGTATATGATGAACCCCTTCTAAAATATTATGCAAAAGCTATTGATACACATATATACACACATGCATCTTGATATTTAGAATATGAATGTTTCTTTTGCACAACTTGTTCTTTAACAGCAACCATTAATCTCAACCTAAGACTTTGCAGAGCAAATCAGTAGCACTACCACTTGCTATATTGAGGAAATTGGCGCCATCTCCTGGGACATGAGGAACATGTATTGTTAGTATACAGACGTTTTTTGACAACAGTTCTCAAATTAAAATTCTCCTGCTTGTGATATGAGTTTGTGATAGCTGAGATATTCATGTTGTCCTTCCATTTCAGCATCAAAAATATAAATATATTTCAGGTTGAGCTCAGAAATGAACATTCTTTGTCTTTCAGGACATTTCCATTTTCCCTTTAGTCACTTTTCATCATGTCACAAAAAAAAAACAAAAACAAAAAAAACATGGTTTTAAATAAGGGGTTTTATTTAGGGGTTTGATTACAGAAGCCAGATTGAGATGAGTGGGCATTGGTAAACATTAGTTAAAAGGTAAATTTGACAGGGACACTAGGAAATATTTCTCTACACACAGAATTACTAATGCATAAAATAGTTTACCGGGAATAACAAAACTTCTGGTAAGAATTCACTCTAGTATTCTGGTGTAGGCAAAATGGGTACAGATGGATTGAACAGCAGAAGGAATTTGATTGGTGGACAACATTGATCATTGAATTTAATCTGTGTTCACAGGATAAACCTTTGCTTGCTGGTTTAGAAAGATACAGTGAAGGACACTTACTATTCCTCGGAGTACGACAACATTTTCCCCTCTCACAATAAATATTACTCTGGGAATGTCCCCAGATTTCTTGCCAAAATGAATGTACTCTACAGTCTGGTGTTAAACTAGATTAGCTGCCAAGCAATGCATAATTTACTCAACTCAGATAAAATGTCATTGAGCATAATTAATTGCATGACTTACAGAATTCTCTCAAATCAGTATGGTTACACCATTCTTCTGTAGGACAATTGGGTATCTTAAAGTTCCAAGTTCGCTAAGCTCCCAGAACGTTTCCATAGGCCTACGTCTGCTATTAATATTGAGCCTCGTTTAGGCTCTAAGAATTAAACCAGGTAGATACAGACATTCAGATAACTAGTTAGCTACTGAATTTAAAGAGAGTCGATGAAGATACCTAGCCTGTTAGTGTTAGCTGTGTCTGCAGCTGAGTACCTAGGTGGTTCACAAGCCCATGCCCATCGAACTTGAATAATATGATTCAACTTATTATCGATATCCTCTATGAGGCTAGCCGTCCCCAGCATGTAATTCATGTCTGTCCCACTATTTTGCGAACGTTTAGGTTAACATCTTAATCTTATTAATCTAGAGCTGTTATATCCATTCAAATCATTCAAAATGTGCATCCTCTATCTACAGAAAATGCAAGCTAGAGGAAGACCTTCCTTCCATAACGTAAAACCTTGCTTGTTACCTAATCCTTAAAACAGACCTAACGTTAAGCCTTCCACGAGGCTGGTAAGCTCTGAATTGTGCAAGCACGTGGTGATTCAGAATCTGGCTTGGTTTTGTTCATGCAAGATAACAAACTCTACTGTATTTGACGTCCTTTTCTAAACAGTGCATAATTGTAGATATCTTGCACTCTTGTACAACAAATTCGAGGGTTGTTGGCTAGTTAATGATTCACCTATAAATTTAATAGGGGATCTATAGCCAGACGCAAACTGTTCTTGAATGAGGACATGACGTGACGATTCATAAAGGCTGAAAAACTATTGGGCAACACTGCAGCTATTCAATATGTGTTCAGGGTCTTTCGGAGGTAAGGGTTTCTTCCTTATTCTCAGCTTCCCCTTTAAAAACCCCGGTAAAAAATAGTTACCAGTTTGTGACGTCATCGCACACGAACGTATTCCTTTACCCATTCGTGAATTTTCAAGCAAGAGGTGGGGTTTATTTCCAACCTGTGGGCGCTGATTTGTCCAGATAAGAAATGTCCTTCTGACGCACATATAAAATGTTATTATGTAAACCCGTCCGTGAGGACGAGGAAACTCGAGTACTAAAATTTAAAGGGGTGGTGTATCGTTTTAAAATGTTATTTTGTACGTTGCTGTCTATTTTAACATCGCATGCTAATAATCTGGATCTCAAAATAAAACAGCAAGAGGCTGAACCAAGAATTTAGCTGGAGTTTAAACCACAGATAAAGAAAATGGCGTATAATTCGGTCAGCAACGACAGGAGTGGGGGAGACGCTGCCTGGGTGATGCATCAAATGCAAGCAAATCCAAAAGGAGCCTGGCCTACAAATTACAACAACTCGGAAAATAACAATTGGAATACCGCAATGGTAACCGGCAGTCGGGTAAGATAAGGTTTCGATCTGAAATGGGTTTGTGACAACGTTGTCTTTCCTATTTTAAAGCTACTTAGAGCTGTTGATAGACAACCTAGTCAAAAGAGGTGTAAAGTTTTTTTTTTTTTTTTTTTTTTTTTTTTTTAATCACGGGAAATCAAACTAGTTCCTAGGTTTATATTCCTTTACGTTTTGCGCTAGGTGACAAACAGCTTAGTGCTTAGTGATAAATTCTACCTAACTAGCTTTAAACCGTATTCAACCGGTTTGTGAAACATACGTGGTACAATGAAATCTTATAAACTAGCCGTTATTTGGCAACAGTGCCACGTTCGCCGGGTCTGTCATAAGAGAGTATCCTCTTTTAAATCATGATCAAACTAGTTAATGCAGTACAACATCCCACATGTTACCACAACAGAAGGTTAGTCGTTGGTGGTTTGTTGATAATTTCATACTGCTTGCTACCTAGACTAGTTAACTGAGTACAAAAGCTTAGCTAGCTACTCTGCTTTACAGTTATGTAACCTCTCATTAGATAATGGCCTTGACAATTTGTCTGTAAGATTAGAATAACTGCAGAGGAACCATGCTGAAGTTTATTAAGCACCAGAAGTTCATATGTTTGCAATAGTTAACTAGAAGTATTTACTAAGAGTGTCCAAAATGTCACACTGTAACTTCCCTCTTAGGTCTCCCTGTGTTGTGTGTTCACAGGAAGCTGTTCCTTACCCTGGCTACCCTTCAAACTATTGGTATCCTCAGTCCCATTCAGCAGGGCCTTATTCAAATGCTTACCCCTCAGGGTCTGAGGTCAATGGGCAGGCACCATACAATCCCCAGGTACAACAGTTTGTGCAGTTCCACAGGTTGCATTCACATGACTCCATGGTGGCGTATATCCATCCATGAATTTTGTCCTTGCTGACTTTTTGCTCTGTGTCTTCTGACCCAGGCAATGCCAGGATTCCCCAATGGAGTCTATAATCCAGGACAGTATCCAACAAGCATGATGCATCCATCAAATCCCTTCTATTGTGGTGACCAGCCACCACCCAGGCAACCCCCTTACCCCAGCCAAGGCTGCCCCGAGCAAGGGACAGGAGGGTCATGTCAGCCCCCCTCCCAGCACCACCACTACTCGATGCCACACTGTCAAGGGGTGGGTTGGACTGTTTTCTCCTCTTTGTTGTTGTACTTAAAATGAAGTGATATGATGACGAATTAGCATCTGTCATATATGATGGTGAAGTTGTCTCGTTTATGTTCATCTGGTGTTGAACTGGATGGTCCTTATTTAGAAACTCAAGATGATATCTTGTATTATAGTGACTGAATGACTGAATCATGTCTGTTTATTCTATGATGTCAACATATCATCCCTGGCACCCTTTTTGCTTTTCTTTTAATGTTTTGTACTCAAGGCTCCTGGATACCCACCTGCTCCTTACCCTCACTATGGAGATGGAGGTCACCCTGTGCCCCAGAATCCTTCGTACCCCACCCAACAGCCCCAGCCCGAGGCCTGGTCCCACACAGGTGGCTACGGACCTGCGCCCCAGCAGCAGTGGCAGCCCAGCACTCAGCCCCCCCACGGCCACTATGGAAACCCTATCCTCTCCCCACACCCCCCTGCCTGGCCAGGCACTGGTCCTGCTGTACCACAGTATGACGCAAAGGTATCTTTTCACAGATCATGTGTTCTTTAAGCCTGGCATGCAGTGATTGTGTATTCCCATTTCCCTAATATTTGGCAGAAATGGATGCTAATACTGTGTACTGTAATGGATGATTCATGCTTTGAATTTGCATGCAGGCATAGACCCGCTTTCCGCGATCTGCTTATGGCGTTTTTGCAACAACCTTGAGCAAACATTCAAGAGATTACTCTCTGGTATTATACAAGGTGATCATCTGATGTGTAGGGGGTGAGGTAGCACTTTGGAATGCAGAAATTGAGTGTGATGTCAGCGGTCATGGTCCAAGGGTCTCATTCATGAACCACTTGTACAAACATGATTTTCTGTTCACTGTCACAGGTAAAGTGTCATTTATGAAGAAAAAAAATGCATAGACACACTGTAACCCCTTTGCCTAGGCATGCCAAAGCACACTATTGCCACAGCCCACACATCAATTTCAAGAAGACTGGTAACTTGGAAAGGCCTTTTTAGCACTATGTGAATCTCAACCAGGAGGAGTAACTACTTCAGAGGAATGTCAGCGATGGAGGCTGTATTCCAATCCAGACCCTGCCCTCTTCTTGTACTGCCTATTGCTTATTTTGCATATGCACACACACTTTTATAACAGTTGGGATTTATGAATTATTTAGGGAAAACATTCATACACAGGTTTGGGAAATTCAGCTGAAGAGTGTATGGAAAATTCTGTATGTATGATAAATGACAAATTTCATTTATCACACACATTTGATGAGGCCATGGGAGAGTAGATACTATTCCACAATACACTGTTCTGAGTGTTAGTTCCAGTCATTATCAGGTATCAAGTCGGTTGTACACTTTCTTATAGATTAGGCTGTCATTCCAAAAGTATGCCAGGTTGCCAAGTGCTCATTTAAATTTCTCAATGAGAGTATTAACTTACCTTTCTATTTCCTTGCACTGCAGGATCGGCAGTATCCTGGGTACCCCCATCGGAACCAACCAGTGGGACCAAAACCCAGACCTTCCAACAATGCCCCAGGGCAGGCAGGCGAGTTCAGTGCGCCTCCACAGATATACAACAAGGCAGGAAAGGGGCAGGAGCCCAAGCCGTCCCAAGGAGAGCCTCCCCCAGCAGCCCCTGGAGGCCCACCGCTGAGTGAGAACCCAAGCCTGGCACGGGTGCAGCAGGTGTTGGCCCGAGTGTCGCTCCTGCAGGAGGATGTTGACGAGTTTGTGGGCCACAAAACGGACAAGAGCTACCGCTACCTGGAGGAACTGCTCACCAAAGAGCTGCTGGAGCTGGACTCTGTGGAGACTAACGGACAGGAGGCAGTCAGACAGGCCCGGAAGGAGGCGGTGCAGAAGATCCAGGGGATTCTCGATCGGCTGGAGAGGAAGGCCTTTTGAGGGCTGTCTCTGTTTTTGTTTTGCGGTTCAACCCACTTGCCCTGGTGACATCCTCACCCCCCCCCCCCCCCCCCCCCCCCCCCCAAAAAAAAACACCAAAACACACACACACACACACACACACAAAATCCTCTGCCAAAAGCTTCACATTCCCTGCACTGCCATTATGATATTATATTGCCTATCACTTTACTTGTTCCCTGGCCACATGGGCCGCATGTAAACTTCTACATGGGTATAATGTGGAACTAAAGCTTGAGATGGATCTTTATAGCCTCTCAGCACAACATGGTGGGGGGCATGCTTTTTATTGACTCTTCTTTTCGTTCTGGGGGTTTCAAACCTACGATGCAGAATATGAGGACTCGTTGAGCGATGTTCGGGGTCTCACTGAGTGACACTTGATTGCCCCAAACCAGCAAAGCTAATGGCAGTTGTCAGGTGCGGGTGGCATTGTCCCTTTAAATCTACTCATTAATGGAAGGCTTTTGTTGGGTGGGTAGAAAGTTAACCTTATATTTTGAATCCACAAAATAAGCATCCCCAATCCAAGTATGTTGTTCATTTTATTCATTGAACCAAAGTCACTTCTTACATTTTTGTTTCAGATTCTTTATTTTACAATCACTAGGATATTTTTGTTAAATTAGTGCCATAATTTCGGCAGGTGCTTTTTTCATATTTCAAAATAAACAATATCACTCTGGAGCTTTGCATGGAAGAAAATGTTTTTGATTTGTGTGTGTTCTTTATTTGTATTGTGAATTACCTACTTTGCAAGTTATGACAATAATGTATATCAGCAGACTCTTTAATAATGGAAAATATACATTATAATATATTTTACATATGAATGCCCCACAGTAGAAATTGCAATATATATTCAGTATGTACTGTCATGTTTCCACCATGAAATATGAACTATATCATATTAGTATGCTTTCCTTCATTCCTATTGTGCATGGTGTTTGCCTGTTTTAGTAAGGAAGCCCGTGAAATATAAGGCTAACCATCAGAGGTACTGGATGTAATGCATGTTTCCAACACAGGGGGGTGTCCATGAAGACTAGACTACAAGGGTTGCCAGCCTGACCCAGAGTAGGAGCCACAGTTTATCAGCATCATTGTGAAAGGGCTGCAGTAAAAATGTTTTTAGATACCTTTAATACCTGAATCAGTCATTTCATGCATCACAGGACCTAGAAGTAATATCTTCAACCATACCATTTTTCCAGTTCATGATGGATGTGGGTTCCTTTCCCTTTTGCACTCAACTGAGGGGGCACTCACTGATGTACACTCCTGATGAGCTGTAAATACCTGGTCAAAGCGAACCAATTGTGTGTATTCTGGTGGTCAAGGTTACCCAAGAATTTACACTAATGCTGACATAATTCTAAGCAGTTGCTCTACTGGAGATATTTTCCTAAAGGTATACTTGTGAAAAGAAAGGCAAATTCTAGGAGTGAAGATAAGGCATTTTACTCACTTTTAACCTAACTATTTAAATAGACCTATTTGTTTTTTACTTAAATATGTTTGATTTTAATCACAGCCTGTTAGATCTCAGTCTTACCAAAAATACCATGAACAGTTGAAAACAGCTTCAGAAAGCGTGGGTGAGATATTTTACATCGGAGTAGGTCACTGTGGGTTATAATATTGTTGAGATTTTTATGTGAAGATTTCAGTCATTCACAAGCAAACTATTGGAGACGAGGTCAACCACTACGGTTGACATTACTATCTTGGTTTCTTTTTAAACTCTGTGGTACTCTGTGTTATTCGTCTCAGACACTGCTTAAAATAGCATGCCCGAGTATGAAATCAAAGCAAGGCCTCCTGCTGCCTGCAGGAATGTTGGTCCAGAACCGAGGGCTTTCAAGGCGTGACGCGTGCTTAAGGTACAGGGGGCATATATTTACAATGCAGCCAACGAAACTCTGGAAAATTATATTAAAAGAAAATACTGTGTCTGTTCAATTCCCCAGGCTGTCCCTGGCGTTGCGTGTATTTCTTAAAATAACACATTAGATGAATGTGCAGATAGTGTTACCAACAACTGGATCTAGAGTAATCTGTCTGAACCCGACTTAACAAAAGTAATACTTAGTGGTGAGTTAGCCAATTAAAAATAAGTGGAAGTGAACTTGCTGCTACAGAAGAGCACTCTTCACGTGGTTTTCTGACAGAGGTATCACGTAGCTAGCTTTAATTATTTGCAGTTTGAGGTATTACGTGTTTTTTGTTTACCAAAGACCCCAATGCATGTTTCGTCATATTTAACTATGGTTCTGACTGTCTATAGGCTATCAATGTAGCCTATTAATCATTTTATACTATTATCACGTAGCACATTTGTGGTGCCAAGTAATTGAATAGACTTACGATTACTAATTTTCTTTTTTTTCACTCAACAGGGTATTACCACAGTTTGAGCGTTAATGATGTCGAGATATTCGCGGTCGTACAGCAGCACAAGCTCCGCAAGAACAGAGTTCGATCGTAGCTCACCGTTACTGACTGTATTCGATCTCGAGCAGCTTCTCTACACGGGGAAATCGACGTGCAACCACGCAGACGAAGTGTGGCCCAGGCTCTATCTTGGTGACCAGTAAGTGCTGTACTATGGGCTAGTGTGTTTTTTGTACTTTAAAGTTTTAAATCTACATGATATTCAAACCTTTGTGTATTACATTCAACATATGTACCCTGCCATTAGATGACTTTTCATACGCGAATTACTGCTATGAACACGCAGGTAATGTTTTTCCTTATCCTATACATTACATTAAGTCATTTAGCAGACGCTCTTACCCAGAGCGACTTACATAATAAGTTATCTATTTACTGAGGCAACTGTGGGTTAAGTACCTTGCCCAAGGATACAACAGCAGTGTCCCGGCGAGGAATAGACCGGCCTTTTGGTCACAAGTTCTGCTGTTTAACCACTATGCTACACTCAAGCCATGACATTATACGATGTTTTGGACACATTAGTACACATTCTACTGCTTTGGGTACTCATATCTAGAATGTTGCTTTTTGACCCAAAGTTTGGTCCATTTTTACTCCATAAGACTGTCCTAAATGATTAAGTGGTGTCTGTTTCATGCTTAATTTTGTAGCAGTACTTTCAGGAAATGTTATTGATCACACCTGAATCTCAAATCTTACGATAAGAGATTGAACATTTAATTATGTGTTTGGATTCATCTGGTTTAGCATACTATTGGCTATGATACTAGAACGCATATAATCTGTTGATTTTACAGGGATATCGCATCAAACCGCCGCGAGTTGGCTAAACTCGGTATTACGCACATTCTGAACTGCTCACACAGCAAGTTTCGCGGTGGTGCGGAGTACTATGACGGCATGAATATCACATACGAGGGTATTGAAGCGCATGACTCGCCCACTTTTGACATGAGTGTCCACTTCCACCCTGCAGCCGAGTTCATACATAAGGCACTGATCAGCGGAGGTGAGAGGTTCTTAGTTTTTACTGCTGTTGGCACTAAAAGCATGATGTGAAAAGAGAACATTTCTAGTATGATTGAAAGGGGTATTTATTTTCGAAACCAATATTGCATAGAGGAGAGGCTCATTGCTTCATGCGCAATACGCATGAATGGTTTAGCTATTTAAAGGACTTTTGATACAATCGTTGTTGTACGTTATAAGGAAAAAAAAAAAAAAAAAAACATTGAGTGTGAAAAAGCAACTCTTATTCTGTGCATGGGTAAACTCTCTTTTTTATTATGTGAATGCAGTGCAGTTTATGCAGCTCTTACCAAGCTGTCTTTAAACTTCAAAACTGATTCCACCACCTGCAGCATCTCTGTACACAGTGTGTTATAGTACTGAGGACAATACTGGGCAGGAGACTGTTTTTCATCATGTGTAAAAATATTTGCTGTGTTTGTTTTTAGTAACTAATTAATTGTCATGCAGTTTTTGAAAAAAAAGAAAAAAACAAATGTTGTATTGGTGGGGTGGTTGCTGTCCACAAGCATGTTTATACAAGGAGCTGGTAGGTGTGCACTGCCCGAAATGCCCAAAATGTTTTCCATGCAGCAGTTACGATGAATTCAGTAAACTGAACAATTAGTTTGCCAAAGAATTTGTGCCGTGTCATTCAACCAGCCTGCAATGTTTAATTACCAAGACACTACCTAATGTTTTTCATCTGGGGGTTCTACAGGGAAGATCCTGGTGCACTGTGCAGTGGGAGTGAGCAGGTCAGCAACACTGGTTCTGGCCTACTTGATGATCCGAGAGAACAAGACTCTGGTGGATGCAATCAAGACCGTGATGGACCGTCGCGGTATTATCCCGAACCGCGGTTTCTTGCGACAGCTGACTGTGCTAGATACCACCCTCCATCACAGGCACATGACCTAGAGCAATCAGGGAGATTCCTTTGCTACAGACAGCACACCTGACTGTCTCTTTTGAATTTAGGGTATAGAATTATGTTTGTTAATTTATTTCCAACCCTAGTTCTAACCAGATAGGCACCTTTTTCTGGTCACTCCCAAACTATCACTTCCTGAAGACTGGATAATTTTATGTTCATGATTCACAAAGTAACATTTAGTCAATATTGTGGTTTTTGCACGAAATGACAGCTTATGTTGCATTTGAATCATTCAGCCAAAGAAATGATTGCAGTTACTGCTGTTCAATAGCCTGCTCAGCAGACAGATGTGTCGAGTAGGATACTTGCTTCTCAGTCTGGATGGGTCACCCTTTTTGGCTTGGTCAGCTGTGTCACAAATTAGATATGCTTCAGCCTCTGGGTATTGCTAACCAATAACTGGTTGAGCTTTCTATAGATCTTTCAGTCTGAAGTCATGTTGAAATGTCCCTGTGGTATGAGTTCTGTCATAAAATGTCTGTGCACAGAGAACAACAGGTCATCAACTGCATCACTTGTGACCATAACACTCGTGTACATAAGAAAAAAAAATGGAACACATCCTCATCTGCTTTCCCTTGATGCATGTGTGATAGATGGGGCTGTAACCAATCAGATGCTGCAAAACCTAGACCTTCCAACAATGCTGTGGGGCAGGCAGGGGAGTTCACAACAAGGCAGGAAAGGGGCAGGAGTTAAAAAACTGTCCCAAGGGGAGCCTGCCCCAATAGCCATCGGAGGCCCACCGCTGAGTGAGAACCCAAGCCTGGCACGGGTGCAGCAGGTGTTGGCCCGAGTGTCGCTGCTGCAGGAGGATGTTGACGAGTTTGTGGGCCACAAAATGGACAAGAGCTACCGCTACCTGGAGGAACTGCTCACCAAAGAGCTGCTGGAGCTGGACTCTATGGAGACTAACGGACAGGAGGCAGTCAGACAGGCCCGGAAGGAGGCGGTGCAGAAGATCCAGGGGATTCTCGATCGGCTGGAGAGGACTTTTGAGGGCTGTCTTTGTTATTGTGTTTCCCTTTAACACACTTACCCCTGTCACCTCCACACCTGCAATGGAGGATACGAGGGCTCACTGAGAGAGTAAGAGCGAAGGTAGTTGTCAGGTGCAGGTGGCATTTTGCCTTTCAACCTACTCATTAATGGAAGGCTTTTTTGGGTGGGTAGACTGAAACCTATGTCTTGAAACACAAAACGAGCATCCCCAATCCAAGTGTGTTGTTCATTTTATTAATTGTGCCAAAGTCACTTCTTAGATTGTTCTTTTAGATTCTTTGTTTTACAATCACTAGGATATTTTTGTTAAATTGGTGCCATAATTTCAGCGGGTGCTTTTTTCATATTTCAAAATAAACATTATCACTCTGGAGTTTTGCATGGAAGTGTTTTGATTTGTGTGTGTTCTTTATTCGTACTGTGAATAACCTACTTTGCACGTTATGACAATAAGGTATATCAACATACTTTTTAATAATAAAAAATACATTATAATATATTTTACATATGAATGCCCCACAGTAGAAATTGCAATATATGTTCAGTATGTATTGTCGTGTTTCCACCAAGAAATATGAACTATGATCATATTAATCTGCTTTCCTTCATTCCCATTGTGCATGTTGTTTGCCTGTTTTAGCAAGGAACTCCATGAAAACTTCAATCAGGCGAACCATCAGAGGTACTGAATGCGATGCATGTTTCCAACACAGGGGGGTGTCCAAGGAAAACGGATGTTCAGGGATCGCCAAACTGATCCAGAGTAGGAGCCACAGTTTATCAGCATCATTGTCAAAGGGCTGCAGTAAAAATGTTTTTAGGTACATTTAACACCTGAGTCAGTCATTATATTGAGAACTGTCTAAATGTTTTTATTATCAGTGTATTCATTTCTGTGTTTGTGAGAATCTTATTTTCTGTTGACATGAGTAGGAGGTGATGGAATAGCTGTCTCACAAAAACACATTGCAGTTCTGCTGGTTTTATTCTCCTGGGGTTGTGACAGGCATAACCTGAACACTACTTGTTGACGAAAGCCTTTATGCTTGTCTGTGCTGTAGTAGCATTTCATGCATCACAGGGCCTAGAAGTAATATCTTCAACCATACCATTTTTCCAGTTCATGATGGATGTGGGTTCCTTTCCCTTTCAGGCTCAATTCAGGGGGCACTCACTGATGTACACTCCTGACGTACTGTGAATACCTAGTCAAAGCGGACCAATTATGTGTAGTTTGGTGGACAAGGTTACCCAAGAATTTACACTAATGCTGAAATAAACCTAAGTAGTTGCTCTACTGGAGATATTTCTAAAGGCATACAGTATACGTTGAAAACGAAGACAAAGTATTGGAATGAAGATAAGGCATTTTACTTACTGTTAACCTAGCTAGCCTATTTATTTTTTAATTTAATCTGTTTGGTTTTAATCACAGCATGTTAGATCACTCCCAACAAAAATACCATAGAGATTTTCATATCAAGATCAAGCAATTCTAAAGCAAAATATACATCTTTTGGAGACGAGGTCAATCAGTGATCACTTGGTATCCTTTTTATACTCTGCGTATCATTCGTCACAGGCACTGCTTAAAATAGCATGCCCGGCTATGAAAGCAAAACATGGCCTCTTGTTGCCTGCAGGAATGTTGGTCCAGAACCGAGGGCTTTCAAGGCGTGACGCGTGCTTAAGGTACAGGGGGCACATGCAGCCTGTTCACAATGCAGCCAACGAAACCCCGGGAAATAATATTAAAAGAAAATACTGTGTCTGTTTAAACCCGCAGGCTGTCCCTGGCGTTGCATTAGGAGAATATGTAGATAGTGTTACCAACAACTAGACCTAGAGCAATCTATCTGGACGCGACTTAACAAAAGTAATACTTAGTGGTGAGTTAACCAACTAAAAATAAGTGGAAGTGAACTTGCTGCTGCAGAAGAGCACTCTTTACCGTCGTTGTTTAACAGAGGTATCACGTAGCTAGCTTTAACCATTTACAAGTGAAGGTGTTGCTTGTTTTTTTTTTGTTTGTTTTGTTTTTTTGTTAACGAAAGATGTATGCGGTGCTTGTTGCGTTATTAAGTAAATGAAATATTGTCTCACTATGGTTGTGTTTGTAGGACATCACTTTTTAATCATTTCAGCTACCATTGGAGCTAAACGCTTCAAGATGTTCTAATCTAGGCAATGATATTTCCGAACCAACAATATTACTAAGCCTACTGCGACGTGCACATAATATCAGTGTAGCCTATTAATACTAATACCCTACTAATTTTATATTATTATTATTATTATTATGTAGCACATGTGTGGTGACAAGTAATTGAAAATAATTACGATGACTTTTTTTGACTCATCAGGGTAATGGCCGCAGCTTGAGCGTAAATGATGTCGAGATATTCACGCTTGTACAGCAGCGCAAGCTCTGCAAGAAAAGAACTGGATCGTAGCTCGCCGGTAATGACTCTAATCGACCTCGAGCACCTTCTTTGCACAGGGAAGTCGTTTTTCAATCGTGCAGACGAGGTGTGGCCCAGGCTCTATCTTGGTGACCGGTAAGTACTGTAGCCTACTATGGGCTACTGCTTTTTTTTCCTTACAGGTTTTAAATCGCGATGGCATTCAACACATTGAACACATGTACCCTTCCATTTGATGACTTTTCGCATACGAATAATTGCTATGGACACACTAAGGTAGATAGCCTATTGCTTTTTTACACAGTCCCACACTACACTTAACACATGCCATTTTATGAATTTTAGGCACTTGTTTCGGCTGCAGACACTGAAATCTAAAAGGTTGCTTTTTTACCCAAAAGGTTGGGTCATTCCTTACTCCACAAGACTGTCCTGAATGATTAAATGATGTCTGTTTCACGCTTGATTTTGTAGCAGTGCTTTCAAGAAATATGTTAATGATGACACCTAGAAGTCAATGCTTACATTAAGAGATTGTACGCTTAATGCTCATATGTGTTTTGTTTGATCTGGTTTAGCAAACTATCGGCTATGCTGTTGGTGCGCATGTAATGTGTACGTTGATTTTACAGGGATTTCGCTTCAGACCACCGTGAGCTTGCTATGATCGGTATTACGCACATTCTGAACTGTGCACACGTCAACTTTCGCGGTGGTGCGGAGAACTATGAGGGCATGAATATCACATACCAGGGTATTGAAGCCCGTGACTCGCCCACTTTTGACATGAGTGTCCACTTCCACCCTGCAGCCGAGTTCATACACAAGGCACTGATCAGCGGAGGTGAGAGGTGGTGCCCATGGGCTGTTGGCACGAAAAGCATGATGTAAAAAAAACAAAAACATTATTTGCAAAAAAAGCACATTGGGTTTGAAAAGCAGCTCATATTCTGCTCATGAGTAAACTCTCCTTTTTATTTTGTGAATGCAGTGCAGTAAAGTCTTTAAACTTCAAATCAGATTCCAGTACATGCAGTATCTTTGTGCACAGTGTGTTACAATATTGAGGACAATGCTGGGGAGGAGACTGTTCTCATCACGTGTGAAATTACTGCTGTGTCTGTATCAGTAATCCATTGTCATGCAGTTTTTGAAAACTAAAAAAATGTTGTTGAGGTGCTTCCTGTCCACAAGCCAAATGTAGGGTAGCTGGCTGAAGAATTTGTGCCTTGTCATTCAAATAGCCTGCAATGTCTAATTGCCAAGACACTACCTAATGTTTTGCATTTGGGGGTTCTACAGGGAAGATCCTGGTGCACTGTGCAGCAGGAGTGAGCAGATCAGCAACACTGGTTCTGGCCTACTTGATGATCCGGCAGAACATGACTCTGGTGGATGCAATCAAGACCGTGAACGACCGTCACAGTATTTTCCCAAACCGCGGTTTCTTGCGACAACTGACTGTGCTAGATAGCACCCTTCATCGCAGGTACATGACCTAGAGCAATCAGGGAGATTCATTTGCTACAGAGAGCACACCTGACTGTCTCTTTTGTATTTAGGGTATGGAATTATGTTTATTAAGGTATTTCCAACCCTGGTTCTAACCAGACAGACACCTTGTTCTGGTAACTCTCAAACTACACTTCCTGGAGAAAGGATAATTTGATATGTATGATTCACAAAGTAACATTGCTAACCAATAATTGGGTGATCTTTCCATAGATCTTTCAATCTGAAATCATGTCTAGGTTTCCCTGTGATATGGGTTCTGCCGTAAAATGTCTGTGCACAGAGAACAATAGCCATAACAAAAACCATAACACTCATGCTCATAAGAAAAAAAAACAGAACACATCCTCATCTGCTTTCCCCTGAGGCATGTGCAAAGGATGGGGCTGTATCCAATCAGATGCTGCACGTAGAAGTGGGTAGTGGTGAAGTCCAAATTATAACAGCAGGACCCTTTCTATATAGAGCTTTCTTCACGTGTGATGAAAGTGGGGCAGGCTCGACATTCAGAGACTTTAGGAGCTACTTTTTTTTCCAGAGTTTATCACGTGTTCTAGGGTTGGAAGTTGCTTCTTTGCATTGCCTTACTGTGTATTGTTGAAACCGTGTTAAACAAAGACAAGTTAATTCATTTCCTCATTCTTTTAGATCTTGTATTCCAGACAGGAACAACAAACATAAATGTCGCTTATGACAAAGCAGTATACTAACACCCCGCAAAGTGCTTTTTAAAGTGTATAAATGCCTGAGTAGATGATTATATTTGCATAATACTAGTGGCTATACAGCTTTGAGTGCATTACAGGAAAATCACAAATTCATCTGGATGATACATAACATCCCACAAGGATTGTGAGGGTGCTGAGTAAAAAATATCACCAGTTTTTTCAGTTTGATTGTGCCCGATGTTTGTTCATGCTTTTGCACAAAAAAGTCAGCTGGCTGTTCCCAGCCGAAGTGCTTTCATATTTCCATGGAGTACTGAAATGTTATCTTAGTGGAATGAAAAATTCTCCCTTTAGTTTGAGACTGGGCCTGTTTTAATGTCTGTGACTGAGACAAGACTGCATTGCCCTGAAAATTGAAACGGCTCAAAAATGAGACACATGGGAACTTCAGAATAGTCTGTCTGGAGTTTATCTGTCGGTATGCTTAAAAGCATAAGAATGTACTGTCCATAGTAAGTTAAGACAAATGGTCTGTTCACGCCCACACTGGAACATACAAATACTGTAGCAAAACAGAGGTCAACATGAAGGGTATTTTGCTTTTTCCATTGTGCCCCATGCCTCTCTGCTCAATGCTTGGAGGTTTTTATATTTTTAAGATTCCAGTTTTGTGAGTTCCATTGTGACAATAGTTCAAAGGCCTTTACAGCTGTGACCCAAATATGGAAGTTCAGAGAAATGAGGAAATGAGGAAACCAAGCCAGCTTACAGTCAAAAAATAACATGACGTCTGAAATGAGCACTGCATACCTTTCCCTGAAGCACTGCCAAAAGCATCGCGCAAGGAGTATGCAAGGAGTTTGCCCCTGTGATTTGAGACATGGTTTGGCATGCTGCAGGTTGATTTCAATACTATATTCAATGTTTTCAAATTTATCTGCAATAGTGTTATAGGTGGATTGGATGCTGCACAGTTTCTGTACATGCAGAAAATCATTTTAATTTCTACCTGAAATGTCAGCAAAGAGAGTGGAAGGTAGAGGTGTTTTTGGTTTTGTAGGCACTCTCACTGTTGTATCTACAGAAATGCTTTGATACCTTTTTGAAGAGGTGTGTACCTCTTTGCAGGTGTGTCCTTACGTTACTGTATGCAAACTCAAGGCTCAAACTCAGTGATGCAGCCCTCTCTGGGGCTTGGGCAACCAAATTGGACAGGAGCATATTTTTTTCCATGTTTGATCCAACTTAATGTTTTGATTATATATATATATATATATATATATATATATATATATATATATAAGTGATTGTAAACAGATTTTGCGAAAACAGATGCCATCGCTTTAATGGATAAAAAAAATCTTCCAGATATGATCAGTGCTATCTTTTGTTAATGAATGAAGTTGTGCAGGACAGTGAAGCTATGGGGTTTTCTACTCACAGCTTTATTTCAGTGAGAGCACATTTGAGTGCATCCTATCAATGATAAAAGAAAACTAGGCAGCTGCAATTTCAGGTCAAGCTCACATTAGATGCTGTCCTGATAAATGAATTAGGATTTCCTTTACAAGTGTTCTTTACCCACACCATCATAACAAAAAACATCCTGCCTGGAAGTTCCTGTGCAAGCCTAGACTGTAGCATGTTCCCAGCGATCAGGCAGTCTAATCCCAGCGAAGAGGAAGGACAATGGGACTTTACTGGGTTGTTGAGCTGCACAAGAACATCTTGAAAGCTCCAAAACAGGAAGACTGTCACTTTTCTCTTTTAGGAAATACCTTATTTCTCTTTTGAAATACCTGAATTTAAAACAACCAAAGGCGTATTTTGCACACATTCTTTTTAAAAATGCCTTTATGCATTATTTTCTTAAGTTTGTTTTGAAGGCTTTATCTGTGTAAAAACAATGACCTTTGGAAAGGCAGTGCATACTGTACCCACTGCGTATGTTTATGTGTGCTTCAGACAGCAAAGAACAAACAACACACTGCAGCTTCCATTGTTGGTTTGGCAAAAAGTTAGTGATAAAAAAAGCCAAAAGTTAGTGATAAATTTAATTGCAAATGTGGTATGACAGGGTGTAATGAGGTGGTCAAAGCAGACTACAGTGAGTTCTGTGGAAATTTCCCCCTCATGTTTATGTAAGTGAATGTGGTGCATTATCTGGTTATTTACTGGTTAGTGTTTGTGCTGTGTCAGCGCTGGAAATCGGTTTCGACACTCTTATTCTGAAATATTTAAACCCATTGTTTTTTTTTTCTGTATCACCAAACGTGTGGCAAAGGAAAATAAATGTAATACCATGAGACTTTAATTAATGTAACATGTCAGTTTGTTAAAGCAATTTCTTCTCTGGATTCTTGGTAGATTGTGGAATTTTGCCTATTTGAAATGCTGTCATTGTCAATGCTCTGTACTGTTTAAAGGTCTGTTTAAATAAACCCATGTTAACAAGATCTGCTCTTATTTCTTTAACAGGGTCATGAATTTTCTTGCAGAGAAACTCCAAGGTACAACCAAGAATGTCCATAAACCTCCTTGGCACAGCACTGAAATTGTTTTTACTCCCCAGTGGCAGTGTGGCACAGTGGTTAAGGAGCAGGACTTGAGCCTGAAAAGTTGCCAGTTCAATTCCCCGCTGGGCCCTGCTGTTACCCTTGGGCAAGGTACTTAACCCACAGTTGCCTCAGTAAATATCCATAACATTGTTAAAAAAAAAAAAAAACTGTAACTGATGTAAGTTGCTCTGGATGAGAGCATCTGCTAAATGCCAATAATGTAAATGGGTATTCCACTATAAATCCTGACTATTTCATTACTCAACCCCTATGTCCTCACAACTGCACTTTAAAGATGGTCACACATTTTGTAAGAGCCTACAAATGCACCACACAATATATTCAGTGGACAGCCAGGAGAAGACTGTTAAAAATATGTCTAAATGAATTGCATTTGGCCAGTATTTGACTTTATATAAGCTATGTCCACTAAATTCACTCCAGCTGCAGCAAGGGGGTGGAGTGCAGCCCCCCGGTGCTGAAGAGCTGACAGTTTTATACAATCTTGGCACGGAATGTCACGAATGCATATTTATTTTCTCAAACGTGCATCGGTTTCTGCTCTAAGCTTCCTATGGAAATTCCTGTGTGGGATACAGCAGAAACTTAGCACGGGGACGTGCATTCCGGACTTCCCTCTGAACTTTCATGACTTGCGAGTTTACTTCACCGCGCAGTTTTCGTTTCTCCAATACCTAAACCACACCTCTTGGTTCTCTTTCGTTGAGGTTATAAAACGCGTCATGTGTTTCTTCTTGTAATACAAAGGTGCAAAATTCTGAACTATTTAGTTGTTAGAGTAACTTGGTATTATATGGTGGGAAAACGGGAGAAAATGCTTTGTCTGTGCGCTTTGGTGTATCTTTATGCCGTTTGTGTGAGCGACGGTTTTCCAGCGGGGAGCTTGGACGGATCAGTAAACGACCGGCCCATTATTGGTAAGGAACTGCATGAAAAATAACACCGTAAGCAAATTAACACAACCAGAAAATCCTTTTGTGATGAAAAATGGTCTGTTTCGAATGTTTGTGTTTTTACAATTGGAGAAAATGTAGTAACAGTTAACAGATGTGGTTGTCCTTTGAATTTCTACGGTCCTAAAATAGCTAAACGAGTGGAAAATTTAATGTTTAGATGATGTGCTCACAATAATTAGAGGCATGAATTTGTTAAATCTGTCAACAGGGATTTTGACTCAAGAAGTGGTAGATGATGATATGATGCGATTTGGAAAGACTTTCATCCCCGCCTCCTACGTGAAAGACGTGGAGTCAGGGGGAAGCAGGGTGATGCCAATCAGGTAAGACAGCAATTCTCATGCCAGTAATCTCACTTTTGAATGGGGAAATAGGCATCTAAAAATGGATACGCTATGGACACGCTGTCGCGGTATGTGTACCTGAAGAGTTGAGCCAGCTCCTTTATGTGAACGATGGGAGCCGGTTCCCGTCTGAGAGCCGATTTATTATTTTTTTCTTGCTTTTTTGTTGTTAATTAATACAAGACAAAATAATAGGATGATCTTTTTGCCACACTGCTCGGCCATGGGCACTCCATGCGGACCAGATGCACTGTGTTTAGTGTTTGTGGCGAAACGCATTTACAACGTTCAATATAAATAAAACGTTCAATACACATGTGTAATAGTGTTTGATGTTTTTACATGAATGTTTTTATACCAAACATAATGTAAAATAATGGTATTATAAGGTTTAGTAGAATTACATTGAATAATTTAAGTGACATGCGTGTACACATGCCAATCAAAGGTCAAAACATTGCTAAATTTGGCTGAATTATAAAAGCCAGAAGTGGTACATGAAGAACCCTTTGGGAGCCGAAAGAGCCGGCTCGTGTTGCTGAGCTGAGCCAAATGATCTGGCTCACTAAAAAGAGCCAAAATTCCCATCACTA
This sequence comes from Megalops cyprinoides, assembly GCF_013368585.1. Lineage (NCBI taxonomy): Eukaryota > Metazoa > Chordata > Actinopteri > Elopiformes > Megalopidae > Megalops > Megalops cyprinoides. Next base: position 14,718,105 of record NC_050586.1, read on the forward strand.
GTTCCCCAGAACCTGTAGGTGTCCTCCTACACCTAATAAGCGCCACCTTATCACTGCAAAACATCAGTGAAGTCTAGTGCAGCTTTGCTCTGACAGTTGGGCACTGTGTGTGTGTGTTATGCTCATTGTGCCATTGTCACACTTATGCTCTTGTGCTTGTTTCCTCCGTGGTATGTATTTATAATGTATCTTGCAATGACAGCCTCGTAGGTTGCTTTGGTTAAGAGTGTCTGCTCACTAAATACATAATACCTAATGTTCATGGCAATGGTGACCAATCCTTTGTCAACCAAGGCACCTCTAAATGCTTGTAATTCCTGAAGGTACACAAAATCACATTACATTTTCATGTTCCTGTAATGTAATTAATGCAATCCTACTACAGCATCCCTTCCCACACACCAGATGTTTTTATCAATAATTATAAAACAATACAGTAAAACACACGTGGCATTGTTCATTTTGGCAATGGTGTCATTTGGGGGGTTTGGGAATTGTGGTTCTGGAAAACATTTTAGAGAGTTTGTTTACAGTTTTGAGACACACTGTTTTATAAAATGCATGCATACATTGTCCAAATGTAAATTTTCTCCTGGAATTTAGATCTGTTGACATAACCTGTATTTCGGTGGTATTTGCTGAAAATGTTAAGATGTTTTTGCTCAAAGTTATGTATCTTTTATTCAGACTGAATCAGACCCTGCCTGAGTATGAGAAGATCTTCAAATCAATTAATGGGTACGTGCTCATACAAAATGAAACCATGAAACCAAACATAATGTAATAGTTATGCTTGAGTAACAACTCATTTCCTGCTTTTATCCAGGGCTTCTCAAAAATGGCATAGGTATATATTCATTATATTCTTATCTGAATTATGACGTATATGTTTAAACTAAATTCTTAGATGGCTAAATGTAAACATGTTTTAGATTACTTTCTACTGTTAATAGAGACATGAGGGGGCCCACTATGAAAAACATGCCAACCTTTGTGCAGCATGCCGTGCCTGTAATAATTTGGCATGTAGAGCAAATATAATCATGGCCAACTGTCATCAGGGTTACAACAGTTTCACCACTAAGCAGTGGCAGATTCCTCAAGGAGACTTGCACAATTTCTTTTATAGCTTGTAGCAATCACGCTAACATATAGACTCCACAGGGTGCAAGAACGAGGCGTGACTAATTAGGGTGATCAGTAGGCCATGCAGACAGTGTGTGGGTGGCGCCTTTCAATCACTGCCTTCTATGGAGCCGATCGTGTCAGAACCTGATCTGTCAGGATCCCTATGACAATGACAAACTGCAGAACAAAATGTCGTCTATAAGGCGTGCCCTGAGCCGTGGCAGGGGGAGGGAGCAGGGCTCGGAGGGGTGAGAGTGACTCACTACCCCTTCCTTTCCCCCAGCATGATGTTCATCGGGGGTGCTGCAGATCTGGAGACCTCAGACTATGCCAGGGCTGCAAAGGCTTTCTACAGGTTGGCTGTGGAGGTGAGCATACCTGACCAAGGCTGACACAAGCCTGTTTCAAAGGGTTCACATTCCTGTACTGCAACAGATCTTATGATTTTTTAAACCGGTTTGGTAGAGCGACAGTTGTTAGTCTCTGACTTGCTTCCTCCCACATATACAAGTCCATTGGCTTAAATTTTGCTTGTAGAGAGCAGAGTGAATCTGTTATATTACCACCAAACTCTTACTTGAAAAAAGAAGAAGCCTGGCATACAGGTATCCTGATGTCAGTTGATATATAGATGAAAGAATTTACTGGAAAACCTTGAAAAAATCTTTTCCAACATGTTTGGCATGTTAAAAGATGTTTTTCTTTCTTTTACTTTACAACACATACAGAAAACAGAATAATGAGCAGTGCAGCCCTTTAGTTCAAAAGTACTACAGCTTGTAAGACCCATGCCCTGTTGTGATTTTGCTTTGTCCAGTCAAACGATGCAGGAGACTACTTTCCCTTGTGGGGGACATGCATGGGGTTCCAGCTGCTAACTGTTCTGGTGGCAGGAGAGAACCTTCTGAGCAACACCACAGCAGAGAATGTTGCCTTTCCTCTCAACCTCACTGTAGGTATGCCACTGTATTATTCCTGCAGACCGCTCCAGCAACAGGCAAACAGCATCATCATTGAACAGCATCATTTCAATGTTGGCCAGCCTTGGGTTTCAAGCTTAGAACTCAGAGGCTTTGTTTACTGGTTTTCAGGAACTTTAATTTGTGAAAAATAAAATGATTTTGGAAACCTGATTTCCCTGGTAAATAAATAGCTCCCGTTAACCTCCAGAGGGCAGCAGCTGTCTGCTAATAGTGTATGGTTTTGTCTGTACAGATGCAATTTGGAAACAATTAAGTCACCCAGTAACGGAGATTTGAGGAATCTGATGGAAGCTATTAGGAGCACTTATGAAATTCTTGCAACTCTTGCTGCCAGTGATTTGCAACTCTGTACTCTATATTCACTTAACAATGTTTAACATCTAAGGGATAGGAAATGAGCTCTCAGTATGATGTATAAAATCCCTTAGGGCTCTACAGTTGTCTCATGTGGTTTAAGCTTTCATTGTCTTTTACTCTCCTTTACAGATCATTATATCCATTCATAATTTTAATACTATGGAACAATTCCCAGATCTGTCCTGTCCTATGTGGCCTTAATCAGCTTTATCAAATCTTTGATACACTGATCATAATTTATTTCTATTTTCCGATTGTAAAGTCTTCTGGGACAAATTCCTTGTAATGTGCTGTATCAAGCAAAATTTGATAACCTGAATGTGATTGATATATAGGAAAATCAGATCACAACCTGACTGTATTATACTACAGTCCATCCCCCTCCATTGTGATTAAGGGACACGAGTTCTAAGGCCACAATATCCCACTGGAGGATTTTACTATTAACCAGATTAATGACTATTCAGTTCCCCACACTTCTTCAGAATTGCCCATGTATAAAAAAATAAACCCAAAGGCATGCTGGTAAAGTGTCATTTTATTATAGTTAGAGCTGTAGGCTATATACTGCATTGCATACTGTGTGCTAGATATACTGTAAGCATAGAATGTAATGCGGACTTATTCAATAATATTCCGACCTTTACTTCATCAGAAGCTACATCCAGTCGCATGTTTGAGAGTTTTCCCACTGATCTGATGAAGGCTCTGTCCCAAGAAGACCTGACGGGAAATTTCCATCATTATGGAGTCACTGAGAAGGTATCCCCAACCCCTTGCTCAGCCAGTATATGGACAAAGCAACAAACTGGTTCATCCTCACATATACTTAAAGCTTTTGTACATAAAAATAGCTGGTGATGGGTATGTTTTGTTGAGAGCCATCCTCAGCATCCATGCACTGTTTCACTGAAAACATTTCGTAAAGCGGAGGATAACTTGCAGCCATGTGTGTAACTGCAGGTCATGCAATTGATTCATTGAACGATTCAACAAATAAAACTCTCAGCTTTAAGAGACACTTAAAATGCAAGTAGGTGGTATTATACAGGTTGCTAGAAAACACAGTCGTGTTCACATTTATAGATTTCATATGCTCACGCATTTCATGAATTATAGATATAGAGAAGACCTGCTATTAAAACATTTTGCTAGGATTGTTAGTTAAATCTCGGAGTCACTCAGCTGTTGAGTTGCAGTTCATTTGTACTGTGCACCTGAAAGCAAAGTTTAGATAAACCTAAGATGGGTTTGTGGTGGGAAATTAGAGTAGGAATTGAGGCCAGAAGACGGGGCAAACCCAGTGAAAGGAAACTTGGGCTCCAGGTGTTGGGGTGAGACAGGCTAGCCGTTTTGATCGGTATTAAAATTTAGCACAGCACTCATTGCACGCCCCTAGCAGGAAATCTGTAGTGCAGCTGGACCCCCTGACTTCACTCAGCTTACTGTTTCAAACAATCAGCAAAAATTACATCACTTGCCTTGCAACCAGGGTGCATAGCTTTTAGACGCTAGAGGAAATTGTGTCACCGAAAAATGTGTTTGCTGATTGTCTCTTGCTACAATGCCAGCTTCCTATTGCTCTATGTGCTTTGAGTAAGGTCATCTTACTCCGATGCAGATGGTTGGGATTTGTAATGGCCTACACTTGTTTTATACACTGATGGTAGTGATGGCCTTGACAAGGACTTTGATGTGAGAGAACTGCAACTGCCTTTGATTTTTGTCCAATGATTTCCATAAAAATATTTCATTTCTTTAAATAATGTGTCCCCATTTAATGATAGCACTGGGGAATGTCTGTGTTGTTTATTCTTTGACTCATTTTTTAAGATTTTGTTATTCTGTGTATTTGTGAAATACCTGGCCTTGGTTTAAGATGTGATATTTTGTTTTCTTGTGCAGACATTCAGAGGAAATGAGAAACTGCAACAATTCTTTTCTGTCCTGTCAACAAACATAGCAGAAAATGGTGTTGAGTTTGTTTCCACCATTGAAGGTAATAGTTTTCCAACCAATGGCCATATTTTTAAAATGATATGATCACTAATCATATTAGTATCTGAAAAAATAGCATATGGATCTTCCATTGAACCCTGTGCAGATTTTATTTGATTATTTCCATTACAAATTTAGAAAGCATAATGTGTGTGTTATAATATCTGTTGTAAGACAACTATCATGTTATTGTCCTGTTTTACTAAGGAAGGAAATACCCATTCTATGGAGTACAGTGGCACCCTGAGGTGAACCGTTTTCAATGGGATCCTGACATGCAGTTCCCCCACTCCCAGAATGCTGTGCGCGTGTCATCATTACTGTCAGAATTTTTTATCAATGAAGGTAAATGGTGGACATTTGCTGGAAAAGGAAAAATGCATTCACATTGCCCATCGACTTGATTTAACAATTGTGTTGTGCAAACTACTCATGTACTGCCATTTCATACAAATAAGCATATGTGATACCGTGCTCATGCTGTGCTCATATGAATATTATAAATAACGATGGTTGTTTGGTGTTGTCCAATATGTGCATGTTTCCAGTGCATGTTTTTGCTCATGCTATCCATTTAAAAATGCATCAGAGCTTGTAAAAGCAATGCGCATTATACAACTTACATCACAAATATGACTGACACTTATGACTGTCTGGTATTGTTTGCAGCCAAGAAGAGTCTGCACCACTTTTTCAAGCCTGAGGAGGAGGAAGCAGCACTAATATACAACTACACCCCTGTGTATGTCGGCAATTTCAGTGGATATGAGCAGTGTTATTTTTTCTGAAACACAGAGGACCCCCTTTTCTATAAATTTTGCTCAGGGACTTTTTATTTCTGGGGCAAAATTACATGGAATACTCAAATGTGTTCTGGAGTTGAGAGGTCACACCTAAAGTGAAGGCTGGTGGCCTCTTCTGGAAGACACTTGTAGGTGAACTGCCAGCACCAGGCTCATGGGGATGCCAGTTCACCTACAATATGGTGATCACTACTTCACCATATTCTTTTTATCTACCAATGCTCAATAAATAAAAAAGACAACATATTTGCTGGTTAATTCACAGTATTATACCACTTACATTTCTATTTTTTTGGATATTTACGTATGTTCTTATATTTTTTTCTAATACACACACGCACACACAGGTGAGACACACATGTATACACTTTAATAATTAGTAATTATTAATAATGTAATATTACATTATGTGTCTGTAGGGGCAAAGACTTTTCTCAGATAGACTGCTCTCCATTATATTGTTTTATGTTTTTCATAATAACAGATCTTTTGTGTACAGATGTTCCTTTGTTTTCAGCATGGCCACATTTGTCTTTAATGAACTGTAGAAAATCACTAAAAGTGTTATGAGAACATTTTTAAAAGGAATCAATTAAATGGTATGATCCACTGAATTTACTGGAAGTACTCTCATTTACCAATCCACAATCTGATATAAAATATCAGATTATTATAGGATGTTAATTAAATAATTGTAGTAAACGATTTTTCGCCTTTAACTGTCTCATGATCTGAGTGCTGTCAGAGCAAGTTATATCCTGTCCGTAAGTATTGATTGAAAAAACTATAACTGGACAGTCGAGGGCGGGTTGACCTGTTACCGGGCTTTGTCAAGGCCAGCTAGGAATTAAGTAGCGGTTAAGATTGGTTCGAGTGAGTGTCAGTCGCCTTAAAGGGGGCGGGATGAAAAAAAGGCAAATTAGAAAAATTTCCCCTCTCTTCGTCTTCAATGGATACGGATGCAATTGCTAAATGGTCGTCGCTGGTTTGACTGGGAGAAACAGACAAAGGAGCGATAACAACTTTGCATTTTTAATTTATAAACAGATTTACGGATGGTATGGTATTTCACGAGCTACGTTTTTTTTTCTGAAACGTGTGGCGCGGTGTAAATAGATGTTCATTCGTAATTGCCACTGCGCTAACAACTTTGCTTCAGGCTGTGGGCATATCGATACATGTCGGTAGATAATAAACAAGAAAGTGTTTAATTTCTACTATTCCCCGGTTATTAGGGGGTTACTGTAGCACTGATGAAGAAGACCCTGCCAGATGCTAAGACATTGATGTGAAACCAGCAAATTGAGGACACGACGGACTGGAGCATCGGCTCGCTGTTTATAACACACATTTTCTCCCTCCAAGACATACTTCTGGTGTATTGATGCACCCATTCCAGTGGTGTAACGGTGAGCATTCTGTAATACATCATTGGTAGGCCTGTTAATTGTTCAGTTGCACTTGGTGTGATTTAGATCCAGCAAGCTAGCAATATTCCCTTTCCATCATTTTTTTGGTTGGCGTGACTGCGCCAAGATCGCCGTTTTATAAGGGACTTAAAGGAATTGACATGTTTCAGGTTAGCAAATATAATCTAACATGATCATTTATGTTAGGTGGAAATGTTAAGCACGGTAGCCTGTATTCGCTTCGTGTTTTAATTTCTTTTTTTCTAGTTAGCTAGTTTTTCATATTGCCTACTACATAATAGTACATAAACAACTTACACATTGTAAAATATGTTTTGGCAAGGTGTTTAGTTAGATGTTATAGTTACATCTTATAGTGCCTTGTTTTGTTGACGCTGTACCGCTAATGTTGAAGCGACCATTAATATTCCCCAAATCTAAATCGTTACACATCGTGACTTGTTCCACCATCTTCGAATAAAATGTGTTATGTTTGGTGAACTTTGTTCTCTTTACTGCGATGGTAAAATATAATATATAAGACTGCTGATTAATTGGAAAGAAATTGACTACTTTGAATGTAAATCATTTTGTCAAGACGCTCAAGAACGTACATATTGATGTCTTGACATTTCATTACTTGGTAAAAAAAAGAAGTAAAATACAGTTGCTTTTGATGAGTAATTTGATTTATTCTCTGACGAGGTGCACAAACTCTGGAAACACTTTATTTAGCTGTATATGTTGTGGACTGGTATTCCATCAAACCTCAAACAAAGAATAGCAAATTTATCCACCATAGAGATTACCTTGAGACGTGGGTGGTTTTCTCGTCTTGAGACAACACATTTTCGACCTCCTAGCTACATAGATTGGCCTATACTTTTGCTCTTGGCTGTAATCTCTGAATGCAAACAATTTATGATTATTTAACATTCAGATCAATTTAATGCATCTGACAAACGCTGTCAGCCAAAAACCCAATCTGTCTTGAGTTTTTTAAAAAAGGCTTTTAATAGGTGTTGTAATGCGAACCGCTTCACAAAATCACTTGATAATTTTGTTAATTGTGTCAGTTTAACCCCTGACACACGGACAAGGGGATGTCAGTGACCGGGGCAATCGCTATATATATAGTAGAGATGAAAGTTACCCTATAGTGCAGTGAGCTATAACAGGATGCGATCAAAACCACTGTTCACAGCGCACCGAGTAGGTTAATACATTTAGTTGTCTGTAGCTGTTGGAGCAATACACAAGTGTTATACATTTATTAGCGTCTGACTTATGTCACTGTCGTTTTCACTTGATCTTCTTATGCTGGAGAATCTTCCTCAAGAATCTGTGGCTCCGCATATTGCATTAATAACACTAGACAGTGTCGCTGTAGCTGTTATTGGGGCGAACACTATTGACATTGAAGTGCAGATTTTACCGAAACCATGTTAGTGTGTGGGCCATAGATTTCTCACAGCAACTCTGTAATTCAGTAAAATTGCCACACGAAAAAAGTGTTTCAGATCAGGATCTGATTTGGACAAGTCATCTTTTCATTTACTGTAGGATTCTACATTCCTTTTACCATTAACTGGTGACAGCGGGTTTACTGAACTAGATGTGGTTGAAAAAAATGTGGCTTTTTTAAATAGATGTAACAGGAGAGAAACTGCATAAAGAGTTCAATTGTTCCCCCTGGGCCACCGCTTGGATAGTCAGGGCTCAGTTCACCCAGCCAGCCAGGATAATGCAGGGATTGATGGACAGTTTAGGAATGCAGAGGCCAAATTAGCTTCGTTGGACTGAGAATTCTGAGACAAGCATAATCCCACTCAGTATATTCTCTAGAGAAGTATCGTCTTGGGTTCTACAGTAAGGTAATGGTGGCTCAGTCAGACCATGTCAGGTAGTGCCTAACAGCTAGGCACAGTCTTTACTATTGAAGAGGTTAGGATAGGAATTTGAGTACAGAATTGTAATTGGTCAAACTTGCTGCTGTTGAGTTTATTTGGTTTTGCCATTTGTCAGTATTTTATTTAGAACAAATTCATGATGTGAAATGTTTAGCCCTTATTTAATTTATTCTTGGGTCAAATCCCCAACATTGTTTTTTCATTCATAATCGTTGGCTGATTTCTGGCTTTAAACTGTTGTGCATCTCTTACATACAAGTTGAGTAGTGATGTAGTGGTAAGGAGCAGGGTTTGTAACAAAAAAGTTGCTGGTTCGATGTAATGTTTTTAACAGTTATCAAACCCTCGTTCCAGTCTCACCAGTTGAAACTACCCAGAACTTCAGTAGCAGCCACTTTGGATAAAACATAGTAGCAAGATGTTAGGGATGGAAATCCAGCTTCAGTGTATGAAAAAATGTTTTTGCATTTTGCAAAGAGATGAAAGGAAGAAAGAAGACTACAGGGGAGAGACAGGCTGCAGAAGTGTTCATTCATATTCATATATTCCCTCCCATATTTCTCTTCAAAATGAATGGAATGTAGAGGGAGCCTCTGTTCTCCTGTGGTTTTGACTTGTTTGGTTGAAGGTTATAACTGCCATTGCTTGAAATCGGTATTCCAGCTCTGGGCTTAGAAAGGAACTTTCCTTGAAATTTCCTGGAATCCATTTCTAAGCAGGTCTCTTTTTCAGACTACAATATGTGTCATTGTCCTAGGATGGGCTGTAAGCAGTATGAAGCAAAGGAAGTTACAGAAATGGCTTATTTTGAGGCGGCACCTTGGTCTTTGTTGTTCTAGTGATGAAACTGGGAGGTGCTGAAGGCAATTTAGAGAAAAATCCATTTTCAGTTAATAGGCCGAATAGGGAATGTGTCGTTTGCACCAACCTCAAACATTTTCATTAGACAAGTGTGGGTCTTGTTTTTTTCATTGAAGCTACTATGAGTCATTATGAATTCACCATACATTTAGCACATATAGTCACTGTTCTTTGCCAGTCTTGCTCATTTCTGTGTTACTTTCACTGCTTGCTACCAATGACAGTTAATTAAGATGAGCTTCTCTGGTCTTTCTTTGGGATGTTCCAGATATTGAGTTCAGACATCTGTAGGGCCATGTTATGCAAAAAGGAGGGTGGAATGTCATATCGTTGCCTGTGAACATGGGAAGTGACATGACTCAGCTCTGCTGCTCTTGTACCATGCTTCTTATTTCACTTTTATATGAGCCGATTGTCCATTGAAGGACAATTTTTTTGCATGTTATCCATTTATACAGCTGGATATTTGCTGAGGCAATTCTCGGTTAGATACTGTATCTTGCCTGAGGGTCAGCAGCAGTGACCCAGTGGGGAACCGAACCCACAACATTTTGGTTATACTATACTACACTGGTTTGGTTTACTACACTACACTGCTGCCCTGATTCCTTGTCAATGGTGTTGTCATTATGTCTGCTGCTCAAAGTATAATCGTGTTACACTGAAAATGAATTGTGGTTGACGGGTTCTCTCGTTGTAAACGACCGGAGTGTTTAGGCACATTTGAGGTCACATGTACGCACTGTTTAAATTGTCTGAGTGTTTCAGCTTCACGCTGTGCTATCAGCTAACATCTGCACTGCTAATATTATCCTCCTCTTTCGTAGTTAGTCACACAGTGTTCTTTTCAAGTCAGACTGTTGTCTCGGCAATTCCCAGCTTGTTGGCTATTTCATTCTTACATTCTCAAACATTGATTTGGTGACTGTAATTTTTGTTACTTTTGTTACTTTTTAGGTAATAATAATAACGTGCTCCATTATATGCTCCACATATTATCCAATTACCAAAAATACATGTAATTCATCGTACAACTCATTTTAGCTTGATTAATTGTCACATCCGTTCAGACAATAAATCATTTACATTACATTCATTTAGCACGCTGTTATCCAGAGCGACTTCATAAATAAATCAGATAATAACAATGCAAAAACACCATGTGAAAGCAGCACAATGAAGCTTTGAGCACTGTACAGCAGGCAGTCAGTAGCACTAAAAAATGTTCAGTAGTATAAATCATGATAAAATCATAACCTCTTGACTGCAATTCTGTTGTAAGTAATAGTTATGTAGGTCCCTGGCGCACAGCCAAAAACAAAACATTTTCTTTCAGAAATAGTATGTCTTGGCCAGTAATCAAAGGCAAACCATTAGAGCAGCATGACAGAAGTCTGGTGTTGTTCAGTGATATTTGAATAAATTGTATTTTTGTGTGTAGTGGTTGTTTTTAGGGCCTTCAACCCAGCAGTCCCCGACGAGCCAGGACTGGGGGTTCCTTGTGACTTAATACCATTCTTTTACAGAAGACGGAATTACATTACATTACATGCATTTAGCAGATGCTCTTATCCAGATCGACTTCCAGCACAAGAGAGCATAAGTGCATACATTCAAGTTAAATGAGCAACAGTGTCAGACCAGGCTAACAACACTCACAGACCAGAGAGTGTAAGCATGACTCCATTCAAGACACACCAAGGTACGCAACATTGGGAGAACATAATGAATGCTCCAGATGTATTTGACCTAATCTTCTCAATTCAAGGACAACACGCAGGTTTTGTGAACCTTCATCCGGTCACGCTATGCAAACCACAGATGTGATGGTGATAGTAGGCAAGGAAGAGAGATGGCTGTGATTTTCTTATATGGACTGAACTGTTCACTTTGCCAAAATGTGGGAGAAAGAACATAAATGGTCTGTTGTGTTCTGATTAAACAGCACTACTGTACATTCTAGGTGGTGGTTGCCGGATCAGTGCGGACATTTCCAATATAACCGTGAAATGCCGGCTTTTGGGCATGTAAAGGAAAAAGTGCACAGGGAAGTGTGTATGTTTTTTCAGATACTGGTAGAAGAGTACAAATTCAAAGGTACTGGCTACATACTTTGTATTAAAAAAGGTATGTAGCAGTTATTTCTAGATTGTGCACTGCTGCGTGAATAACATGGAAAAAAAAAATGATGCTGTACGGGAATATATCTTTAAAAGCGTGGGCTTTCCAATAGAGGAGGACCAGTGAAGGCTTATTATCTCTCCTCTGACGGGGAGAAAGGCTCAGAGGGGAGTGCTGATATAAAGTTCAGAGTGGGCTGTGAGAAGGCGAGCTGAGCAAGGGCTTTCTGCCCATCCTCAGGCCTCAGTGCCATGGTAACGCCCCGGCCCCTCTGGAGGCTGGCAATGTAGGTCAGTTGTCGTGCGGCGTTCCTTTCAGATCCTTACGTGTACCTTATCTACACGTTTACACGTCACAGGCGCACTGCCCATAGCTGTTTCCAGATGTATGTGATGTCAGCTTTGGGCCGCAAGGAGATGTGGCCGTCTTTGGAAGCCTGTACATAAAGCCAAATTATGTCAGCATGAGTGTTTAGCTCTCAGCCTCTTTTGGGGACTCTTCAACTTAATTTGTAAATTAATTACGAATTAATTACAAAGGGACGTCGGTGTAGCATACTGGTAAGGAGCAGGGCTCACAGCCGAAAAGTTGCTGGTTTGATTCCCCTGTATCTTTGGGCAAGGTGTATAACTCAAAAGTGTAAACTCAGTAAATATCCAGCCATATAAATGTAGCATGTAACATGTAGAAATTGTAACCTATGTAAGTCGCTTTGGATAAGAACGTCTGCTAAATGACGATAATGCAGTGTAATTAAAAAAACAGGTTCACCCTATGTTTTGTACACATTCTCATTCATTAACTAAATTACTTCTATGCTGGTCTAAGGATGCTTAGGCAGTGCCAATACCAAAGCTACCCACTGAGCAACATCAGCGAGCGTGCCATTTTCATACGGAGAGGCCAGAAACAGTAAACAGAGGGTCTCATTGACGTTTATATCGACAGCTCCCTGCTCGTCTGGCCTCTGGTTGCCTGTGTGGCTCCGGTGCAGTAGCTCCATCGTGATGTGACCCTCATGTGGCGCTGCAGGGTGATGGGGGAACGAGATGAGTGGAGTGTCCTCACAGTTGTGTCCTGACTAAAACGGCACGCAACCACGCAGGCAACGGTGCGATGTCCTATTTTATATCTGTGCAAACTGCATGGGTTCTCTGTGAACACGACAGGAAGCTTCATGCTCTTGTTTCCTTTTCTGCCTTACATTTGTTCCAGGAGCCTTCAGTGGTGAATCCATTGCATCTGAAGTCGTGGAGTGACTCACCTCTGAGCATAATAAGTGGAGGCTGTGATTAGCAAATGGCAGAGGCACTGTGCCTCACGGGGATCTTGTCCTTACACTCTTTCCCGTCTTTATTTTACCTGTTCTGTAGCAAGCGGACCGGTAAAAGTTTCCACAGATCGCAGCAGTAATATAATATCAGTGAGGGAAATGACACAGGAAATCTGTCTGTGAGAAGATAAGGATGTCGGATGGTGGTTGCCAGCCAGCTGAATTGATATGAACCAGGGTGCTGAGTAATTTGACATGAAAAATGAACCAAATCCAGGCAGGGGTCTTAATTCGCACAGTCTACTGTGTCTTTTATAAGTATTTTAGGATATTGATAACTCTTGTAGGTGAGTAACAATAAGATATTGACATTAAAGTTGGGCCTGATAAACTGCTGTTCAAATGAGGTAAATTTTCCACATTGCTGTCTGTTCAACGCTGTGTCCCTTTGTTCCAGGGTAACATGTCCAGACACATCTTCTGTCCCATTGCCTTTATGCACAATGCTGCTTGATGTGGCCTCTAGAATCTCGCTGTGATGTAGCTGTGTTGGAATGTGAAATGTTGTTCTCCACATTGCATTTTGAAAGCAATCTGTGTCAGGGGACCACAGACTGCTTGCCATTTCAACTGTATTTCAAAAGCATTCTGAGCTTGTTTTCTGCTATCGAGTCCCCTCATTGCAAGCCCTTGTATTCTGAAGGTTGAGCCACCATCAACAGGTAGGTCCTCTTCTGTGAATGCTAAATCTTGTATTGATAACATTGTACACTTAATAGGGAACTAAGTGGCTGTATGAACTATTGCATTTGTATAGGACTGCACATCACTGTCTGAGACCCAAATTAAAGGTATGTTTACTAAGGGCACAAGAGGGAGATGCAGCAAGGAATTTGTATTCTCATAAAGTCTTTAGAAATGAAAGAACACCATCTACTCATTCAGACAGAGGGTCCATTGGCTCTGTTCAGTCCTGTATACTGGGTAACAGGAGGTAGAGGAGTCCCTCTGTGGAATGTGTTGTCTCTCAAGTCCTCTTGCATTTTGAAGCTCTCTAACGAAGAGTAAAAGTGTACAGTGTGAATAGCCTGAAAGCCTAGCATTGTGCTGGCTTTTTCCGCTCTGCAAATGTATGCGCACTGAAATGAGCAAGGAGGTTTTACAAGGGGGCAGGCCTTTCTGTCCTCTCAGGTGATTGGGGTCACCCACAGCAGCACCTTTGGCACGGTCTCAAAAGCTGTGCGGACCTTATCCCGTGTTGATAAAGGACTCTCGCTTCATTGGCAATTTCCCATCTTCAGCCCTTTCCATTCTTCCCTGTGTTCTCACTTCTGACCTTGGCTTTATCCCACAGTACGCCTTTGATGGTACTCACAGCATTTTAATTTAGTTATGTTATAACTAATCTACTATATCTACTGTCTTTTGCACTGAACCACTCTCTGTGCTTGGCAGCCTTCAAGTTCCCACGTTTTATTTTTGTGGAGGAGTTCACGGGGGATAGTTGCATCAGTCATCCCATCTGCCGCGAATTCACTCAGAATTAATTAGTTTCTTTAATTAAAAACAATTATCGAGCAGGACGGGTTCATTGTGTAGGTGGACAGTGAGCCAGGGTCACTGGAGTGTCCTTGAAGGTACCATATGGCTCCCTGCCCAACCTGGGTCCTCGCGGAGCTGTGGCCAAAAGTGTGTGCCTCTCTCTTCTGCCCCGGGGTCACACTAGAGCTGTGCTATAGGCGTCCCGACCTGTCAGACCTCCCTCTGGCATCCGAATCCCTGACGTGAGCCCAGCTGGACATCAACCAGGGTGGAATTCGTTATTCGTGGACTGCGGTTTATCAAGAGATTTTTGTTAGTCGGTGTTGCGGTGTCTGACTCTCCTAACGCCTAGACATGGTCCGAACCACACCTCTCATTCATGCGTTCATTTCGTTTCCCTGAAGTATACCAGGAATGCCATGTGTTTCATTGAGGGGTGGGCTCTACCCATGGATTGTACGGTTGAATGGATCTTGCAGTGGAGCGCTCAGGTTATGTTCCAGTACTGTAAACAATGTCAGGTTACCCTCTAAATGGGTCTGTGGTTACTTATAAACACACTTATTTGTCATGAATGTTGAAAGACTCAAAAGCTGAGGTGCACGCATGCCCATGCAGACAAACAGCTTTGTGTCAGGAGCAATGTGTAGGCAATGAGTGTGTAGGTAAAGGCTGTATTTCATCAGTTTTGGAATGAGTGTCCAGTGTTCTGCTAGATTAGGCTAGTTTCACTGTTAGCCAGTTAGTGTTAAGAACATTATTTTAAGCTGACACTCGCATTTTCTTGTGCTTCGCAACTATGTATTGTAGCTTTTTACATTGTAAAAAAGTCAGCTGTATTAGGCGTATTAGTTTAAGCTGTATTAGTTTGTTCATTTATTGTTTGCTACCCAGTTAATGTTATTGTTTTGACAATTAGCTGACCGTGGAAGTTTACTGGTTGCACTGGTCCCACAGTGGTGGAATAAACTCCCTACAGGGGTCAGGACAGCAGAATCACTGGTCCTCTTCTGACGCAGTTCCACCTCGAACCCTGCACCTTAACACCTGCTACTTGTAGTAGCTTGTAGTAGCAGGTGCTGTTTATTTTATGTGTAGTATTGCAATGTGTTTTGGATTCAGTGTTCTAGGGACTAGTGTATGGTAGTACACTTGGCTTCCCTTGTCTAGTCAGGTTGCACAAGTTAACTTACAGCAGGGCTGGAATAGTGTTATGCTCACACTCACTGGTCTGAAACTGTTGCTCATTCAACTTGAATGGATACGTTTCTATTCTTTTCTTCCTCTGGATAAGATCATCTGCTAAATGAATGTAATGTAATGGATGACACACCGGATTTGTTGAATATTTGCTGTTTAGATCTCTGTAAATGCAGCACTGAAATGTTGCCCTTTGTAATTTTTCTTGTTGAATAATGTCATATCAGAGAGCACTTCTGCTCTTTTACAATTCATTTATCAAGGTGCAGCTTAGTAGCTGCTCTGTTTGCCCTTCCATGCTATAATGTTATTGTAGTAGCTAAGAAGAGAGGAGGCGAAGAATGTAACCAATCAGGTTAAAGACGGGTTGGGCTCGGCGTGCTGACCAAAGTAGGTCTGTGAGTGTCGTGCGCGGCAAAAATAGATCACGTACGAGCCTTAAGATGGCATAACCTGCAGATGTAGTCACCCACATCACATCTCCTTGTCTGTGAAGCACAAACGCTAATGTTTTCCACCCACTGGCCTGCATTCAGTGCATCTGACTCAAAGCATGCTCTTGCTGTTATCCAGCAACAAATGCAGACCCTTGTAACAGAATGGGAAAGCAGTGTGGAGTGCAGAAACACCTCCACAAAGCTTGAACTAGCGGCAGAATCTAATGGGCACCTTAGGGACACCCTCCTTTTTCTTAATCTCAGGAATGGTAGCACAACTGTGAGACCTGAATAACACACTCAGTGTAGAATATTCACTTTTAATCATTGATGGTGATGCAGCTGTTATTTTGAGTCAAGTGCTACTACAGGAAACATGTCTTTTGTAGCTTTTCGCTGCTAGCATCCTTTGATGCTGTGAAATTGAAATTGGATGTGTTTTGCCTGTATAGGCAGACCTAAATTGGAGTACTTTTAGTATAGTACCGATGCTGTTTTAATTTCACATTTTGTTGGCAAAACTTTACAAATTACAGAGCAGTCATAAGCCTCTGATATGGGAATGGGTAGTATTATTTATGAGTAAAAATGTTGCATATACTGTTTTTGACTGCATGGAGAGTTTCCTCATTCATTCTTATGGTAAAATGACATCAGAGAGTATCACTAAACATGGTTCATTTATTTTTTTATTTCTTCTTCTTGTTGCTGCTATTTAAAATGGTGTGTCCAAATTGTATCCAAGAGGATTTTATTTATGTATATTCCCCAATTTATCTGGACGGTTCAGTCAGTTTTCTCTGTCTCTCATGGCCAGCTGCATGAAATGCAGTCATAGGTTCATTAAAATACCGTCAATCATTTTTGTGTTAAAATACATATCTTTTCATGCCTTTTCTCTCTGCAATGATTTTTTTCCTGACGTATCAGCATAAATTTGCGTAATACAATTCATTTGTTCAGCTATTCATGTCTTTTGTAACATGTCACGCGGACTAGATGTAGAGAGCCAGTTGGGGGGGGGGGGGGGGTTTGACAAGCATTCCAAGGTTAACACCTGTACCTTAAAAATAAGTGCCTTTTAATTTTAAATATCGCAGTGAAACTTCAGTTTAAACTCTCATTAAAAAGGTAGCACCTACTGGAGCAATGTGTGCCCATCACTGCTCTGGAGTATTGGATTGATTTTGTCCAGAGGGGAGTGCGCCTCCTGCTGGCCCACTAACACCTCTTGCAGCATCAGCCTGGTTTGCCCAGGAGGTATTCCATCAAATTTCTAACCAAACCATGTCCTACTTTGATTTAGCTGTTGGACACAAAAGGCCCCCAGGATGGCATGATTATCGACCATTTTGTATCCTTCTTTATGAGCTTAAACACCGGAGTAAGAATGTCTCTCTAAGATCAGGTTAAGCCATTAATTACTCGTAACGTTTGCCTGGTTACAACCTTGTCATGTTTTTATCTGCATAGTCAGATTCCACCCTTCCACTGAACTCCCCTGATGATCCTCTTTAATCAGAAAAGTTGTGGATGATATAAAACATGAGGTCATTGCCTTTGGCGCCTTAATCTCCACGCCAGTGTGATTCATCTGGCTGCCTGCTTGAGTCATTGGGGTAGTCTTAGCAACAGTCTGGCATGTTATTTTATCTAAATAGTTTGATTTGTGGGATAAGTGGACTTATTTATTTATTTATCTATTTAGCCAGCAGAGTACCAAAATACCTACTTGGTCAAGTCACCATTTCTTTCCCTTCCAGTAGAATTTCTTCTCCCAAGTCTCACATTTCATATATCTGGGGACATCTGGTGTCATTGTTGTACCGTTTTGTCCTACATTACTTCAGGCAATGTTTGCAGAAGGTCTTTTTGGAACTCCAAAACTGTAACTCTTGTCTTTTTTGGAAATGAGTCCCAGTGATATGGACTACTACAGCCAGAGATGAGCATTTACGCGCCTGTATCTGTGAAGCACTGAAAGCTTTGTTTGCTGCCTCAGTGATCAGGTTTATGGAATATTTTTTTTTTTAAAAATCCCCATAAATTTTTTTTGGCTGTTTGTGAAAGGTTTCTTTATATCTCCAAATCAATCAGGTTCCATTCAGGTTGCTCAGTGAATCATGCTGAATGATGGTAGTCCGATGAGGTACATCAAGTCCCACGAGGGGGGTGCTCATGATGCCAGAATAGAGTGGCCCCTTGGTGAGTCGATTCACTGTTGCTGACGTCTTTAGAGGATGGCATCTTCTGAAGTAATGAGCACCTGCTTGCCTACTGCTGCTCAGACCTTTAAAATTCAATTGATTTCACTTCAGTTTAAGCAAAGTATATTTTTATATATTATATAAAAATATACTATATATATTATATATTTTCTATTTTTATGTATATTTTCTTTAACTGTTTTTTACTCATGTTAGACCTTTCAAATTCTCTTCATTTTACTTCAGGCTAAGCACAGTATTTTAAATTTTTTTTTTAGCTTTTTACTTAGTTAGTTTACTCTATGATACAATGTTATTTACATTGACTGCCATTTCACTTTTAATTTGACATCCTTATAATTGTGGTTTTTTTTTCCACCGAAACTGTCAAACATCAAAAAGCACGATCTTTGGGTATCCTTTGTCCATGTGTATTTTGCTTTCTCTCTTGCCATCTGCTGAAATCTGTCTGCCAGATAAGGTCTCTCTAACGACCATGAACGCACAAGCAGCCCTGATGGACATGGTGATTTATCTCCTACAGATTTATTAAAGTTGACTGCCAGACGGAGTGCTCCCTGTGCCGGGAACT
Source organism: Megalops cyprinoides (assembly GCF_013368585.1). Taxonomy (NCBI): domain Eukaryota; kingdom Metazoa; phylum Chordata; class Actinopteri; order Elopiformes; family Megalopidae; genus Megalops; species Megalops cyprinoides. The sequence continues at coordinate 14,736,926 of NC_050586.1, forward strand.
GTGAGAGTTCTGGAGCAGTGAGGAGAGGGCTGGGGCAGGCCAGGCAGCGGTGTTTGCTGACAGTACAATTTTGTCCTCCATATGTGGACGCACATGGAATGCATACCAGATCCACAGCAAGGTCACCCTGCGCACACTGCCCTGTTTCACTACCTTTATTAGATTTCTCAGCCCCCCCACCCCACGCCCTCACTTGACTGTTCCACAGCATTCGCGAATGTGCCGTATGTGTGGATTTGTGTGTGTGTGTGTGTGTGTGTGTGGGTGGGTGGTGGAGCACAGCTGCAGTACAGGCATGCTGACATTCAGTTTAGGGACGAATGGGGTTGCTGGGCCAAGACAGGGCTTTGGTCTGTGTTATTTAAGAGAAGAGAATCCTGGCAGGACCAATACTATACACACTTTCTACACCTTCTGTGTTTTACTGGTGAGCGGACTCTGCTGACAGACTGGTGTGTAAGAACAGGAATGAGGAAAAGGCAACCGACTGAATACTTAAGGCATAAAGACATGACAGAGACTCTGTTGGGTCTCTCTGCAGTGTGCCTCCATTTCAAGAGCTTTGTTTATCCTCT